>NC_134472.1:6214026-6641696 GCF_964194025.1 Convolutriloba macropyga
AATCGAAATATTGATGGTTTTCGAACTCATGTCCATTAATAGCGATAAATGTTGTTTTTGACAAAATTTGTTGTTTACTATTTACACAAAACGAATATATATATATATATATATATATATATATATAAATTTATATAGATCTATATATATATATATATATATATATAAACATATATATATATATATATATATATATAAATATATATAATATATATATATATATATGTATATATAGAAATGTATATATATATATATATATATATAAATATATATATATATATATATATATATAAATATATATATACAAATATATATATATATATATATATATGTATATATATATATATATATATATATATATATATAATATATATATATATATATATATATATATATATAATATATATTTGAAAAATGTGCGTTTCTTTGAAGTGCAAACATTGGGAGCGTTGTGTTTGATTCCAGTGCGTTTTTTAACGGTTAGAGTTTGTGCACTCACTGGTCGCACGAGTTAAGATAGACCCTGTTTGGGCTCTTTTACAGTCTTTTGTTTAATAGAGCTTGAGCTACTTATTTCTGCGCGCGAGATAGATTTAAATAAATCTAATCTATTTAAAATTCGCTGGAGTCAATGGTATACACATAATACAAAAATATCAGAAGAGCAAAATGATTTAGCAAGCTCTATTTAAACGAGAGTACTCTTCTCAGTTTGCGAATGGTGGAGAATACTTTTTCTGAATCTGCATGGATTTCTAATGAATTTTCTTTGTATTTACACAAAAATTATTTTGACAAAACCAAAAGCAAAGCTTTTTTTTTAATTTTAGGAAATAAATATTTTTGATATTTTAATGCCGGAAGTTTTATTGCTACTCAGGCTTCGATGCCATCTGGAAGTGACCGCTGATCAGACCATCTCATACCAAAGTACGCTTTGATTGGACTAAAGTGCACTCGAAACACCGTGTGCGCTCGAAGTGCGCTTGAAACTGTCTCTGGTCAGACCTTGCAGGACGGAAATGACCTCTGATCAGACCGAAATCAGATCATTCTCCAGGCCATTGCGCAACCATGTCCCAGACCAAACCCAGACCATCATCCAGACGATTGTGCGCTCATTTTTATTTCTGATCAGACTATTGCGTGCTCAAAATTACCTCTGATCATATTAAATTGCGCTCGAAATAGTATGATCAGAAAATGGTCTTCAATATGAACGAAATTTTTTAATTTTGCTATAATATATTCCTTTCTTTAAAATTGATGTTTGCAGTATTAAGTTCATCTAAAGAAAAGACCATTCTAGAAGTATTGCTAATGAGAAAAAAATCCCAACTGCAGAGATAAAATTTATTTAGTATACTAATAGTGCAAATTTCTTAGATGAAATGGATGAACTTAGACAGCTTTGCATACGAAACTTTATGTTCTACAGTTAATCAAAATTTCCTTTTAAGGTGACCGGCATTTCTATCAGCTGGAACCCTTTGGTTCTGATCAAAGCCATCAGACTCTGAGATGTGTCTCTGATCAGAATGCTGTATTTTTGTTGCCTCCTGGCAGAGCCAATATCCCTCGGTAAAAAAAACAAAAAATCAAAAAAAAAATCCGCTTGAAATGGTCTCTGATCAGACTAATGTGCGCTTGAATCCGCGTCTGATCAGACCAACCCATACGGAAATGACCTTTGATCATACTATTGTGCGCTCGAACCAAATCCCAGAACCTGCAATTTTGTTCTGGGAACACACCGTGTGCGTTGAACTTGGTCTGATCAGAGGTGACTTCCGGATGGGACCTCAACCTGGGTATTTTTTCAGCTGACTTCCAGCGGCTCTCGAGACATAAATCTGATACATTTGTTTAAACTATTGACGAAAAAACGGATGTTATCGCAGTTTGAATTGCTTGCATTGATCAAGGAGGGTTTGTGAGCGCACTGTTCCGATTTCAAGAGGTGTCAGAAATGATTATTCACAAAGTGGTTATTAAATTTAGCTCAGGTATTTATTCACCGGTTTATTTGGCTTCGTTATTATTTTGTCTGCTGTATTTACACAGCGATTTAAGCAATTCTGCTTCTGTCTTGGAATATGCTAAATTCAAACATTTGCTTATCAAGCCTCAACCAAGTCTTGTCGAATCCGAATGGCCAGATTTGATGTTATTCGTACCTGTTTTTCCAGGCGGGGAGAATGAACTGAACAAATTATTACTGCGGAGTTTGAAATTTTTTTGGCCAAAAAAATACTTAAAACTGACTTTTTTGGTTGATGAAGAACTAGCGACAGAAATACGGAACCCTTTTGTGGAACGGATCAAGAAATCTATGGAAAACGAAGCGGAAGTTGTATATGTCAAGTTCAATAGTATCCCAAGGGAAGTTTACGGGGGCCGGGGTCAAGACAGGCAGCAACTCATTATGTTTTGGGCTGATAACTTTACTGATGCCGAATATGTAGGGTTTCTTGACGACGACACGTTGATCACCAATTATGTTTTACTTGAAGACATTTTTGACAAAAAAGGTCGTCCTCATGTCCTAGGCAGGTCAACTAACTTCACAGCCGATAGGGAGGTGGCCCTAGTCTAGACCTGGAGTTAGGAGCCGAATCTCCTGCCAAATTATTTTCAAGGGTCGACTAAAAGTCTTTTCCTGGGCATTTTGGGTCCAGCAGGGTCTGCTCATAGTTATCTTGGGTCGAAAATGGTCTTTTAATGGGTCGAGTAAAATTCTTTTCATAAGCCTGTTTGTTTAAGCAAAAATTAGAATATTTTAATTTTGTCTGCATCTGTAAATACAGAGACAGCTCAGGTGCAAGACTAAAAAGCATAGCACCAGAGCAATTCAAATTTTAAAAAAATAGTTGTAAAACCGCCAACAGAATTAGGAAACTCTTGCGATTCTTATGATAAAGCAGTTAATTTTTAAGACAGCTGTGGTACGGTTGTACCATATTAAGTTCATGTTTCATTACTTAGTACTATATTAATTCAAGTTTGCCCTTGTCAGACTAAAAGTCATATTTCACATATATTTATTTTACCGCCGACTAATAAGTCAATTTTTCAGTTTTGTTCATATCTCCCACTTTTGATTATTTATTCATTCTCTAGAATCTTATTACTGAATTCAGTTGCATTCAATCTACTCTGTTTTGCACTAATCGCGATCCTATCGGATTTGACGAGGAATTCCACCTTCACTAATTTTGTCTGCAATCGCAGCACGATTGCTAAGTAAATCTAAAAGTAGTAATCCCACAACTCAGTAAAACTTGGATACGCACCTCGAATCCATTCAACTAATTCTAAGTGGATTTGTGACACGAATTGCATCTCTGCAGTCAGGAATATCACATGGCGCAGTCAGCAACTAAAGAACGTGCACTCCTGGGAATCGAGCCCTTTTGGGAAAAACCAACACTTGAACGTCCATTGCGATGGGATCGATGGCAGATCATGCTGAAATTAGCTATTATGGCTAAAGAAGGCATCTCAATTGATATTCTTCTTGGAGATCCGCCAGACAAAGTTACCCTATCACCAGAGCCCATATACGAAATCGACGTTGAAAACAGCACAGCTCAAAGCGAACGAGATCGACGAATGAGCAGATGAAGAACTCGTCGTTAAACCATTGTCAGAAAATAGAACTCGTAGGTATACTATGTGGTGAAAAACCTTGGAAATATTGTGATAACAAAGCCGTCTTCCTAACGTATCTCAGTTTGGGAATGGAGGGTCGACGAATATTTGGTTCCCAAGAACCAAATATACAAATTGATCGAGTAACAACAAAGGTCCTCTGGGAAAGTCTTGATAGAGTGTTTACTAAACAACGAAACATCACATTTGACCGTTATACTTTTCTCACTAGAAAGCAAATGAAGGGAGAGCCTGTGGAAAAGTTCTATGGTTGCCTTCGAGAATTATCTTTGAATTGCGATTTAGGAAGCCACGAGGAGTCGATAATTCGTGACGTCTTCATAGCTAGTATGCAAGATGGCGAAATCCAAAGAGAATTGTTAAAAGAAACACGAACGGCTAAAAAAGCTCTTGAAATTGCTATGAACATTGAAATGGGAATACAAAATCAACTGAAAATATCTGGGTCTCCAACTTCGACAACCACAAATGAAATTACAAGTCAGATGATAAATAATGTTCAGGGATCGTGGAATAGATCACGAGCGTCGACAAACCAGTTTGTCAAGCCAACAATTTGTCCAAATTGTGGCTATGGTTGGTCCCATCTCATAGACAGAAATGTCCTGCCCGTGGCAAGAACTGTAAAAACTGCGGAATCGCTAACCACTTTGCTAAAGTTTGTCGAAAATCCAAAGAACCTATTAAACCTAAACCCAGAGTAAATTATGTAGACAACTCAATCTCCGAGGCGGCTACTGTCGGTACGTCAGCAACAGCGGCCGATCAAGTCAACAATATAAATAAACTTTTACAGCAGCAGAGCATCTAGGACGCGAACTATGACTCGGACTACGATGATTTCGATGACAATTGTGTGGCGGCGATTTCAATTCAAAACAACGTTCGCGAGGTAGAACCAGTAAATTTTGAAATTTGTGTCGGGAATACTAAAACAAAGGCATTGGCGGATTCGAGAAGCGTGTGAACTATTGCAAACAAAAGTCTAGCAGACACAGTAAAGTCCGAATGCAATGAAAGCTATTGGGTTCAGTCGCCAAAAATACATGATTTGAAAACTTTCTCCAATGATATAATCAAGATTGTTGGCGTGATCAATACATCAATCGAATGTAATGATTGGATAGTCACGGGCGTTGATGTAACAGTCGTGGAAGATGGACACAGACCTATCATTGGACGAGATCTCTTTCCAAAGCTAGGTTTTTCTCTTACTCAGTTGAAACAAGTTGCAAATATTGATCAAAACCAATGTCTAATTAAGAAACAAGTTGCATTTGATTTTCCAGAACTCGTCACCCGAATCGGCAAATCTTTAAAACATTCAGTAAAATCAACATTTCACAAAGAATTTACACCTACACATCAAAAAGGACGACGAGTCCCAATTAACTTACAACCACTAGTGAATATAGAGCTTAAAAAATTACTTGACAGAAAGCACATAATAAAATTAAACAGTTGTTCAGATAAAAATTTATTTCACCTATAGTAATAACAGTAAAAAGAGACAAAACAGTTAAATTAGCTTTAGACTCCAAAATTTTAAATAAATCTATCCATAAAAATAAATATCAAATGCCGAATATTGATAATTTAATTGACACAATTCAACAAAATTTGAACACATCCGCATCACAAGAAACAGCATATTTTTCAACCTTGGATTTGAAGTACGCATACAGTCAACTCAAATTAGACCCGGAAACAGCTCGACATTGTAACTTCAATATCATTAGCGGTGAGAGAACTGGAACGTATCGCTTTATTACCGGTTTCTTTTATTACGGATTAACTGATATGCCGGCAGCATTCCAGAAAGTAATGGATTATACTTTAGTCGGACTGCAAAATACCTATTGTTTTCTAGATGACATTATAGTAGTTAGCCGTGGTTCTAAAGAAGATCACTTAAAATTAGTATATAAATTTTTAAAGAAATTAGATGAGGATAATTTACGAATAAACTTACCTAAATGTCATTTCGCTAAAACAGAAATCGAATGGCTAGGACATAAATTTAGTCAATCAGGAATTGCAACACTTGAGTCGCTTCCCTATCAGCACCTAATAATCTCAAACAACTACGATCATTTTTAGGTTCTGTTCATTACTTAGGAAAATTCATTCCTAATCTATCCCAATTGTGCCACCCTCTTCGACCATTACTAAAAAAGTACACAACATTTGTTTGGAACACTGAACATGAAACTACTTTCAAGCAATTAAAAATGAAGTCGCAAATGCAACAGAAAATACACCTTATAATCCGCACTTGGAAACGCGAATCAAATGCGATGCTTCTAGAGCGGGATTAGGAGCAGCTTTAGAACAACGCTCACCTACAGGTTGGCATACAGTTGCATTCGCGTCTCGTTTCCTCAACTCAAACGAGGAACGATATAGCGTTAATGAACTTGAATTGTTAGGGGTTGTTTGGTCTGTATATATATTTTAAATATTATTTGTTTGGCAAATCATTCACAATTATTCCTGAACATCGAGCGCTACTTTCTATTATGAAAGAAAATCGATCAAATAAATCCTACAATAGTAGATTAACTCGTTGGATCGATCGTCTTTTACCCTTTGATTTTAACATCGAACATATACCGTGTGCAAAAATGGGGCTGGTAGATTACATTCTGCGCCAACCAAATCAAGAAGCAAAAGTTACAAACAAATATGATGAGCAATTTGCGGTAGCAACATTTACCCGCTTTCGTGACGCTATTGCTGCAATTTTTGTAAATACCACATCACAAAACTGCCAATCACAGCACTTTAACAGCGTCACTCGCACACATTCCACACGTGCCTCGCATCCTCGCTTAACAAACTATTCCACTTTGCTTTCTGCCTTAAATCGTAACACAACTCAGTTGCTTCTTGAAAATTCTGCAAACGCAGCACCATTCCAATCTAGTTCAAATAATACTGTAAACTTAACTTCAATCCCGACTCATTCAGAAATCCCTGCAAACGCATCACATATCCATACAATTCCCAACCACACAATGAGCAACATAACATCCAACCCACAAACTCCCTCTACACACAGCCGAGTCACGTTTCAATCTACCCCGAATTCAGCAGTGAACACGACGAGATCGTCTACTGAGGGTCAAAATTCGCCAAACTTGGATTTGTCGAAGGAAGAAGTTTTTGAAAATAACTTGACACAGTTATTTACAAAAGGCTTCCTGGCTGTTCTCACAAACAAGGATGCCGTCCTTAAAGAGGTGCGTGATTGCATCCTACAGAACGACCCCCAAAGATGTAAGGAAGTGAACCCATACATATTCTCTTATTGGAGAGATCTACATGTCCGCTCCGGTTGCGTTTGTATAGACGAACGGGTGGCGATTCCCCATTCTATTCAGGACGCAGTTTTGGAAAGCCTTCACCTAACACACCCTGGTAGTTGGGGCATGATAACACTCGGGGAGTACGCGTTCTGGCCATATATGCAACGAGAAATTCTCAACAAGGCGGCTCAGTGCAAACCTTGTACTGATATCGGTAGGAGCCTTAAGCCCGTTGTTCCGGCGTCTAAATGGAAACCATTGCAGACATGTAAGGAACCTAATGAAGAAATAGAGATTGATTTTGGAGGACCCATTACAAATGAAAAAGATCGAGACATTTATTTTCTTGCATGTATTGATCGTTTTTCCAAATTTCCCACTGTAGAAGTATTTGAAAAAGCTAATGAACCAAATGTTCTTAATTTCTTAGATGACTACATTCACATACATGGTGTACCCCGAAATATTAGACTAGATCAAGCACGTTGTTTAATTGGTAACAAAGTAAAAACTTTCTGTAAACAACATAACATTAACATACTCACTGCCCCTGTCAATGACCATAGAGCTATAGGATTAGTAGAGCGTTTGATACAAACAATTAAAAGACGCTTAAGCTGCATGAAATTAGATAATAGAAACCAGTCATTCACAATTAAAGAAGCAATAAAGTCAATAGTCTATCAATTACGTATTTGCAAACAAAAGACAACAAACGTAACACCTTTCCAAGCACATTTTGGAAGAAAGCCAAACACGCCACTAGGTAATATAAGTACAGTTCCAAAGTTCTCTTATCTCTCATATGAAGATCTCTCATACGTTGTTCCGGCGTCTAAATGGAAACCATTGCAGACATGTAAAGAACCTAATGAAGAAATAGAGATTGATTTTGGAGGACCCATTACAAATGAAAAAGATCAAGACATTTATTTTCTTGCATGTATTGATCGTTTTTCCAAATTTCCCACTGTAGAAGTATTTGAAAAAGCTAATGGACCAAATGTTCTTATTTTCTTAGATGACTACATTCACATACATGGTGTACCCCGAAATATTAGACTAGATCAAGCACGTTGTTTAATTGGTAACAAAGTAAAAACTTTCTGTAAACAACATAACATTAACATACTCACTGCCCCTGTCAATGAACATAGAGCTATAGGATTAGTAGAGCGTTTGATAAAAACAATTAAAAGACGCTTAAGCTGCATGAAATTAGATAATAGAAACCAGTCATTCACAATTAAAGAAGCAATAAAGTCAATAGTCTATCAATTACGTATTTGCAAACAAAAGACAACAAACGTAACACCTTTCCAAGCACATTTTGGAAGAAAGCCAAACACGCCACTAGGTAATATAAGTACAGTTCCAAAGTCCTCTTATCTCTCATATGAAGATATTCTCCATCACTATTTAGATGCTGATACCGACCCAGTCGAAGACTACCTTGACGAAAACGGTTGGGTCACAGGCGATCGAAGTGATATCCTCATTGAAGAGGCAATGCAGAAAGCGCAAGTGGATGTGGGACGTTGCTACAATGGGGATCACAATAAGTCCATTTTCTCGTTTTATTGTGCATCCTAAATTAAACAACCCCATTCCTCGGACAGAAAAGTCACTTGATCTCAAATTGGCCCGCAAAGTAACGAAGCGATCAAAACGGGACCTTCGGGGATTATGGGAGACTTTAGCACCGGGTAGTACAGTAGTACGAACATCTGATAGTACCACAGTCATTAAAGAACCTGGTGTACCCGAAGTTTGTGTACGCAATAGTGATATTGCCAAATTTGGAACTCGCGCAGAACGCAACACAGATCTTTGGGAGTATGCAAAGCGCCGCCCTCTTCCCTATGAAAAAACCACGGAGAAAAAGATTTCGCAGCACACCAAAGAGCTTAAAAAGAAATTCTGTGCGGAATTCAAAATTCGCCACCGCCCGACTCAATCAGACGCGGCCTCGGGAGTCTCGTCCGCCAAAAGCAATATTTCAAAAGCGATGGCGTCGCGAAAACCGAAAAAGCCCCAAGTCGGAGGCAAACGCTCTAGAACTACTTCTACAACTCTTAATACATCGAATGCTTCTTCTGTTGCTGCGTCGTCAGCAACATCTTCCGCAGCCTCACCTTCAACGTCCCGAAATAAACGAACCCGACGCGCCCCCGACTATTTCGGTTTTGAAAGTTCTGTGTGCTCAGTTAGCGATGACTCTGCCGCTCCTGCACATAAGAAGCAAAAGCCTGATAATCCAGTAACCGCGACAGAACTTCAAGAAGAGGCGGCTCAACCTCCAGCACCGGCGACCTATTATGAACTCCCAGTATTGAGTCCTCCAGCACCCCCTCCTGTTGGAACATGGTCACTCGAAAGCTATGACTATGAGGAATATACCAGAGAAATCAGTATGAGTGTCTTTGACGCGGAGAATCAAATTTAAACTTCAAACAATTACGTTCAATTTGTTAAATTGTTGCTTGTGCTTCTAAATTCAATAATCCTTCATTCTTAATTTAAATATGGATTGTTATCACTTGTGCACTCATTTTGCATTAATGATCACTTTTTATTTGCGTTTGTGTCTCAAGTTCTTCAGTTACATTTGATGCTGCATTTGTATCAATATTCTCAATGTTATTACTTTTGTGGATTCGCACCTCGATTGTGCCTCAGTTTATGTTTTCTGTTTGTGCTGTAAAGCAAGTGTTGAGAGTTTCCATTGAATTTATTCTCTAAATTTCAGCTCCTCATTTCCATTGCCATGTTATCATTTATTTGCAGTTACTATTTATACTAACCAGTACATATGGTAATTTTATTCAAAATTTTTACACTGTTGCAGTTTAAAAAATTTTCGCTCGAGCAGAGGATATGTGGTACGGTTGTACCATATTAAGTTCATGTTTCATTACTTAGTACTATATTAATTCAAATTTGCCCTTGTCAGACTAAAAGTCATATTTCACATATATTTATTTTACCGCCGACTAAAAAGTCAACTTTTTAGTTTTGTTCATATCTCCCACTTTTGATTATTTATTCATTCTCTAGAATCTTATTACTGAATTCAGTTGCATTCAATCTACTCTGTTTTGCACTAATCGCGATCCTATCGGATTTGACGAGGAATTCCACCTTCACTAATTTTGTCTGCAATCGCAGCACGATTGCTAAGTAAATCTAAAAGTAGTAATCCCACAACTCAGTAAAACTTGGATTCGCACCTCGAATCCATTCAACTAATTCTAAGTGGATTTGTGACACGAATCTCTACAGTCAGGAATATCACAACAGCGTTGACAAGTTCAATCAATTTTGAAGGCTTCATTAATAGAAAGAATAAAATTTTTGAAATTGAAAGAAAAAATTAAAAGTTTGTGCAGTTGTTATTTCCATAGTTCAAAAAAGCCAACTGACTGTACTCATTGTTAGGAACCACCTCAAACGCCGGACAGGATTTTTGCTGACTCTGCTTGTTGTTTCTGTTACGTGGTGTTCTTGGCAAGCCTCGTCTATATAAAAACAAGGATGCTCGTTAATGTGCGTTCGCAAATGATGTTCCGACCCGAGCTCATCTGCATTTTTGACTTAATTTTCAACCTAATGATGAGATAATTAAAAATAGATGTTTGAGTTTTAAGAAATCGTTACAAAACAGAAATGCATAAAACCATGCTTCATTACAGCGCTCACAAGATCATTCATTCAATCCTCAATCGGAAGCCTATGAGATCAGTCAGCATTGTACGACTACATTAAGAATTTAAAAAAAAGCAAAAACAGCAAATTCAAAAAAAAATTGAGCGAGAAGTGTTGATGCCAATAAAAAAGGATTTTTTTTGTAAAAATTTTCCTAATCTCGTGTAAATGTTTAGCAGCAATGGGGTTCCATTTTTTTAACATTATGACTTCAAAAAATCAACAAGTATGAACATATATAATAAAACCACGAATTTTTTGAGAAAACCCGTTATATCAACAATGTTAAATTCAGTAATAAATTTCAACGGAAGCCAAATAATACGCTAAGCTATGCTTCAATGAAAAGGCAAGGATGTTTTTCATTGACAAGTCATCAATAGGACATTACAATAAGTCTTATGATTATGAAGACAACAACAAATATATGGAAAATTCAGGAGAAAAGTGCCAGAAGAAAGTGTCGAAGCCATTTAAACAATTAGCGTTTCTTTAAAAACTTTTTCTATGATCCATTGGACGTCTTCTAAAAGCCAATGTGAACTATCAATATTAGGATAATCAGAAGATTTCAAAAGGAACAAAAACTGTACTCATTGTTAGGAACCACCTCAAACGCCGGAAAGGATTTTTGCTGACTCTGCTTGTTGTTTCTGTTACGTGGTGTTCTTGGCAAGCCTCGTCTATACAAAAACAAGGATGCTCGTTAATGTGCGTTCGCAAATGATGTTCCGACCCGAGCTCATCTGCATTTTTGACTTAATTGTCAACCTAATGATGAGATAATTAAAAATAGATGTTTGAGTTTTAAGAAATCGTTACAAAACAGAATTGCATAAAACCATGCTTCATTACAGCGCTCACAAGATCATTCATTCAATCTTCAATCGGAAGCCTATGAGATCAGTCAGCATTGTACGACTACATTAAGAATTTAAAAAAAAGCAAAAACAGCAAATTCAAAAAAAAATTGAGCGAGAAGTGTTGATGCCAATAAAAAAGGATTTTTTTTGTAAAAATTTTCCTAATCTCGTGTAAATGTTTAGCAGCAATGGGGTTCCATTTTTTTAACATTATGACTTCAAAAAATCAACAAGTATGAACATATATAATAAAACCACGAATTTTTTGAGAAAACCCGTTATATCAACAATGTTAAATTCAGTAATAAATTTCAACGGAAGCCAAATAATACGCTAAGCTATGCTTCAATGAAAAGGCAAGGATGTTTTTCATTGACAAGTCATCAATAGGACATTACAATAAGTCTTATGATTATGAAGACAACAACAAATATATGGAAAATTCAGGAGAAAAGTGCCAGAAGAAAGTGTCGAAGCCATTTAAACAATTAGCGTTTCTTTAAAAACTTTTTCTATGATCCATTGGACGTCTTCTAAAAGCCAATGTGAACTATCAATATTAGGATAATCAGAAGATTTCAAAAGGAACAAAAACTGTACTCATTGTTAGGAACCACCTCAAACGCCGGAAAGGATTTTTGCTGACTCTGCTTGTTGTTTCTGTTACGTGGTGTTCTTGGCAAGCCTCGTCTATACAAAAACAAGGATGCTCGTTAATGTGCGTTCGCAAATGATGTTCCGACCCGAGCTCATCTGCATTTTTGACTTAATTGTCAACCTAATGATGAGATAATTAAAAATAGATGTTTGAGTTTTAAGAAATCGTTACAAAACAGAATTGCATAAAACCATGCTTCATTACAGCGCTCACAAGATCTGCCTATAGAAAGTCTACGAGAAAAAAACAAACACCAGAATAAGCAAAAACAAAAATTTTTCAGTGATTGTGCGAAAATAAGAGGAAAAGAAACACAAATATTCACCACTCAGAAAATTTTATGAAAACCCATATTTTCCAACAAACAAAACATGACATCAAGGAAAAAACAGTTTTTGGAATTCCAAGAAATTGGATGGAGCCTCTTGAATAAATCAATTAATGGAATCTCTTGAAATTGGATGGAACCTATTGAAAAATTGAATCAATTACAAGCTGACGAAAAGATCAAAAACTGAAAAGTATAAAAAAAAATTGGAGAACAAACAATATCGTAAACTTTAATTCTATTCGCTAAAAACTGAGTGCATTGAGCAGAATCATTCATTCAATCCTCAATCGGAAGCCTATGAGATCAGTCAGCATTGTACGACTACATTAAGAGTTTAAAAAAAGCAAAAACAGCAAATTCAAAAAAAAATTGAGCGAGAAGTGTTGATGCCAATAAAAAAGGATTTTTTTTTGGAAAAATTTTCCTAATCTCATATAAATGTTTAGCAGCAATGGGGTTCCATTTTTTTAACATTATGACTTCAAAAAATCAACAAGTATGAACATATATAATAAAACCACGAGTTTTTTTAGAAAACCCGTTATATCAACAACGTTAAATTCCGTAATAACTTTCAACGGAAGCCAAATAATACGCTAAGTTATGCCTCAATGAAAAGGCAAGGATGTTTGTCATTGACAAGTCATCAATAGGACATTACAATAAGTCTTATGATTATGAAGACAACAACAAATATATGGAAAATTCAGGAGAAAAGTGCCAGAAGAAAGTGTCGAAGCCATTTAAACAATTAGCGTTTCTTTTAAAACTTTTTCTATGATCCATTGGACGTCTTCTATAAGCCAATGTGAACTATCAATATTAGGATAATCAGAAGATTTCAAAAGGAACAAAAACTGTACTCATTGTTAGGAACCACCTCAAACGCCGGAAAGGATTTTTGCTGACTCTGCTTGTTGTTTCTGTTACGTGGTGTTCTTGGCAAGCCTCGTCTATACAAAAACAAGGATGCTCGTTAATGTGCGTTCGCAAATGATGTTCCGACCCGAGCTCATCTGCATTTTTGACTTAATTGTCAACCTAATGATGAGATAATTAAAAATAGATGTTTGAGTTTTAAGAAATCGTTACAAAACAGAATTGCATAAAACCATGCTTCATTACAGCGCTCACAAGATCTGCCTATAGAAAGTCTACGAGAAAAAAACAAACACCAGAATAAGCAAAAACAAAAATTTTTCAGTGATTGTGCGAAAATAAGAGGAAAAGAAACACAAATATTCACCACTCAGAAAATTTTATGAAAACCCATATTTTCCAACAAACAAAACATGACATCAAGGAAAAAACAGTTTTTGGAATTCCAAGAAATTGGATGGAGCCTCTTGAATAAATCAATTAATGGAATCTCTTGAAATTGGATGGAACCTATTGAAAAATTGAATCAATTACAAGCTGACGAAAAGATCAAAAACTGAAAAGTATAAAAAAAAATTGGAGAACAAACAATATCGTAAACTTTAATTCTATTCGCTAAAAACTGAGTGCATTGAGCAGAATCATTCATTCAATCCTCAATCGGAAGCCTATGAGATCAGTCAGCATTGTACGACTACATTAAGAGTTTAAAAAAAGCAAAAACAGCAAATTCAAAAAAAAATTGAGCGAGAAGTGTTGATGCCAATAAAAAAGGATTTTTTTTTGGAAAAATTTTCCTAATCTCATATAAATGTTTAGCAGCAATGGGGTTCCATTTTTTTAACATTATGACTTCAAAAAATCAACAAGTATGAACATATATAATAAAACCACGAGTTTTTTGAGAAAACCCGTTATATCAACAACGTTAAATTCCGTAATAACTTTCAACGGAAGCCAAATAATACGCTAAATTATGCCTCAATGAAAAGGCAAGGATGTTTGTCATTGACAAGTCATCAATAGGACATTACAATAAGTCTTATGATTATGAAGACAACAACAAATATATGGAAAATTCAGGAGAAAAGTGCCAGAAGAAAGTGTCGAAGCCATTTAAACAATTAGCGTTTCTTTTAAAACTTTTTCTATGATCCATTGGACGTCTTCTATAAGCCAATGTGAACTATCAATATTAGGATAATCAGAAGATTTCAAAAGGAACAAAAATTACAGAAATTTATCCAAAAACTTAAAAAAATTCTTCAAGAAAACTCGTGGCATCGAAGTCATAAAACCAGTAGTTAGAAAATCAAACCACTAGCCAGATTCGTTTTAATTGCAGTAAAAAAGAAGGAGGTCCTGTCATTACTGAGGCTGACTTACAGTTCAGGAAAAAAAAATTTAAGATGGGTTAATGTCCAAAAAAATTCTAAAAAATTATTTTTGAAGTCTAACAGCCAATAAATTTAATAGCTTTCAGCCGAAGCAAAAAAATACTCTACCTTGTGCTTCGATGGGAATACGTGGATGTTTTTCATCGATATTTTATCAATAAGACATCACAATAAGTCCTATGATTATGAAAACAACGACAAACACAGGCAAAAACCAAAAAAATTCAGAAGATATTTGAGAAGAAAGTGTCGAAGCCATTTAAACCAAACTCTTCTCTGATAACTTTATCTATGATCCATGGGGCGTTTTTAAGCCAATGGGAACGGCCAATACGAAGATAATGAGATAAGATTTCAAAAGAAAACAATATAACAAAAAGTCCCTTAGCTGTACACTCAAAGCGCTATATATTTTTACTTAATGCACATTAGAAAGTCAGTTTAACGTTTAGTTTGCAACTCTATTCAATAGGACTCCTAAAATTTAGTAAAATCTCAAAAAGGAAATCTAGATTTCATTGAAAATTTCAGAGTCGAAGACAAAAAAACATGAGCGATGCCTTGAAAAGGAATCTTTTGTTCATTGGGTATCATTTGACTTTAAATGAGGTTTGTCAATAACGGAACATCGGTATGAAAATGACTAGTCTCTAAATGACCAAAAAACAATAAATAGAAAAAGTTTTGTGAAAAAAAAACAACTCTTAAATTGAATTCGAGTTTTTTTATTGTAAACTTCCTCACAAGACCAGAACTAGCCTTTTTATCGGTCTACTGGTAATACAAAAGTGTTTCCTTTGGTAGCATGAAATGTAATTTTGAAATAAGATTTTTATAGAAAAGCCTTAATTTGAACAAAAATTACGTTAAATTGAACAAAATCATGCTGCAAGTGAACAAAATATCACATGTTCACTCGAAACTTTAAACCTTGATAAATCCTCGAAAAATACGAAATTCAAAAAAATTTCGAATTCTACGCTGGACGAGCTTTTCAATGGTACCACTCAGATTTCTCTACGATCAGTATATCGATCGGCCAAAATTGTCTGCACAAAAAAAAACACATTTGACTATATAGTTCCTCCCCCCACAAATGGGGTCGGAAAAATTATTGCCGTTAATCCATGAGTGGTAAAAAAAATCGAATGTCAGTTTTCAACCCATCAAAAATGTCATTAATTATGTTTAAGAAAGAACTAAGACGTGATTAACAGAATAATGGAGATTTAAAAAAGCTGCTCGCCCGGTGGGGATTGAACAACTGCGCACGGCTTCGATCAGATGAATAGACCAAGGCCTTACGATTTGATGTATTGTTGATAAATTTCTGTAACTATGTTTAAGGAGGTAATGGGTATGACTTGAAAAAACAAGAATAAAAGACAAAAAATGCTTTACGTCTGGTGGCTGGTGGGGATTGAACCACTGCGCCGTTTGCTCAGATGAAGAGACCGCAGTTGGTGTATTAATGACAGAAAGGAAAGAAAGGAAAGAAAGGAAAGCAAGAACTAGAACGTGATAGAGGTAGTAGAAGAAAGAAAAGATGAAAATGGTGCCTGGTGCGCTTGATGTTATGCGCCCGGTTAGATAAAGTGAATAGACCACTACGCTACAAGCAGTTTTGTTCGGCAAAGAAACTAAAACAGCAAGTCTCTGATACATTTATGAGGTTTGAGATATTGTGAATTTTTTGAATCACGAGTAGTAGCGTGAACGTTTCTGTAAATTAAGACTATTAATGGCTAATTATATGAGAAAGCAATGATAACAGTAAAAAAAGAAGTGTAAGAATAACAGAAGAAAAGATAACATAAGTATAGAAGAACTTCCAAAAGAGACGGTGAAAAGCCGCACTCAGTACTAAATTATGTCGTTGGTTGTGTTTGAAAATTAAAATTGTTTTCGGTAAAATTGTAGCGAATCGATTGAATGAATATTTCATTTCAGTAATTGTTCTAGCGTATTTTTCATAACTGTGAGTTCTACCATATAATAACAGATTTGCAATCTGCTTCACTAGCGATTCTTAAGATAAAGCAGTTATAGTAGCTGCACTACATTGCCACAATATTTGATTGGCGGAAACTAGTAAGTTCAATTGTAGTGGCCTTCTTCCTATTAGCCATGATGAAATTGAGGCATTATTCGTTTTTTTCCTTCAAAATTTATTATTTATCAATTTATTTTTTAAAAATGCATTTTTTGGAGATTGTTGGTTCTTTTAAGTCGACCTTCTAAATGGAAACTCTTCAAAAGATGAGGGAGCATGCATGCTGACTATTTTATACGCAATAGTTAGCAATAAAATTGCACGTAACATTTATTTTTCCAGGACAGGTTATTTTGTCCAGCCGAATTCCAGGACACTTTTTATTGTCTAGCTAGAGTGAGGATGGTAATTTTCACTCCAGCCAAAGTCGAGGGCAGTACGCAAATCCCGAAAAATTTTTTTTCAAATAAAAATCTGTCGAAGACATTCTGCTCATGTCCTAAATTGGTCAAGGACGGTCTTTTAATATTTCCAGGTCTCGACTAGGGTGGTATGCCGTTTCAATGACAACCCGCTGGACTGATAAATCATCTTTAGAAGTTATGAGAACGATGAATTATTTCCCTGTTGTGGTGAAAACTGCCCACTTGAAAGATATCCGCCTTAACATTTTGAAACATCATCAAGAATTCAGAAATTTTGATGATTTTTTCACACGTGGAATTAAAGGAGCTGGCAGAAAATACAGCCAGTTTAATATAATGCACCAGCATTTGTGGAAATTGAAATTTGCTGAGTACAACTGGCATGTTGCGGCTACCTCCAAAACAGACAAACATTTCCAGCAAATCAAGGAAGTTACCCGCGAAATGACATTCCCAAAACCAAGATGCGCGATTCACTTTAACTATGACGGCCGCAACTTAATTGAAAACTTTGACTTTGTAAAAGACGTTTTCAAACGAGGCTTTTGCTATTCCCTCACAAAACTGGATTTCGAAGCGGACGGAGAGAATAGCCGGTTTTGTAAGAAGGCCGGATATAGCTGGGAGGTCGTATCTACCACTCCTAACGTGGACCAATGGCTGTTCGAGGGTTTAGACTGGAGATGGGATAACAAAACTGTTGACGCTCATATAAACCGCATTGCCTTGAATCGACCTCGAACTGACTGGAATAACGATGAAATCAAACAGATTTTTTCCTAAATGAAATAAATACTAATTCGAAATTGACGACTTGTGGGACTACTCAATTTGTGATTGGACTTAACATATAGAGCTACGGAATGTTTTTCAGTCTCTTCGGAATGTATATATTGCATAATACACAATGTTTTTGATGTATAAAAACGCATTTTGGAATAAAAATTTTGTCTTTCCCATTATAGCCCCTACCTTAGTGGTCAGACATTCTAGAGCCCCCAATTATGGTGCAAATTTCATAATAGAGCGCTATAATTTCGTGTGAGGCTCTATTATGGGAAAGACCCAATATTTCTTAAATTTGAGCAAATCCACAAGCTTTCAATGAATGGTAACTAAGACAATATCTTCTTAAACCATTCCACTTTATTCAAATTCGCGTTCTATCTTTATGAGTATAAGTTTCATTATTTTGCTTGTATACTATTAATTGTTTGAATACAAAAACGTACACAAACTCAAATCCATGCTTTTGCTGACTTACAATTTTGTTGGTGAAAAAACCATGTTGAACTCACGTGCCGAGTATACCGATATTTTCCAACACTATTCCATGTTAGCATGTGAATTGATAACACTTGATTTTCATTCGTGATCGATCACTATGATAAGATGCAACTAAACATCACATGTCGTCAAAAGTTATGGAAGTTGTATATCAAAGACGATTGTGTGGCATGTAAAAGAGCTCTGGGTATGAAACTAGGCCGAGATTTGGGCTTATTAGTTGTGTATGGAAATAAATGCTTATTGCTTTTGTTGTCAGTCATAAATTCTAATTGCAGATTTCTCTACAAGACTTGTCTCTGTCTTCCCATTAACCGATAGGTTATTGGCCCATACTTTTCTATGATAACCAATCCATCCTCAAACAACTATG
The DNA here is from genome assembly GCF_964194025.1 of Convolutriloba macropyga. Classification (NCBI taxonomy): domain Eukaryota; kingdom Metazoa; phylum Xenacoelomorpha; order Acoela; family Convolutidae; genus Convolutriloba; species Convolutriloba macropyga. The sequence goes on from NC_134472.1 coordinate 6,232,918, forward strand.
TTGCTTTGTCTCTACGCTGCATCAGAGGATTGCTTAGCCAACTGCAAAAACAGACGAAAGGAAAGAAAAAACTTGTAGTTAAGCTGTGGTCAAGCGTCAATTTAGACAACAACTAGGATTGACAGTTAAGTGTGCTTTAGGTGCGTCGGAGAATTTGTTCATGGATAAAATGCTAGAGAATCTGGCTGGCTAGGGACTGTTTAACGGAAAAGGAGTGTTATACATTAAATGAGAGTTGGCTTCAAAAATCAAAAGGAAAAAAATTAGTCAGCGTGAGGATGACGTCGTATATGTTGCAAAAAGTCTGATGCTCGTATTCACTCATTAAAAGGAAGTCATGTTTTAAGTAGGGATACCACTTTTGAATATTATCTACCAACATTCAGAAAATGCTTAATAGAGGAGCGGCGCGCAAAAGCTGTAAATAAATCACTAGAAGAAAGAAGTAATGTGAAAACTTTTTGATACAAAAGGTACAGGCATTAAATAAAGTCAATTCCGTTTCTCAGAAAGAATGCAGGCGATGCCAAAAACCTTAAAATTTGAAATCTTCATAAACCATTCCATTTTATTCAAATTCGCGTTCTATCTTTATGAGTATATGTTTCATTTTTTTGCTTGTATAATATTAATTGTTTGAATACAAAAACGTACACAAACTCAAATCCATGCTTTTGCTGACTTACAATTTTGTTGGTGAAAAACCATGTTGAACTCACGTGCCGAGTATACCGATATTTTCCAACACGATTCCATGTTAGCATGTGAATTGAAAACACTTGATTTTCATTCTTGATCGATCACTATGATAAGATGCTACTAAACATCACATGTCGCCGAAAGTCATGGAAGTTGTATATCAAAGACGATTGTGTGGCATGTAAAAGAGCTCTGGGTATGAAACTAGGCCGAGAGTTGGGCTTATTAGTTGTGTATGGAAATAAATGCTTATTGCTTTTGTTGTCAGTCAAAAATTTTAATTGAAGATTTCTCTACAAGACATGTCTCTGTCTTCCCATTAACCGACAGGTTATCGGCCCATATTTTTCTATGATAACCAATCCATCCTCAAACAACTATGTTGCTTTGTCTCTACGCTGCATCAGAGGATTGCTTAGCCAACTGCAAAAACAGACGAAAGGAGAGACAAAACTTGTAGTTAAACTTTGGTCAAGCGTCAATTTAGACAACTAGGATTGACAGTTAAGTGTGCTTTAGCTGCGTCGGAGAATTTAATCATGGATAAAATGCTAGAGAATCTGGCTGGCTAGGGACTGTTTAACGGAAAAGGAGTGTTATACATTAAATGAGAGTTGGCTTCAAAAATCAAAAGGAAAAAAATTAGTCAGCGTGAGGATGACGTCGTATATGTTGCAAAAAGTCTGACGCTCGTATGCACTCATTAAAAGGAAGTAATGTTTTAAGTAGGCATACCACTTTTGAATATTATCTACCAACATTCAGAAAATGCTTAATAGAGGAGCGGCGCGCAAAAGCTGTAAATAAATCACTAGAAGAAACAGAAGTAATTTGAAAACTTTTTGATACGAAAGGTACAGGCATTAAATAAAGTTAATTCCGTTTCTCAGAAAGAATGCAGGCGATGCCAAAAACCTTAAAATTTGAAATCTTCATAAACCATTCCATTTTATTCAAATTCGCGTTCTATCTTTATGAGTATATGTTTCATTTTTTTGCTTGTATAATATTAATTGTTTGAATACAAAAACGTACACAAACTCAAATCCATGCTTTTGCTGACTTACAATTTTGTTGGTGAAAAAACCATGTTGAACTCACGTGCCGAGTATACCGATATTTTCCAACACTATTCCATGTTAGCATGTGAATTGAAAACACTTGATTTTCATTCTTGATCGATCACTATGATAAGATGCAACTAAACATCACATGTCGTCGAAAGTTATGGAAGTTGTATATCAAAGACGATTGTGTGGCATGTAAAAGAGCTCTGGGTATGAAACTAGGCCGAGAGTTGGGCTTATTAGTTGTGTATGGAAATAAATGCTTATTGCTTTTGTTGTCATTCAAAAATTTTAATTGAAGATTTCTCTACAAGACATGTCTCTGTCTTCCCATTAACCGACAGGTTATCGGCCCATATTTTTCTATGATAACCAATCCATCCTCAAACAACTATGTTGCTTTGTCTCTACGCTGCATCAGAGGATTGCTTAGCCAACTGCAAAAACAGACGAAAGGAGAGACAAAACTTGTAGTTAAACTTTGGTCAAGCGTCAATTTAGACAACTAGGATTGACAGTTAAGTGTGCTTTAGCTGCGTCGGAGAATTTAATCATGGATAAAATGCTAGAGAATCTGGCTGGCTAGGGACTGTTTAACGGAAAAGGAGTGTTCTACATTAATTGAGAGTTGGCATCAAAATCAGAAAGAAAAAAATTAGTCAGCGTGAGGATGACGTCGTATATGTTGCAAAAAGTCTGATGCTCCTATGCACTCATTAAAAGGAAGTCATGTTTTAAGTAGGGATACCACTTTTGAATATTATCTACCAACATTCAGAAAATGCTTAATAGAGGAGCGGCGCGCAAAAGCTGTAAATAAATCACTAGAAGAAACAGAAGTAATTTGAAAACTTTTTGATACGAAAGGTACAGGCATTAAATAAAGTTAATTCCGTTTCTCAGAAAGAATGCAGGCGATGCCAAAAACCTTAAAATTTGAAATCTTCATAAACCATTCCATTTTATTCAAATTCGCGTTCTATCTTTATGAGTATATGTTTCATTTTTTTGCTTGTATAATATTAATTGTTTGAATACAAAAACGTACACAAACTCAAATCCATGCTTTTGCTGACTTACAATTTTGTTGGTGAAAAAACCATGTTGAACTCACGTGCCGAGTATACCGATATTTTCCAACACTATTCCATGTTAGCATGTGAATTGAAAACACTTGATTTTCATTCTTGATCGATCACTATGATAAGATGCAACTAAACATCACATGTCGTCGAAAGTTATGGAAGTTGTATATCAAAGACGATTGTGTGGCATGTAAAAGAGCTCTGGGTATGAAACTAGGCCTAGAGTTGGGCTTATTAGTTGTGTATGGAAATAAATGCTTATTGCTTTTGTTGTCAGTCAAAAATTTTAATTGAAGATTTCTCTACAAGACATGTCTCTGTCTTCCCATTAACCGACAGGTTATCGGCCCATATTTTTCTATGATAACCAATCCATCCTCAAACCACTATGTTGCTTTGTCTCTACGCTGCATCAGAGGATTGCTTAGCCAACTGCAAAAACAGACGAAAGGAGAGACAAAACTTGTAGTTAAACTTTGGTCAAGCGTCAATTTAGACAACTAGGATTGACAGTTAAGTGTGCTTTAGCTGCGTCGGAGAATTTAATCATGGATAAAATGCTAGAGAATCTGGCTGGCTAGGGACTGTTTAACGGAAAAGGAGTGTTCTACATTAATTGAGAGTTGGCATCAAAATCAGAAAGAAAAAAATTAGTCAGCGTGAGGATGACGTCGTATATGTTGCAAAAAGTCTGATGCTCGTATGCACTCATTAAAAGGAAGTCATGTTTTAAGTAGGGATACCACTTTTGAATATTATCTAACAACATTCAGAAAATGCTTAATAGAGGAGCGGCGCTCAAAAGCTGTAAATAAATCACTAGAAGAAAGAAGTAATGTGAAAACTTTTTGATACAAAAGGTACAGGCATTAAATAAAGTCAATTCCGTTTCTCAGAAAGAAAGCAGGCGATGCCAAAAACCTTAAAATTTGAAATCTTCATAAACCATTCCATTTTATTCAAATTCGCGTTCTATCTTTATGAGTATATGTTTCATTTTTTTGCTTGTATAATATTAATTGTTTGAATACAAAAACGTACACAAACTCAAATCCATGCTTTTGCTGACTTACAATTTTGTTGGTGAAAAAACCATGTTGAACTCACGTGCCGAGTATACCGATATTTTCCAACACTATTCCATGTTAGCATGTGAATTGAAAACACTTGATTTTCATTCTTGATCGATCACTATGATAAGATGCAACTAAACATCACATGTCGTCGAAAGTTATGGAAGTTGTATATCAAAGACGATTGTGTGGCATGTAAAAGAGCTCTGGGTATGAAACTAGGCCGAGAGTTGGGCTTATTAGTTGTGTATGGAAATAAATGCTTATTGCTTTTGTTGTCAGTCAAAAATTTTAATTGAAGATTTCTCTACAAGACATGTCTCTGTCTTCCCATTAACCGACAGGTTATCGGCCCATATTTTTCTATGATAACCAATCCATCCTCAAACAACTATGTTGCTTTGTTTCTACGCTGCATCAGAGGATCGCTTAGCCAACTGCAAAAACAGACGAAAGGAGAGACAAAACTTGTAGTTAAACTTTGGTCAAGCGTCAATTTAGACAACTAGGATTGACAGTTAAGTGTGCTTTAGCTGCGTCGGAGAATTTAATCATGGATAAAATGCTAGAGAATCTGGCTGGCTAGGGACTGTTTAACGGAAAAGGAGTGTTCTACATTAATTGAGAGTTGGCATCAAAATCAGAAAGAAAAAAATTAGTCAGCGTGAGGATGACGTCGTATATGTTGCAAAAAGTCTGATGCTCGTATGCACTCATTAAAAGGAAGTCATGTTTTAAGTAGGGATACCACTTTTGAATATTATCTAACAACATTCAGAAAATGCTTAATAGAGGAGCGGCGCGCAAAAGCTGTAAATAAATCACTAGAAGAAACAGAAGTAATGTGAAAAATTTTTGATACGAAAGGTTCAGGCATTAAATAAAGTCAATTCCGTTTCTCAGAAAGAATTCAGGCGATGCCAAAAACCTTAAAACTTGAAATCTTCATAAACCATTCCATTTTATTCAAATTCGCGTTCTATCTTTATGAGTATATGTTTCATTTTTTTGCTTGTATAATATTGTTTGAATACAAAAACGTACACAAACTCAAATCCATGCTTTTGCTGACTTACAATTTTGTTGGTGAAAAACCATGTTGAACTCACGTGCCGAGTATACCGATATTTTCCAACACGATTCCATGTTAGCATGTGAATTGAAAACACTTGATTTTCATTCTTGATCGATCACTATGATAAGATGCTACTAAACATCACATGTCGCCGAAAGTCATGGAAGTTGTATATCAAAGACGATTGTGTGGCATGTAAAAGAGCTCTGGGTATGAAACTAGGCCGAGAGTTGGGCTTATTAGTTGTGTATGGAAATAAATGCTTATTGCTTTTGTTGTCAGTCAAAAATTTTAATTGAAGATTTCTCTACAAGACATATCTCTGTCTTCCCATTAACCGACAGGTTATCGGCCCATATTTTTCTATGATAACCAATCCATCCTCAAACAACTATGTTGCTTTGTCTCTACGCTGCATCAGAGGATTGCTTAGCCAACTGCAAAAACAGACGAAAGGAGAGACAAAACTTGTAGTTAAACTTTGGTCAAGCGTCAATTTAGACAACTAGGATTGACAGTTAAGTGTGCTTTAGCTGCGTCGGAGAATTTAATCATGGATAAAATGCTAGAGAATCTGGCTGGCTAGGGACTGTTTAACGGAAAAGGAGTGTTCTACATTAATTGAGAGTTGGCATCAAAATCAGAAAGAAAAAAATTAGTCAGCGTGAGGATGACGTCGTATATGTTGCAAAAAGTCTGATGCTCGTATGCACTCATTAAAAGGAAGTCATGTTTTAAGTAGGGATACCACTTTTGAATATTATCTAACAACATTCAGAAAATGCTTAATAGAGGAGCGGCGCGCAAAAGCTGTAAATAAATCACTAGAAGAAACAGAAGTAATGTGAAAAATTTTTGATACGAAAGGTTCAGGCATTAAATAAAGTCAATTCCGTTTCTCAGAAAGAATTCAGGCGATGCCAAAAACCTTAAAACTTGAAATCTTCATAAACCATTCCATTTTATTCAAATTCGCGTTCTATCTTTATGAGTATATGTTTCATTTTTTTGCTTGTATAATATTAATTGTTTGAATACAAAAACGTACACAAACTCAAATCCATGCTTTTGCTGACTTACAATTTTGTTGGTGAAAAACCATGTTGAACTCACGTGCCGAGTATACCGATATTTTCCAACACGATTCCATGTTAGCATGTGAATTGAAAACACTTGATTTTCATTCTTGATCGATCACTATGATAAGATGCTACTAAACATCACATGTCGCCGAAAGTCATGGAAGTTGTATATCAAAGACGATTGTGTGGCATGTAAAAGAGCTCTGGGTATGAAACTAGGCCGAGAGTTGGGCTTATTAGTTGTGTATGGAAATAAATGCTTATTGCTTTTGTTGTCAGTCAAAAATTTTAATTGAAGATTTCTCTACAAGACATGTCTCTGTCTTCCCATTAACCGACAGGTTATCGGCCCATATTTTTCTATGATAACCAATCCATCCTCAAACAACTATGTTGCTTTGTCTCTACGCTGCATCAGAGGATTGCTTAGCCAACTGCAAAAACAGACGAAAGGAGAGACAAAACTTGTAGTTAAACTTTGGTCAAGCGTCAATTTAGACAACTAGGATTGACAGTTAAGTGTGCTTTAGCTGCGTCGGAGAATTTAATCATGGATAAAATGCTAGAGAATCTGGCTGGCTAGGGACTGTTTAACGGAAAAGGAGTGTTCTACATTAATTGAGAGTTGGCATCAAAATCAGAAAGAAAAAAATTAGTCAGCGTGAGGATGACGTCGTATATGTTGCAAAAAGTCTGATGCTCGTATGCACTCATTAAAAGGAAGTCATGTTTTAAGTAGGGATACCACTTTTGAATATTATCTAACAACATTCAGAAAATGCTTAATAGAGGAGCGGCGCGCAAAAGCTGTAAATAAATCACTAGAAGAAACAGAAGTAATGTGAAAAATTTTTGATACGAAAGGTTCAGGCATTAAATAAAGTCAATTCCGTTTCTCAGAAAGAATTCAGGCGATGCCAAAAACCTTAAAACTTGAAATCTTCATAAACGATTCCATTTTATTCAAATTCGCGTTCTATCTTTATGAGTATATGTTTCATTTTTTTGCTTGTATAATATTAATTGTTTGAATACAAAAACGTACACAAACTCAAATCCATGCTTTTGCTGACTTACAATTTTGTTGGTGAAAAACCATGTTGAACTCACGTGCCGAGTATACCGATATTTTCCAACAGGATTCCATGTTAGCATGTGAATTGAAAACACTTGATTTTCATTCTTGATCGATCACTATGATAAGATGCTACTAAACATCACATGTCGCCGAAAGTCATGGAAGTTGTATATCAAAGACGATTGTATGGCATGTAAAGAGCTCTGGGTATGAAACTAGGCCGAGAGTTGGGCTTATTAGTTGTGTATGGAAATAGATGCTTATTGCTTTTGTTGTCAGTCATCAATTCTAATTGAAAATTTCTCTACAAGACATGTCTCTGTCCTCCCATTAACCGATAGGTTATTGGCCCACACTTTTCTATGATAACCAACCCATCCTCAAACATCTATGTTGCTTTGTCTCTACGCTGCATCAGAGGATTGCTTAGCCAACTGGAAAAACAGACGAAAGGAGAGACAAAACTTGTAGTCAAGCGTCAATTTAGACAACAACTAGGATTGACAGTTAAGTGTGCTTTAGCTGCGTCGGAGAATTTGTTCATGGATAAAATGCTAGAGAATTTGGCCAGGGACTGTTTTACGGAAAAAGGGTGTTCTACAATGAGAGTTGGTTTCAAAATCAGAAAGAAAAAATTAGTCAGCGTGAGGATGACGTCGTATATGTTGCAAAAAGTCTGATGCTCGTATGCACTCATTAAAATGAAGTCATGTTTTAAGTTGGGATACCACTTTTGAATATTATCTGCCAACATTCAGAAATTGATTAATAGAGGAGCGACGCGCAAAAGCTGTAAATAAATCTTTAGAAGAAACAGAAGTAATATGAAAAATTCATGATACGAAAGGTTCAGGCATTAATTATAGTCAATTCTGTTTCTCAGGAAGAATGCAGGCGATGCCAAAAAGCTTAAAATTTGAAAAACCATCACTACTTAAAATTATAGCAAAATTAACTTGTCTCTTTTTAGAACTCAAATGAAAACGTAGTAGACTACTTAACGAGAGCAGACGATATTCAACATGACTTGATATTTGTGAACAAAAGCATTAGTGAGAACATGTTTAATTCCGTAACTTGCAAAGCACTTCAAAAAGAACTCGAATACTTCAAAACACTTGTTGAACTTAGTAACAGTGAGAACAATTCAGAAGAAATTAAGCACAATTTTATCGCATTTGATAAAATGAATTTTCAAAGTAGAGGTTATATTGTACAATAAAGAGATCAAGTTTTTCAATTTTTAGCAAGAAATAAACATGGCTAAAGATTTTAGTCTAAAACAATTAACTACAGAAGAAACAAAGGCCCAACTAACGATATGTTTTAAATATTGTGAGCACAGCCTCGTCTCCAATATTAGTAAAAAAAAATCACAACCCAGAAAAAAATATAGCTGAAAAACAAAAAATAGAGGACCGAGAGTACTTCTCTGTTTTCCAAACAGTAAATAATAACAGCCAAAAACAGTGATAGCAGCTGTAGTAATAACAGCAAATGAGTTGACCGTAGCAAGCTTCAAAATAAAAGACAGAATATATTTAATAAAGAACGCAAATATTTCAATTGTTATGAAAAATGACACGTGGCTAAAGATTCTAGTCTTAAGAAATCAACTACGGAACAAACAAATGCGCAACCAACGAAATGTATTAAATTTTTAGAGCACAGCCTCGTCTCCAATTTTTGTAAACCATACAAACCAGAGAAATATAAAGAGCAGATGCTTTAATGAAAACAATCAATCCCTGTCTCAGTGCTTTGAAGAAAAACAAAAATTCGATTGTGAGTAGTATTCTTTTTCATCAGCAAACAAAAATTCTATCTATGAATTATTTTAAAATGTGAAGCAACAGGTCACGAAAGAAAATTTTTCTTTGAAAATGACAAAATATATAAATGGGGAAAATAACTAACGCAAATAATAGCAGAAGTTCAATGGAAGGATGGAAGAAAATTGAGGTAAAAACAGTGGACTGAAAACGCTTTGATCGTAAAATAAGAAGAGTAAACGCAAATAAGAAGAGTTTTACGTAATAATTCAAGAAAATTGACCTCAGTGTCAAACTTAGGGCGGCCGATAATGAGGTTTTGTTTGGTAGGGACTTAGAAATAAGAACTGGAAGAATAGCAATATTTTGTTTTCAGGAACATGGCGGTATCTTCAATTGGAAAACAGTGGAACCAGTAACAGGTTTGCAAAGCTGTAATTGACATAGCGGGGATCATCTTATTCTATGACAAAAACAGCCTATCAATTCGGAAGCTCTGGATGACCACTAACATGCAATTGCTTTCGTAGACAGTTTTATTAGGTATCAGAAACTGTGCTGGCCTAAAACAAGAGATGATGTAAAGGATAGGGTTTGGCAATCCATTGCAGATAAAGAAAAACCGAATGTGCGATGATGGGGAAATTTTTTTTTTGACGAGATAAAGCAGTCATGTAGAACAGAAACAACCTCCAGAAAACGGTAAATCATAGCGTAATTGTTTTCAGCACATTATACACCTCAGGAAAAGAGAAATCGTAGCGTAACTGGGGAACTGTGACTTTAATGGCTTGATGCCTGTTTGAGCAATCAGGGCCTGATCAGTTATCCTGCATTTAAGCAACAATCAAAGAGAAATTAAAATTCTTGCTTTCAATTGGGGAACAAAAAACACTATTAGGAGCAAGCACAATGAAAAACCAATTACAGAATCAGATGTTCGGTTGTCTTGCATGCCTACAAATGGAAAAATCTTTCCGAGGGAAAATTTTTTCGACTCCTCAATAACATAGGAAAAATGGATCATAAGAAAAAAAGAAAACCTTTTTGATGGGCAAAAAAAATAAAACGCTACATTTATTGTTAAAAAGCCTAGAAAACTAACATTTGAAGACCAGGAAATATTCAAAAAAAATACAGGATGCAGAACAAACTAAGCTAGATCAAGACGCAGATCTGAATCCAGTATAATGCTTTGGCGAAGAAATAAAAAGAAACGTGATAACTAAGTCAACAGATGAACTAAGAGACAAAGATTGGTCCGACGCAACCATGCAAACAGAGTTTATTCATTGCTTGAAAATAACATCCTGGTACTCGTACAAAAAGATTGAACCGAACTATAGCTAGCCGGTGCTTTTTGCTTTCAAAGGCAGGCCTAGCAATGAAATAACTAGCGAAAACGCAAGATTGCTAGCAAAGGATTTTAGCAAATTTCCAGAGAAATATTGTTTTTTTCCCATCTGTTCCAAATCCGTGTCTTTTTTAACGAGAAACAGGGGGTGAACACATTTAGAGGAAATTATCGGTCTTTCGTTAGATGTTATGTTTTTTAGGAATGCGAATAGTTCCCAAACCAAAAGAAGCAAAAATTTTTTTTTCAAAATGCCACGTTAAACTGAGGTTTTTCTTCCACATTAAAATGGAGACGCCAGAAAAAAAAACATTAATGTTAATCCAGAAAGCTTATACAAAAAGTTAATGGAGACGCTTACAACGAGTGACTGTAAGACATTGGCAATACTTTCGAAAGTTAGTTCAGATTTTTCAGAAACTGAATAACCATAAATTAGAAGCGAAGTACACAAAGCAAAGCAGTCGCGTGATTACAGGCAAATAGTAAAGTTTTAAAGAAATTTCGTTGACTACTAGACCAGACATTGCACACACAACAATTCTTTTGGATGGCTTTGCAAAAAATGGGGCGACCAAGCATTGGATTGCCAAAAACGTTTGTCTGCGTAATTTAGGAGGTTGAAGGTCTGAAAAAATGGATTATAGAAAGTATGATAAATTAGACCTAACGGCTTTTCAAATCCTGAAAAGCCGGGTAACTTAGACAACAGAGAAAGTACAAATGACTATTGTTTCAAACTGGACAATAGTTCAGAAGAAACCAGCTGAGCCAAAAAGTTACAAAAGTGCTATTCAATTTCTTCAGCTGAAGCTGAACTGAACGCTGTAGGAGACGTAAATAAAGAGGCTCTTTCGAAATCTTTTGAAGAAATAAACTTATATGTTGAGCAATCTCTGCAATTGTTTTTAGAAATTCAAGCATGTCTTCCTCTTAGTGAGAGTTCTTTGAACTATGGCAAATCTAAGCACTTTGAATTAGAGTTCACTTTTTTCTGAACTTACTTGAGACTAAACTATTAGAGCTGAACTGCTTATCTACCCATCGCATTCTGGCAGACACAATAACTGTTTTTTTGGGAAGAAATTGCACATTTTGTGATGTTCTCCTGGGTTTAAACATTGATAGTAGGCCTATCAAATAAAAATCGTTTTGTTTAAAATTTACTGTGACTAAACTGTTAGAGCTGAACTACTTATCTACCCGTCGCTTCAAAACAAAAAGATACAATCTTTTGAACCCATGCACGTGCTGTTTTACATCTTTGTGGTTAAGTACACATTGCTAGTTTTACATACCGTTCATTGTGATTTCCCACAACTATTCAGTCTTGGAGTGAAAATTTGAATTTCGCTCTTAGTCGATCACTATGATAAGATGCCGGCAACCATCACAAGTCACCAAAAGTCGTAGAAGTTGTTAACCAAAGATGATTGTATGGAATGTAAAAAAGCGGAAGTACGTGGATATATGGGTTCGTTCCCATTAAAGCCTTCGATGAAATTATAGCGCCCCATTATGGTATATTTACCAGGATTGGGGGCTCTAGGTTATCTGACCACTAAGCCGGGGGGCTACAATGAGAAAGACTTATATAAGAATGGGCCAAGATTTGTGCCTATTGACAATATTGTCAACCATCAATTCTAAATAAAATATTTGAAGACTTGCCTCTGCGTTCTCATTGACCAATACATTGTTAGTGCCAAATTTTTCTCTGTTTCTGTACAGATGTTTTTTTCACTTTTTTCGAAACTGTTCATAAGTCTTAATAACATTTTAAATTTTCTGGTGCAACTTTTTGACAATTTGGTCAAAGCTCACAGACCGCAGAACTTAATTAAAGACCATTGGTTGACAATAGCCTGATGTAAAACACTGATCTGTGTGTTGTATATTGATTAGCTCGTTCAAATAACGATCTCATCTAACCCAATATAGAGCAGAGGGATGTTTAATCACAAAAAAGGCTCAATGGGTGTTCACTATCTAATTGCATCTTTTCATCAGATCCTAGATCTACAAATTTATCTAGAAACTTTGGTGCAGTTTCCACGCCATAACTATCAAAGTCATAAAAAGCAGTACCCTTCTCATAAGAAGAACCAATGAGGACCATCAATTGGATGTAGATTAACAATATTACTACAAATATTATCATATATACTTTTTGATGTATGATCCCTCATTACAATTTCATTTGGTATTTCAACATAGCCTCCATAAAATTATAGGTATTAAAGAACTTCAAATTTAAATACAAGCATTTTGACCCTCTAAAAATGAGTTGGAGTGTTACAGCATTTGTTATACTAGCTGCTCTTGAAATTATCTTTTATACTTCCGCAACAGATGAAAATTCTACATTAGATGAACACAATCTATTATTTATGGTACCACAAATATAGGTAAAAATATTTTATTAGACAGTATCTCTAGTTATATGTCATTAATATTAACACCGTTAATAATACTGATGATGGCACTAACAAAAACCTAAACAAAAACACTGACGAGAAATTCAACATTAACACCAACACTAGCGCCACTAATACCACCAACAAAAACATTAACAATAACACCACTAATAACATTAACACCAACGCTAGCAATACCAACGATACTATCAATAACTTCAACACCGTCACTATCAATAAAGCTAACAATACCAGTAAAACTGACTGTATCATTAAAATATAAAAGACTTTTCAAATTGTGTAATAGTACCTGATGATGAAGCGGATTAGTTAAAAAATGAAGATAAAAGATTTTTTATGTTGCTGGTAGACACTTTGGTATACAAATGATAGCAATGTGTCACAAAGCATGTCATGTAAATAATATATGTAGAGATAACACTCATATATTATTTATAGCAACAGGTAATAGTCCATCCATCTTTAATGGAATAGAAGAAACTTATTACTTAAACTCCAAAATATTGCTAGTAAAAATGAATATGGTATTATCAAACTCAATACAGTAACCAAACACTTCATCATATTTAAAATAGATAAATATATTGTATATGAATCAGAAGTAGGTGAATTAGATACAATAGCCTATAGTTTAAAAAATAATCTATCAAGTGATGGAACACATCATATAATAGAATATCCAAAACTAAGAATGATATCAGATACGGATCAAGGTTGTTGATAGAAAAAATTACATGTTCTATTTCAATAAACATTTATCATATAAATGTCTTGAGATACGGAATGATGCTTTAATTCAAGAGATAATTAAGAAGAACTTCTTTTCATATTTGCCTTACGCACTTACTACTGTTGGTGGTTTAATTTTCATCTATAGTGTTACATTTTCAGATCCGGATCAAACAACAAAAACTGTTGGTAGTGTAGCTGGCGCTGGTGCTGTTGTACTTCATAAAGTTGCTATGATTACCAACAAAACAGGAAAAGGTATTGGTGAAGATGATGTTAACATCAAGGACACTATCAATGAAGCTGCTATTACAAGGAAAAGCGAAGGGCCCCTGGCCTCTGCCTCCCAAGCTTCTTCCCAGATTAACATGAATAACAATCTATTAAGAGAAGAACATGATTATGAACAACAAAGTTGTCACTACGTGGACGAACAAAGAGCTTCGCAGAGTAATCATGGAACCTGCTCCGCAGACGAACATGAAGCTTTACTGATCAAAGATTAAAATGACTTTAACAATGCTATATTGAGAGATATTTTATTAAATTGACTGGTCTTCTAAATGCATATAGTGAGATAACTAGATGTTTTAATGGTTAAAAAAAGAGTTTCCTAATAAATTTCTCAAGCGTGTGAAAAAGCAACAGCTTTACTTCCTTGATGGCAATAAAAAGAAAGGATATAATGGATATCACCAACCAACATTCAATGCCACTGGTAGACTTATACTCAACAGATCACTTGATTTAAAACATAATGTTGATGACGTAATCAAGTTTTATCCCATAAAAAAGGATTACCATGAATGTAAGGACAAATTTATTGGCTATTTTCAAATAATATAACTTTTCAATTATAAGCATAAAAATAAAAAAGATATCTGTAATACTTGTAGAAAACACACTATCAATGGTGTGTACTAACAATAAATAAATACAACAACAACCATTGCAACAATAATAAAAATGACCCTTCTCCATTGATAACACATAGGAATACTAAAACAAATGTTAATACTTATGTAAATCCTGGTGTTAACTCGTGCTAATCCTAATTCTTATACTAATGTTAACCGTAATCCTAATACTAAACCAAGTACTAAACCAACTACTAATCCAAAAACTAATCCAAATTCTAACCCTAATGCTAATACTAATCCAAATACAAATGCTAAAATTAATCTAAATACTAAAACTAATCAAAATACAAATGCTAATCCTAGAGCTAATACTAACCCAAATACTAATGCCAATCATAATGTTAATCCTAATGCTAATACTAATGTTAATCGTAATGCTAATGATGGTCCGAGTACTAAATCAAATACCAATCCAAATACTAATCCAAATTCTAATCCTAATGCTAATACTAATCCAAATCCCAATGCTAATATTAAAACAAATACTAATACTAATCAAAATACTAATGCTAATCCTGAAGCTAATACTAACCCAAATACTAATGTCAAACATAATCTTAATCCTAAGTCTAATACTAATGTTAATCGTAATGCTAATACTAAGCCAAAAACTAAACCAAATACTAATCCAAATACTAATCCAAATTCTAATCTTAAACCTGATAATGATCCAATTACTAATCCTAATGCTATTACTAATCCAAATACTAATGCCAATCATAATGTTAATCCTAATGCTAATACTAATGTTAGATGTAATGCTAAAACTGGTCCGAATCCTAATGCTAATAAAAAAAAATTAATCGTAATGATAATAGTAATCCAAAAACTCAACCAGATTTTAATCCAAACACTGATCCAAAATCTAATCATCATGCTAAAACTAATCCAAATACTAATGCCTATCATAATGTTAAACCTAATGCTAATACTAAGATAAATCGTAATGCTAATAATAATCCAATTACAAATACAAATACTAATCCAAATTCCAATCTTAATGCTAATACTAATCCAGATAATGATGCCAATCATAATGTTAATCCTAATGCTAATACTAAAATTAATCGTAATGATAAAACCTATCCAAGTACTAAACCAGATACTAATCCAAATACTAATCCAAATTCTAATCCTAATGCTATTACTAATCAAAATACTAATTCTAATCAAAATACTAATGCTCACCATAGTGCAAATAATAACCCAAGCACCAATGCCAATCATAATCTTAATCCTTATGCTAACACTAATGTTAATCGTAATGCTAACGGTAATCTAATTACTAAACCGAATACTAATCCAAATACTAATTCAAATTCTAATCCTAATGCTAATACTAATCCAGATACTAATCCTAATGCTATTACTAATCCAATTACTAATACTAATCAAAATACTAATGCTAATCCTAATGCTAAAAATAGCGCAAATAGTAAAGCCAATCATTATGTTAATCCTAATGCTAATACTAAGATTAACAGTAATGCTAATGATAATCCAAATACTAAAACAAATACTAATCCAAATACTAATCCAAATTCCAATCTTAAGGCTAATACTAATCCAAATACTGATGCAATCATAATGTTAATCCTAATGCTAATACTATAATTAATCGTAATGATAAAACCTATCCAAGTACTAAACCAAATACTAAACCAAATACTATTCTCAATTCTAATCCTAATGCTAATACTAATGCAAATACTAATCCTAATGCAATTAATCTAAACACTAATGCTAATATTAATACAAACACTAATGCTAATCCAAATACTAATGCAAACACGGAATTATATGGCTACATACATTAATTATTTTCAAGTCATTAGTTATCGTGGTAATCAATGTAAAAAAGTTTTCAATAAAATATCGGATTGTGTTATTTCATAATAGTCCATTATTATCTGCAAAAAGAATTATATTAGCGTGATCTGCGAAGCAGTTTCACTGATATAATTAAAAAACTAGCTTAACGAACTAATTTAATTATATGTTTATATATATAAATATATATATATATATATATATATACAATATAAATATATTATATACGACAACACTATAACAAACTAGCTTAAAAAACTAGCTGAATATGTCTACATATTTTTTGAATTTTTGTCCACAAAAACAAAAAGATGTCGAGAACTACCACTAATATTCGCAATTTGTCCATTAAGTCAATAAGCGACTTGGCTAGACATGAATTAGGTAACGAACTTAGACCAGAAAACAACTAGACTCTTATTACAAGAAAACCAAGTGAAACATGTTCAAATTTAAGTTCAACATCAACAACAGGAGAATGTCCAAGAGCAAGAGCAGGTTCAAGATCAATTTCAAAATCAAGATCAAGCTAATCCACGAAGTGGCGACTCTGTGGATCATATCACACATATAAGCCCTGAATCTAATGAGGAGTTGAATAGTCAAAGAGCTTTAATTACTTATATGAATATTCACAATAGATTAGGTGTGTCAAACTATTACCAGTACCACCCATCAACGTAAGGGCGACCATGTCGAGACCTTCTCAATAAAAACCAGACGTAATAGTATAGTTTTTTGTTAGAGAGAGTGAAGATATTTATGTCAGTGGTATCAATGACGCTGTTAATCAAACAATCACTCAAGTTAAGGAAAACACGTTGACAATAAATGGGACTAGAGGCTATAAATATAAAGTAGCTGTTGAAAGTCAATACAATAAAGATGACAGATATATACCTTAAAAATTTAGAAGTGATTTTATAGTTAGTGTTGGTGATCCTGTAGACCTTGATCAGCGGGTAGATTATGAAAGAGAAACATTTGAACGTAATGGTTATGATTATGAGTTTCTAGGAAAAAAATATTGTGCAAGTAAGTATATAACCAATAAAACCATTAATAGGATCATATCAAGAACCACCACCAGATCTAAGAACTGAAAATAAAGCTATGTTAGATATTATGAACCATAAAAATATTTGTTTAAGATAAACTATAGCCTCAGCATTAGGCCCAGTTAAAGAATATACAACTCGAGAATGTAAACAGGAGGGTTGTCTTATAGATGAGTGGAAACCACCCAAAAATGACAATGACTATAATACTAAGATACAAAAAAATATAATATCAAAACATGGCAACACATACGCATAGGTCACGGTAAGGTGAAACTATCAAAGAGAGCTATTGATTATTGAAAAGGTCGAAAAGTTATTAGAATACTAGTTTAGAATATTCAGGGAACTTGCTCCTTAAATAGTGAAACAAACTATGGTCACTGCGCTTTGATAAAGAATATAGAGGTTCTATTAGTAAGACCAAGAATTACTAGGTGAAAGATGTAGCGTTGATATAGATCTGCCTATTGGTTTACTTCGCCGGTAAGTTTTAAAAGTTATGAAAGTGGTCATGTAATCACACCCTAGATTGTATCTCCGAATAACAAAACGGTTGGTTTCTTAAATGAACATAAAGCACAGGACGTAGAGCTTTCAAAATATGGTGACATGGAATTTTGTATTGTACCTAATTACACATCTAATAGGAGACATGTAGTATCTGAACATATGCCATTAGCTGTTGTATTATGGTGTGCTAACCATCTTGACAAAACAGGTGAGGAAGGGTCTTGGGGAGCCAAGGGCAGAGCTGTAAAAGTTATATTGGCAATTGAAAATAAGTATAACATCAAATACGAGAAGTCAATGATATTCACAGATGATGATAAGTTATTTCATGATAGTACTAAAATATGTCATATTTGTAAAAACGATTGTAAAACTAAAGTTGGAGATATTTGTAACAAAACAAGTAAAAATAAAGGATCTACATGTGGGATAAGTAATCTAAATTTAAGGCTAACACTATTCCAAATACTAATGCTAATCATAGTTTTAATCCTACTGCTAATACTAATGTTAATCGTAACGCTAATAATAATCCAAATACTAAACTCTCATTCATTCAAGAGTTATGATTGACACGAGTTCATGGTAGCCGCAAAATTGTAAGTTGTTTCAAGCATAGAATTGAAACACTCTTCAGAGTAGCAGAAAGTGGTGGGGGGCTATCGAATATGAGTGGGATTGCAATAAAACATTAATCAATTCGCGATTGATATTAAAACTGCTGGATCGTTTTAGCAGCTTCATATTTATGAGAAAAATCGATAAACCTTGCACAGGTCCTGAAAAACGGGTCCGCATTCAGATCTGTTGTCTAGAAGAGTAGCATTTAGTTGTTTCTTCCTAGAAACTAGTTCTTAGAAGTGTTCTTTATCTAACTGTCACAGCTATCTAAAGCCAAAAAACTGTAACATTCAGTATATATTTGACCACCTGTAATGCATAAAAATTGATTCCATAAAACCTTGAGGCGAGAAATCTTTTCATTTTTATTGTTATTGTACTTACAGCAATTTGGCCAGGAAGAACCCGCGCTTACTCCAAAAGAGTCAACCAAATAATTTGCATAAAAGCACGACCCATTAATTGCTTCGTAATTTGTCCGAGAACAATTCATTACTAATTTTGTAGTTATTATGAGGAAAAAAAGCGCACTGAAGTAAATAAACGAACGTTGCTGTTGCGATGAAAATTTATTTGCGAAAACTGATCTGATTTTCAAGGATAAAAAAGATTTATCGAAAGTAGTTTGAATTGAAAAGATAGAAGCATAAATTATTAGAGAAAGAGAAGAAGAGAATACGAAAAGGAAGTAAATCAAATATCAATACTGACTAAGCGCATTCTTCTATTGCAAATAGAAATGATGGAAGATATGGAGCATGTACATCATTCATTCATTCATTCAGATTTATGATTGACACGATTTCATGGTAGCCGCAACATTGTAAGTTGTTTCAAGCATAGAATTGAAACACTCTTCAGAGTAGCAGAAAGTGGTGGGGGGGTTAACAAATATGAGTGGGATTGCAAAAACCATTGATCAATTCGCGATTGATATTAAAACTGCTGGATCGTTTTGGCAGCTTCATATGCATGAGAAAACTCGATAAACCTTGCACAGGGTCTGAAAAAACGAGAGTCCGCATTCAGATCTGTTTTCTAGAAGAGTAGCATTGTTGTTTCTTCCTAGAAACTAGTTCTTAGAAGTGTTCTTTATCTAACTGTCACAGCTATCTAAAGCCACAAAATTGTAACATTCAGTACACATTCGATCACCTGTAATGCATAAAAATTGATTCCATAAAACCTCCTTGAGGCGAGATATCTTTTCATTTTTATTATTATTGTACTTACAGCAATTTAGCCAGGAAGAACCCTCGCTTACTCCAAAAGAGTCAACCAAATAATTTGCATAAAAGCACGACCTAAGTAATTGCTTCGTAATTTGTTCGAGAACAATTCATTACTAATTTTGTAGTTATTATGAGGGAAAATAGCGCACTGAAGTAAATAAACGCACGTTGCTGTTGCGACGAAAATTTATTTGCGAAAACTGATCTGATTTTCAAGGATAAAAAAAATTTATTGAAAGTAGTTTGAATTGAAAAGATAGAAGCATAAATTATTAGAGAAAGAGAAGAGGAGAATACGAAAAGGAAGTAAATCAAATATCATTACTGACTAAGCGCATTCTTCTATTGCAAATAAAAATAATGGAAGAAATGGAGCATGTACAACATTCATTCATTCATTCAGAGTTATGATTGACACGAGTTCATGGTAGCCGCAACATTGTAAGTTGTTTCAAGCATAGAATTGAAACACTCTTCAGAGTAGCAGAAAGTGGTGGGGGGGTTAACGAATATGAGTGGGATTGCAAAACCATTGATCAATTCGCGATTGATATTAAAACTGCTGGATCGTTTTGGCAGCTTCATATGTATGAGAAAACTCGATAAACCTTGCACAGGGCCTGAAAAACGAGAGTCCGCATTCAGATCTGTTGTCTAGAAGAGTAGCATTTAGTTGTTTCTTCCTAGAAACTAGTTCTTCGAAGTGTTCTTTATCTAACTGTCACAGCCATCAAAAGCCAAAAAATTGTAACATTCAGTACATATTCGATCACCTGTAATGCATAAAAATTGATTCCATAAAACCTCCATGAGGCAAGATATCTTTTCATTTTTATTGTTAATGTAAGTACAGCAATTTAGCCAGGAAGAACCCTCGCTTACTCCAAAAGAGTCAACCAAATAATTTGCATAAAAGCACGACCTAATTAATTGCTTCGTAATTTGTTCGGGAACAATTCATTACTAATTTTGTAGTTATTATGAGGGAAAATAGCGCACTGAAGTAAATAACCGCACGTTGCTGTTGCGATGAAAATTTATCTGCGAAAACTGATCTGATTTTCAAGGATAAAAAAGATTTATTGAAAGTAGTTTGAATTGAAAAGATAGAAGCATAAATTATTAGAGAGAGAGAGATGAGGAGAATACGAAAAGGAAGTGAATCAAATATCATTACTGACTAAGCGCATTCTTCTATTGCAAATAGAAATAATGGAAGAAACGGAGCATGTACAACAATCATTGATTCATGCATTCAGAGTTATGAATGACACAAGTTCTTGGTAGCAACATTGTTGGCTGTTTCAAGCAGGAAGTTGAAATTCTTCAGAGGAGCAGAATGTGTGGGGGCGGGGGTTATCGAATGTGGGATTGGAAAAAATCGCGGATCAATTCGCAATTGAAAACTGGATCGTTTTAGCAGCTTCATATGTACGAGAAAACTTGATAAACCTTGCATATGGCCTGAAAAACGGGAGACCGCATTCAGATATAACATGCAGTACATATTCGACCACCTGTAATGCATAAATGCTGATTCCATAATACACATCCTTGAGGCGAGATATCTCTTTTCATTATTGTATTGTTATTGCATTCTTTGAAGCTCCAGGATATCCTAAAAGGGACAGAGCAGCTCCTTAAGTCTTTCATTATCAGTCTCAGCCAGCCTGAAAAGGCTAAAACAAAAGATCGCGCAGTCCCTCAATTCAGCAGTTCATTCATACCTTTTAATTTATTGGAACTCTCATAAAGAGCGCATGTCTGCTTTTACCCAGAATAGACATCTAAAAGGAAATAGATAGCCTTCTGAAATTAAATATTTATCAACCATTGCACCACAGCTCTGCTGAAGCCGAAACTTTGTTAGCTTGATATACCACAAGCTGGGTAATTACAGCCCGGTGTATTGCTCTCGAATTACTGGTGGCTTGCAAGCAGTAAACGTGTGTTCAGTTGAGTTCAGCTGCTGAAAATCATGAACAAACCAGCAATTCAGCCAGGAAGAACCCTCGCTTACTCCAAAATGGTCAGCCAAATAATTTGCATAAAAACACGACTTAATTAATTGCTTCGTAATTTGTTCGAAAACAATTCATTACTAAGTTTGTAGTTATTATGAGGGGAAATAACGCACTGAGTTTTAAATAAACGCACGTTGCTGTTGAGATGAAAAATAATCTGCGAAAATTGATCTGATTTTCTGGGATGAAAAAGATTTAATTGAAAGTAGTTTGAATTGAAAAGATAGAAGCCTAAATTATAAGAGAAAGAGAAGAGCAGAATACGAAAAGGAAGTAAATCAAATATCATCATTATTGAATAAGCGCATTCTTCTGTTGCAAATAGAAATAATGGAAGAAATGGAGCATGTACAACATTCATTCATTCATTCAGAGTTATGATTGACACAAGCTCATGGTAGCAGCAACATTGTTGGCTGTTTCGAGCATAGAATTGAAACATTCTTCAGAGGGAGGAGCAGGTAGGGGGGGGGGGGGGGTGTCATCGAATTTAGGTGGGATTGCAAAAAATCACGGATCAATTCGCAATTGATTTAGCAGCTACATATGTTTGAGCAAACTTGATAAACCATACACAGGGCCTGGACAATGGGAGTTGGCGTTCAGATTTTCAAGTCTAGGAGAGTAGCATTTAGTTGCTCATTCCAAGAATCTAGTCACAAGAAGTGTTGTTCATTTAACAATTACAGCTATCCAAAGCAAAAGTTAATGCTATTTAGGACCAATTCGACCTGAACCTGAGCCTTAACCTTCGACATGAGCCTTAAAAGTCTTTCAAAGGCTTAAAAGTTTCAGCAAGCCTAGAAAAGGCTAACAGATCGAATAGTCCCTTTATCCCGCTGTTCATTCATATTAAAAGTAAGCGAGACGTCGAATATATTATCGTCCAAGGTCTTGATAAATAGCGACCATTTAGTCCAGCTCTGTCTCGTTGAAAACAAACAGCGGTTCCTCCTGTTAACTCCCGGTAATGGTATATTTCTGACAACTGTCGAGGAGACTTTAGCCTCCATTCTAGTCCCTTAAAGATTGGGTGAGGATGGGCTGCAAAGGAGGTTTCAATTTGAATGAGGCTGGTTTAGTGAGCCTAAATTAAATCTTCACGCCCCGCTGCACAGGTGCTATTTTTTATTTAGTGAAGCTGCTTATATGAACAAAACATAGATTGTTGAGAGGGGAGGGGTCTGAAACAGCAGTGGTGCATGGGAGAGCAATTCAAGCACTTAGCAAAAAAATAGGGTTCCGGAAGTATATTAGCGTTAGCACTGGCCAGGGCTCAGCGAGGGGGTATCACGGACTAAACTATTTGGAAACGTAGGTTGACATCAAACTGTTAAACATTCGCATGGTTATCTACAAAGCACCGATAGAAAATGCAGAAGTTCCACGTTAGTAATATCACACTCAAAAAACGGATCTTTTCCGTTTAGGCCCCCTCCCCCAGCTTCGCGGCCGCATCTTTTTTGCACCCTCAACAGTACGTGATGATTTTCCATAATGATTTACTATGTAAAGACACGTGATCTGTAACTGGGGGTTCATAACGTACTTGGGGGAGGGGGCAGAAACGGAAAATATCTGAAAAATCTTAGGAATTTATCATGACCAGGTATTCATTGAAACACGCTCAAAAATATACTACGCAGAATACGATTATAAAATGAAATCGAAAAGTAGAGAAGATCGAATAATAAAATAAGGTGTTTGGTATATGTTTAATATCTTTTCAAGAACTAACATTCTGTTCGTCTGGGCAAATAATTCGTGCAAACAAGCTTCTGAATGCATATAAAAATAGCAAGAAGGAGATGATTGTACTCTATATCATTCAGACTAAGCTAGTAACATTTGTACAAAGCATTTAAATGCATGAGGGCAGAGGAGGGGGGGGGGGTGTCAGAGTTGAAAGGCTGGATGAATCGTCACGAAGGATAGAAGTTAGCTGTGTTCAAGGAAGTAAACTACAAGCCTCGAAATGTTGGAAGATTATATTGAACCGTTTCCGTTTTCCCCTTTTAGAATACGAACAACTGGTACCTTTGCTAAAACATTATAATCCGCGCTGTTGCTTTTATAATTTAATGATAAATTTATTCAAAAATTCTTCTCTTTAAACAGTATTTCGAAATACGCTCAAGGGGAAACCTACAGTTTCCATTTTCAATATCTCTTTCTGGTTACCAATTAGTTTTGAGGCATTGGGGAATGGAGAAAATACCCGAAAATTCAAACTCATACACTAATTAAATGCAGTTTTTAATTTCACACTATAGAAAAGCCACCAGAGCTCAAAAGAAATTTGACAATCTCAATTTGGTAAAACAATTTTTCATGCATTTGGCAAATTTGTCACTCTGTCAGAACCGTCTCCCTTTCAGCCAGCGAAAAAATGTTTTCGCAAAC
Organism: Convolutriloba macropyga; assembly: GCF_964194025.1. NCBI lineage: Eukaryota > Metazoa > Xenacoelomorpha > Acoela > Convolutidae > Convolutriloba > Convolutriloba macropyga. The sequence continues at coordinate 6,256,971 of NC_134472.1, forward strand.
AAACATATGTAAACAAATTAATCCGAAACACTGAAGCCTGATAACGAGGGAGTACCCATTGCAATGATCATATACAGCAAAGGTATAAAAATATATAAAAATTTCAATTTCAGATGGTCATATTTGAACCGCGGGTGGAGGTGCGGAGGAGGGGGAGGAAACAGTTCCCAATATAACGCACGCAATAATTTGTAAATTTGGCTTTGTTTTTGTAGCTGTATTCTATTGACAAATGTTCTCCGGTGACTTGTGGTGCGAATTTAGTGATTGAAGTCACGGAACAATTCATCAGCTCCAGCAGCACCTCCTCCCCTCATGTATTTGCTGTGGCTGTCTTTCTCGGGGGGTGTAAGTTCAATTGGTTTGTCCGTGAACATCTTCTCGAAGTACTCTTCGTCACTCTGAGGTACGAAGGGTGGCGGTACCTGTAGATGTTAGAAGGTTCCATGTACCAACAAGGAGAACCAACTTAAGCAGTGCAAAACAAACAATAACAAAAGTGGGGGGGGGGGGGGTAAACTCTAAAGACCACCCTTCACACCAGGAACTTTGTCTCTAAAACACTTTCGGTTAATCCGATACTTAGAGTCTAGAAAGCCGTTTTTTAGAAAACTTTTTCTACAAATACAACGAAGTCTAATTTTGGTAGAATTTGGTAGCTAGACTCCCTCCTGGTTCCTAATGAGAGGATAGAGGTATTACTATGAATATAAATAAGCATAAAACCTGGTAACTAAGATTAATAAGCTTCAAAACAGAAAATTATGTAACCTGCTTCAAAAGCCGTGCTCTATACACGTTCATCCAGTTTCTATTTTTGATTTCGTTTTTAAACTGACTCAGTTTATTTTTGCTTGTTTTGCGGAGCAACTGCTGTTTAAATGCAGATTAAGTAATAAGTGCGAAGAATAAAACTATCCAAATATTTCACTAGAACTTTGAAAAAGCGACAAAATTAGGTAAAGGTGATTTGACTACTAAAAAAGGACTACTCAAGCGCAATAATGGCCCTCTAAAACAATACAGTAAGACAATAAGGAAAAGGTTGGTAACATGAAATTATTGAAGTAACACAAAACGAACAAGATCGGCAAATTGCGCGAACCTACCCAACGTTGAACCCACTGACCAGCGTTGCAATTCAAACAAAAAAGCGAAAAATCTACCATCTGAGTTTTTGTATGATGCAAAAATTATTATAATTTCCCCGCCAGTTTTATCAGATTAGAAAAATATGGTGAATTCACCTTGGAAATTGGCGAACAATAAGCTTAATAATACCATTTAGCAGTAAACTCTAAGAAAAAATTATAATTTTACACACTGTGAACATAAGTCTTTGAACATCAAAATAACAAGATAAAAATAACGCTTCCAAAAATTTTAAAAAATGTGATATTTGTATCTTCGAATGAAGAGTTGTGATATTTATATCTTCATATAAAAATTATTCATATTAATTTCGTTTTCTTTAGAAACAATCCAAAAACTCGGAAAAAAACAATAAAAATTTTTCCCCAAACCAGTTTTATTTTTAAATAATTTATGAAACATTGACACTTATTGTTCCTAGCATAAACATAGCCGGCAGATTCCCGGAAAACAGCCACCATTGACGCGCTTGATGCACATCGGATTTGAAACAGAAAAAAAAGAAGAGAAAAATTGACCAAATTTTGTCAGTTTTTTTTTCAGTGTGAAAAAGTGCTCTAATTTGACGCGCAGTTTCAGTTGGATTCTGAAACTATACTTAATTCAGCTTGTAAACTGAAAGCTAATAAAATTGAAATCAAAGTCAGCTCGCAAACACTAATGAACTTTGATAACCTAAATCTCAGAAAATCTGAATAATGAGTTTGAAAACAAATAGTCACAAACTCACAAAAACCTTAACAATGAAGTCGTTAACTATTGCCTCAACAGCAAACGATGCGAACTGTATTAACTAAAGACAACATGACGAGACTACAAAAAAAACTACAAAAATTTTTGAAAGCAAGTTGTGGCAAACTAGTTGAAAGCAGACAGCCAATGAGGTCAGTCCGAGGCTAAAAAACAGTACCACAAAAATTACAAAAACGAGCCAAGCAAAAATTTTCTTACAGATCATTGCACCAATACAATCCAAAACCTTTGCATTGTAAAAAGACACAGCACAATAAAAATCCGAATTCTTTGTAAAAAGATAGAGCACCAATCCATTCCAGCTTAGACAGTCGAAAAGTAATCCTAATTTACAAACATAGGTGTTTCCGTCTAAATTTATTTCGGATGCAATAAAACTACTTGACACTTGTTTTAATTGACATTTTTATCAGACAATTTCACTATGCGATCTATAAAAACTAATTATACATACTTTTGAAAGCAATTACAGATGCTCTGTTAATGCCTCACATTAACTTCGATTATTTTACCGCAATTATACGAGTAATTCTTATGACTTTACAACCCAAAATCGTAAGAGAATGAGAAGTCGATTGTAACCGGGTGTAAAATGCTTTGTTTGAATTGGCTGTATAGAGAAACTGAACATGGGAAACGAAGCAAATAGATCTTTGATAAAGAGAAAAGACAGGATACGATGGACAAGAGGCTCTTTGTCGTATTCATGCTCATTTCAAACAACTCGCGAAGTTGTATTAATGAGCGCGTTATTAATATATGAATCTTTTATTGAGTACATCACTACACTCTGCTTGCAGCTATAATTTTTTAAAAATTATCTAATACAAAAATCACGTTTTTCTGTAAATCAAAAATTCAGTTAAAGCTGTGGTCTAGAATAGCAAATGAAAATACACCATTTGGATGGCTTTTCAGGATGAGGAAAAATTTACGACATGTGGTTATTTTTGATTCTACCTGTTTGGCTTCCAACATTTCCCAGTCAATCCAAGGGTGAAAGAAAGGATGCTCCTTGATGTCACTCATGCCTCCCTCTGGGCCACGCTTGCCATGTCTACCAGCACCCAGCCTCTTGTTCGGGTCCTTCTCCAAGAACCGAAGGAGGATATTTTTGCCTGAGTCTGACACTGGTGTTCCTCCCCCGGGTCGCGGTTGCCCATTTGGACCCATAATAGGACGAGGTTGAGGAAACTTTAGAGGCGCCTGGCAAATCTTCCGATATAACTCATTCTGGCTGGCCTAAAACGAATTAATAAGCATACAAGATTTGAACATAGACGGCAGATTGCCGGAAAATAGCAGCCGTTGACAAGCTTGATGCAAATCCGGATTGAAACAGAATAAGAAAAAAAGGAAAGATAAATTGACCGAATTTTGTTTTTTTTTTCAAGGTCAAAAAGTGCTCTAATTTGACGTGCAGTTTCAGTTGGATTCTGAAACTATACTTAATTCAGCTTCTAAACTGAAAGCTAATAAGCTTAAAATCAATGTCAGCTGGCAAACACTCGAATGAACTTTCATAACCTAATTCTCAATGACTTAATGACCAGGCTTTACCGGTTTATCCCGTCTCTTTTGATTTTGATCTTTTGACTTTGACAGTATTCACCATATTGTATAGTTGAATGGGTGAAAGAATTTAAAATCCATTTAATTGAAACAGTGAGTGCAGTAAGTCAGAAGTCAAACGTAAAAATTGTGACTCATGTCAAACGAAAAACTTGATTAAAAAGTAAAGCGAATTAAAAAAAAACATAGCCGGAAGAATTCCGGAACGACTTGAAGGAAAAAACTAATTCTCCTAACTAACATAAAGCTTATCCTAATGAATGACCACTACAACTAACATAATGCTTTTCCTACTGAATAACACTAATCACTTTAAAACAAAATGAAAAAGAACAATGAAGAAGAATCTGACTATAAAAGACGATAAAGCATCTGATAAAAATTTCACATTGAGTTGCAAGTTTAAAAGAACAACTTTTGGCAAAACCCATGCGATACCATTAGTTTTAATTCATTGAACCACTGTAAATCGAGAAAAAATCCAACAAAATTTAGAGAAAACGGAGGTAAGAGAAAGGAAATGAACAAAACCAAAAATATTTCCTCCATCTGTAAAACTGCCACAAAATTTAGCCACAAATTATGGATCAAATGCCATTATGCTGAATCCAAATCATTAGTAAAAAAATACTACTTATGGTCATGCGTCCACCAATCCAAAACATAGTCGATTTAAAAAGTAAAAACGTAGTCGATTCAAAATACCTGAAAAACCTGCAAAATGGTATAAAAATCATTATAATGACCAGAACCCTACACAACCCTATCAAAACAATCCTAAAAATAGTACAATATCATAATCAAACTGCAAAACAAAAAAACGGTTTCAAAAAGCCGCACGTTAACACAAAGTTTCGCTCGCTTACAGAAATTTTTTCACACCTCAATTAATTGCTCTCTCGAAAACAGCGGAATGAACAAAACACTCCACTTTTCGCTCCACTCTTTAATTTGTTCAGCACCCAAGCCACTCCTAAATTTTTCATGCAATTCATTTCCTGCATCCAAATTCACTCCAACGAAAGTGATTAAAAAAGGACTTCTAGTCGCAAAAATAAAAAGGAGAGCGCCTAAATAATAGCCGTTGAGAGGCTGATGGCAGCTATTAAAAAGCATGCACAAATTCTGATTGCTTCGTTATAACGCAAGCCAATATCATTGCAGAACAATCAAGTTTGAAAACAATCAACTACTACGATTTCTACTAAAAATATTCTTCACTGCCAACAGTCGTGGATGTCAAATACGAAACATAGCACTGAAAGGCGACTGATGAGAAAAATGAGTTGTATTTTGAAGTCTAGTCTCAATAACTAATTTGATAATTTCTAGGACAAATTGACAATTGAGTTACTAGTATTCTCCATCTTCAGTACCCGCTGGCGATAATTCGAAGATCAAAATTTTATTTAAATAGAAAAAGGTTAAAGATTTTCAGCAGCAGGATAAAAGGCTATTTTTGATTTTATTTACATGGCAAAAGGCGATAACTAATATTTGAACTGTGAACAGAATATCTTCAGTAATTACGTAGATGGGATTAGAAAAATGATCAGATGGTTCCAGAAAACAAAAATAAATTTTCCAATACACATTATTTTTTGAACTTTTTAAATTTTTTAAAATTCAATTTTCACCTCGGAAAGGTTAATAATCAATGTTTTAACAAGAAGCGATCAAATCATATAATAATGCAGACGCAACTGGAAATGGCTCGCTTTTATTGAATCTGAAAAAAAAATTGCAATAATAGAAAACTGATTTTTCTCACTTAAGCTGTGCAGTAACTTGTGCAGTAACGATATCAAACATTAAGGATAATTTTTGTCAAATTTTTGTTTATGTCTTATATACCTATACCGTAATGGTTTTGAACTGAGTGTATTTGTCAAGGGAAAAATTGGTCCTCGAAAGTTGTTTAGTGAAGACTTAAGGCCTAAAAATAGTTGATTTGACGATAGCGTATAGCTCAACTAGTTTAATGTCAAAATTCAATGACTCAATCAAACAAGTTGTCAAAAGGGTTGTTAGCTTCAATGCCTCAATGTTATAAGAGAAGGTCAAAAAATTGTAGGGCACTGATTAATTCGAATTAGTTGCTTGTGTGCTCAGCTGGTTCCCATTTAAAAAAAAACGTATCCAAAAATTCTTTGGGGTGACGAACTGTGAAAGTTTTTTTCTGCGTTGTGAGAACATTTTTTCTGCGATTTTTTCATTTTTATATCGTATATTGCTTGTCAAAAACATTCTAGATAAATTTTTTATACCTTAGCTTTTACTTTTACGCTATCTAAAAATCCATGTGTAGACCATGGAAACCTTTTCAAAACATTGAAATGAGTTATGTTCTACATTTTCAAAATTCATCTTCCTATTCCTGACAAGTGTAACCATGAAACTTTGATTCCCAAAAACTTGATAATGCATGAATAAGCTTCGCCAAATTATTTCAATTTCCATGGGTCAAACCTTGGAGTCCAATTGGTTGGATCCGAAGAATGGCAAGCGACCAAATAGCATCTCATAAAGCACAATTCCCAACGCCCACCAATCCACAGCTCTCCCATACACTATGTCCTCATCCGAATCCCCTCCACCATCGGGTCCATTGCTAAAACAAATTTCATCCAACATTGTTTCCAACTTTTGATCTCTCTTCGAAGCGTTCGACAGAGTACAAAGCACTATTTTAACATACAGATCTCTAAGGTAGACTATGATCAGCTATAATTGTTATTATCGTGATATGGCTAGTAGCACCGCCAACTCAGCTACGAGAACCATTATGAAAGAAGCATAGCCGGCACAAAACTATTACTCAATTGAGATGCTTAACTTAGAATTTCGTAATTGCCCGGATGATTACGAGCCAAACAGACAAAACATACCCTGTAGATTGCCGGCAAATAACGGCTTTGATTCCTGTAATCCCTATTAGGATCGAAGAAACAAAAAAAAAACACAAATATTGATGACTGTACAAAAACTACGACAAAACGAAATACAATCAAAATAGCTCCCACTTAAAAAAAATGGATTTCGTATAAGAACTAAGTTAAAATAGCGTGTATATTATTATATTATTGCCCTGACAATTGAGGGGCTTTACTGGTTTACCCCTTCTCTATCTTCTCTATTTTGATTTCGTCTTTCGATACTGACTGTGCTCATTTTCGACTGCTTTGCTGAGCACCTGCTGTATGAAAACCCTGAGCAGAATGAAAGAAGAGTGAAACTAGTCTAGAGTTCACACGAAAGTTGTGAACTAAGGTAAAGCGGAGCAAAATTTTGTTCAAGCAAAATAGGCGTGCTATAAGAGCCGCCTGAGATAAGGGCGGCTATTAAAAAGTTTGAACATTTTTATTATAATAGTTATTTGAACTTATAGATTGAAACGTAAGAAGGTAACAACTCGCCATCAGATAAAAATACAGAGGCAAACAGAGGAAGGCGAACAAATGATATCAAAAAATGAAAAAGAAAAAAAACACCGAAGAATTGTTCAAGCTTTCAAATGTCTCCACAACCAAAACGGTGAAACTAAAACCTACGCATGGAATAAGCAGCAATAAGCTCAAAAAAGTTTTACGGACTAAAATAGCTCAGAAAATATTTTAAAAAAATCTGAATTGTGAAAAAAAAAATTGTAAAAAAATTGAGAAATGACGCGCTAGACGCACATCGGGATTACAACAGAAAAAAAGATAAATTGACAGAAAATTTTTTCCGCTTTTTTTTCAGTGTCAAAAAGTGTTCTAATTTGGTGTGCAGTTTGAATTGGATTCTAAAACTATACTTAATTCAGCTTCTAAACTGAACGCTAATAAACATAATACCGATCTCAGCTAGCAAACACTCTAATGAACTTTGATAACTTAATTCTCAACAACTTAATGACCGGGCTTGATCGGTTTATCCCGTCTCTTTTGATTTTGCTCGTTTGACTCTGACAGTATTCAAGACATTGTGTTATTCAATGTGTGAAAGAACTTAAAATCCATTCAAATGAAACAGTGAGTGAAGTAGGTCAGAAGTCACACGTGAAAATCGTGACTTATGTAAAAACAAAAAGCGTAAAATTCGAAAAACTAAAGCGAATTTTAAAAAAGGAGATCGCCTAAACAATAGCCGTTTGAGAGGCTGATGGCGGCTATTAAAAAACAACCGATTAATATCAAGCGAATTAAGGGGAGGGGGTTAAGCGGTTGAGAGGAGGGGGTTAAACGATTGGGGGGTAGGGTCGAGAGGGCTAGAAGAGAGAGGTGGGTCGCAACAGCCAGAGAGAGCAGAGAGGACTGGGAGAGGGAGTGGGTGGGGTGAGTGAGTGGGGTGGTTGATTGAGTGGGGAGGGGGTGATTGAGTGGGGGGATGGGTGATTGAGTGGGGTGGGGGTGACTGGGGGTTCTGGTTTAAACATTAAGAACTGCACCGCCCTTGGCACCATGATATTGTCTCCTCAAAACAGTTTTGGTGAATCGAATTCTCAGACAATGGTTAGGCGCAAGGCTCTAAGAGAACGCAATGTCAACCGAGCGTTACCTGTTTATGCCATTTTGTTGACAAAAAGTCAAAACATAGTCTGCCGGAAAATAGCCGCCGTTGACGCGCTTACTGCAGTTTCAGTTGGATTGTAATCTAAGTCAGCTTCTAAACTGAAAGCTAATAAGCTTAAAATTAATGTCAGCTAGCAAACACTCTAATGAACTTTGATAACCTAATTCTCAATGACTTCATGACCGGGCTTCATCGGTTTATCCCGTCTCTTTTGATTTTGATCTTTTGATTTTGACAGTATTCGCCATAATGCGTAATTGAATGGGTGAAAGAATTTAAAATCCATTCAGTTGAAACAGTGAATGATGTAAGAAGTCATACGTGAAAATCGTTGCTTAAAACGAAAAACGTGATCAAAAGAAAAAGCGAATTTAAAAAAAGGAGAGCGCCTAAATAATAGCCATTGAGAGGCTGATGGCGGCTATTAATTAGTCAGACGAAGTCGGTCAAGCAAAAAATTGCATTAACAAAAGACCACAGGACTAATATAATTGAAACAAACTTCGTTTGAGAGCAATTATAAAAATTCATCTTAATTCTAAAAAACTTAAGTCTTCAGAAACAAATCCTGCATGCATAAAAAACTGGATATCCAGCTTGCAGACTCAACAAGAACCTGATCGGACATATACGATAACCACCAACAAAAATCAATAAACGAAACATAAAACGACTAAGGTCGGAAGAATTGGTCTCGAACGACAAGCGGGTGCAAGAACATTTGACCACACCGGGATTCAAACAAATTACACTCGCCCAGAAGCACTGCCCACTCGGCTATCAGGCCCTTGTTGCTATGCTGCAACCAATTTTACTCGGCTATCAGGCCCTTTTTACTCTGCTGCAACCGATTTTATATATTAGCAACAAGCTTTACTTCGGAGTGAAGAACGACAAAATGAAGAACAAAAAAATGAAGAACGAAAGCGTAAAAAAGTCATCTGAGAATGTTCTAGAAAAAAAAACGCAAATGTTCTAGAAAATCAAGCAAAAAAATTGCCTAAGAAAGACCAACGCGTTTACAATAATTTTTGAACTTCGTTCAAGAGCAATGAAAAAATTAGATTAAATCACTAAAACTGATTGAGCTCTTGAAGCTGATGTCATCAAATCCAAAATTCCTCTGCTTAAATCTGCCCACTGCACCACGCACGAACATTCAGAAAATCCATTGCCCCGTAAATGTAGATAAACTCAAAATATGACACAAATTTTCAAAATACATAATAAATTGCAACAATTTTATGTGTTTAAATTACTGTTAACAATACATATACCAAAAAATACCAAGAAAAAATTAGGTTGCAACATACCTTTCTGAGCTATGAACAACGTCAAATAAAGACATTTAGCAAGTAAACCCAGATAAATTGGGAAAACGGGAGAACACTTACGAAGTTGGACTTAGAAACTTAAAAACATATCTTTCCAGCCAAAACTCAGGCGTTCTCAACAGTTTTAGCACACCAAGCAATTGCAATTTGCCAAAACATGACTTCTAATGGCACTAAGTGCCGACAAGGTTTTTTTGTCTTTATTTCTCTTTGAAAGCTTAAAGTAGTACAAAAATGTGAACACATTTAAAGGAAAACCCAGCAATATTTAGAATTTTGAAAAATTAGCAAGTGAAAGACTCCCTATACAAGCAGGTTGCCTCTAGGGGCACTTAATGCCTACTGCGCTTTTCAGGTTTAACCCTTTTTGAACGCTCAAAGTCATGTAAAAAGTTTGAACACATCTTAAATACAACAGGACAGTTCCGGTAACAAAAGACTCCCCGACCTGAACACCAGACCAATTGAACATTAGCGGCCAGATAGAAAAATACAATTTAATAAATGAAATAATAGCATTCAAATTATAGGTCCTTCTGGGATTGAAGAGTCGAATACCGAAAAATTTTGGCTAATTTTGTTAAAATAGCGAAAATAGAAAATTTGGAATTAAAAACGTTCTTGACATTACAAGCAAAATTGCGGCCAGACAGAAAACAACAATATAATAAATGAAATAATAGCGGCCAGACAGAAAAATACAATTTAATAAATGAAATAATAGCATTCAAATTGTAGGTCTTTCTGGGATTGAAGAGTCGAATACCGAAGTTTTCTATCAAAAGGTAAAATAGCGAAAATAGAAATTTTGGAAGGAAAAACGTTCTTGACATTACATGCAGACTTCCCCATACATTATATAAAACCAACTCTGTCTTGCCAAATCTACAGAAGACCTAAGTTAAAATCCGGTCGGACAAAAAACGACAAATGCAAAAATGACAAGATTCAAAATTTGTTAAATCTTTTCATTTTTGCATCTGTCGTTTTTTGTCCAACCAGATTGCAAGTTAGTTCTTCTGTAAATTTTGCAAGACAGAATTGGTTTTTGTATCATGTATCAGGAAGTTTGCTTGTAATGTCAAGAACGTTTTTCATTCCAAGTTTTCTATATTCGCTATTTTACCTTTTTATAGAAAACTTCGGTATTCGACTCTTCAATCCCAGAAGGACCTACAATTTGAATGCTATTATTTCATTTATTAAATTGTATTTTTCTGTCTGGCCGCTATTATTTCATTTATTATATTGTATTTCTCTGTCTGGCCGCAATTTTGCTTGTAATGTCAAGAACGTTTTTACTTCCAATTTTTTTATTTTCGCTATTTTACCAAAATTAGCCAAAAATTAGCCGATTTTTTTTAAAAGTTGACAGAATTCATGAAAATAATATCCTCAAAAACAATTATTGTGCAGCTAAAATTGACTCATTAACCAATTAACCGACGCTTAATTTGTTCAAAAAGCTTCCTTGGCCCCTAACATTCAACAAACTCAAAAAACGACAAACATTTTCAAAAAATTACAAAATTCCTACCAATTTGTTGCGTTTAAGTTGGCATCACTAGTACCTGTAGTTGAAAATACGGAAATAAAAAGAATTTTAGCATCTGCAAGACCCTTTATGGCTGTTACCAACGTCAATTTAGGACCCTTCACGAAAAAACTTAAACACGGCGGAAACGTGAAAAACTGCGCAATTTGGGGCTAAAAAAAGGACCTTTTCACCTTGAAATATAGGCCTTTCCAGCGACTTTAACATTCTAAGAACCTCATAGACTGCTAAAACCAGCTGAGGGCCTCTAATAGAACTTAAGATACACTGGTGTATCTTAAGCTCTAATGATTTTCAGCCACTTCTTGATGAAATTACGAGATTCAATTAGGATAAAAGATCTAAAATTATAAGCAAAATTGTTTAATATCATTATTTGAATTTGAACCTATTCTGTACCATTATACAGATTAACCCCCAAAGATTGGTTGGTATTTAAATTTTACGCCGCCGGGCGCACGTGCTATTTTTACATAGTAATGTGCTATATAGCAAGGCATATATTGAAAATTTGGACATAAAAACCGCTTGTGCCCGGAACATCTTTCACTTGCTCATGATTGGTAGAGAATGATGAACACATACATTAATTGTATGAAACTGGTACCTACTTGTTGTTAGCACTATTGTTGCTCAGGTGAAAGTAGTCCCTCCTGAGAGCAATCACTTCAGGTGCGAGGTACTCTGGTGTACCGCAGAAGGTCTGGGCATCGTCAATCCCTTTCTTGCACAATCCAAAATCCGTGATTTTGATGTGGCCCTCGTGGTCGATCATAATGTTCTCCAACTTAATATCCCTGTACAGTATGTTGTGCTTATGAAGGTGATTGATGCCAAGGGCAATTTCAGCAGCGTAGAATCTCGCTTTAGGCTCCTCAAAGCGCCGCTCTTTTCCTGTAATGAGACGCATGTGTAAAAAGCACAAAATAGCCGGAATTAGCCAAGATTGACCCCCTTGATGCAACCGGCTTGATGCACATCGGAATTGAAAAAGAAAAGAAAACATGAACGAATTTTTTTACTGAGTATCAAAAAGTATTAATTTGGTGTGCAGTTTCAGTTAGATTCTAGAAGTATACTTAATTCAACTTCTACACTGAAGGCTATTAAGCTTAATACTAATGCCAGCCAGCAATCGTTTTAACAAAATTTGATAACCTAATGCACTATGAGTTAGTGACCGCGCTTTTTATGTTGATTCCGGTTTTTCTTTTGATTGTGGTCTTCTGACCTTGAAGGTATCCACTATGTTGATTTACTCAATGAGTGAAAGAATTCTAAATGAGAGCAATTGAGATTACTCAAAACAAAGTGAAGCGTGAAAAAATCACTTGGGAAAACAGAGAATGTTTTAGAACAAAAGACCAAAAATGGTCAATCAAAAATTTTTTATCATAAAAAACACGTTCACAATAACTTCTTCATTCATACTTCCTTCGAGATTAATTAAAAAACCATTACGACTTCATTCAGAACCAATAAAAACAAAGACGTACAGATTTAAAACTTTTTCTGCATAATTTCAGCAGAAAAACTAAATGCAAATCTGATACGGCAAAATTTCGTTACACTAAAAACATATCTAATAACGTTGAAAAAATCTTAGGATGAACTATTACTGATAGGCTCAAAAAACAGATCGGGATAAAAAATATATATAACAAAATAACCCATGATAACGGTCTTAGAAACTTGGAACTTCACAATCAACTCTCCAGTGAAAAAAAAGCTGAGTGCAAAACCATATATACAAAGAAAATGAACTGAATGATTAAAAAAACTAAATTTCGTACTAACGAAAACTGTCAATTTTGTGTTTCAGCGTCAGAACAATTAAAATAAGATAACTAGAAGATTAAATTCTGTTTTGTCGGAGACAGCATACACGAAATAAACTGACAGTTTCAAAGAATAATTTAAACATAGCCGGCAGATAGCCGGAATAGCTGCGAAATAGACTTGCGTGCCGTAAAATACAGATGGAAAAAGATACAGAAGTGAGTTGATAATAGTTATCGCCGCCGCCTATAAAACTTACAAGTTTATTTCAAAGGAGGTTGTTTTTGGGTGCAAAAAAAGTTTCCCTGTCGCGTCTCGAACCGGCGATCTCCGGATTAACAGCCAGTCGCCTTAACCACTCGGCTGTCGGACCATACAATCTGTTTCCTTACAATCAACTTTGTTTTAGGAACATATTCTGTTTCTGAATAACCGCAATTTAGGTCACGCAGAAAGCGTGAAATCAAGTGCGAAAAAGCCATTTAAGCAGTGACGAGACAGAATGTTCTAGAACAAATGTAAAACGAAAATAAAGCGTCAGACGACGAAACAAAAAAAAACCAAGAGCACCGCAATATAGCTACGCTCAGCTTACAGCTTCGCAGCTATAAACAATACAAAGGACACAATAATACTCAAAAGCAAAATATCGTTTAATACCAAAACCTCTACCCGAAAAAAATGCAGGTCAAAAAATACTAATCAAAATTTTAATAATTCTGGAAACGACTCAAAGCCGTATCCCCCGACTGAACTGCCTTTTTCAATAGCTAATATCTCCTTGCAGAATGCATCAATGCAGAAAAAGTAAAAAAAAAATAAAATTTGCCAGAAAAGAATAACATGAAAAATTAGGCAAATTCAACATTTTTTATGTACTGTAAGTGCAAAAACAAACGAAACCGTTGTTTCATGAAATGAAAAGGAGTTATCCAACAAAAAATATTAGCCACGCCGTAATGAGCTCATAGACATCTCTATTTTTGAAGAAAACGAAAAATGAGAAAATTGTGAAAAATTTCTGTTTTTGTCACTTTGCATAGAAAGAGACAACCTGCATTTAAAGAAAAAGAAACCTGCATCTTTTGTAGTAAGCAGAGCCTACAGGCACGAGACTTTAAATCAATCAATCACGAGACTTTAAATCTTGAAGGGGCGTAAGTGAGCGCAGCGGGGGGGGGAGGTAATCTCTAAGAACCGCCTTTCGCACCATAAATATAAGTCTCCAAAACAGATTCTGTGAATCGCATACTTGAAGACTAGTGAACTGAAAGGCGCTAAGAAAACTTAATGCCTGCTGGGCGCTACCTGTTTATTCCGTTTTTAAGGACGAAAAGTCAAATGCGTCAGACGAAAAATTTATCAAGCGAACAATTGCATAAAATAAAAAGAACGACAGGACTAATATAATTGCTACAAACGTCGTTTGAGAGCAATTAAAAATCTTAGAAGGCTAAAATCATTAAAATTCTTTAAAACAAAAGGAAAAACCAAACAAAACTATAATTCTTCATGGATGGCTAGAATAACACATGCTGGAATATGCAGAATACGGAAGCGTCGTAAAATCACAGATTAAGAAATAAAAACAAAAAGACTTTGTAAATTTTGAAAGAATCAAATTGAAAAAAATCAAATTTCAAAAGAAAAATTGAGGAGAAAAGCAAGGACATTTCATTATTTAGCATTCGAGGTTGAGAAAGATACATAGCCGTGCGTCGTCTAATTAAAAAGCAAAAACAGGTCAGAGCCAAAATACTTAAATATTTTGCAACAACAATTTTTCAAAATATTGTTAAACCTGCAATTATGAAACAAAGTTTTACCGAAATTTTAAAGATTTTACACCAACCAATAGTTCAATTATGAAAAACCAGAAACTTAAATCCTTGGCCATGTACCGATATTAGGGTTTCCATATGTTAACATACCTGGCAGATAGTAGCTTTTTTTGAGAAATTGGGTATGTTTATCTGCAATCTTCATCGTCGGGGAATTTCTGGTTAATAATAATTGAACCATTGTTAGCGACAATAATAGAACCAAACTTTGCTTCCGAGAGAGAGAGAGAGAGAGCGAGAGAGAGAGAGAGAGAGAGAGAGAGAGAGAGAGAGAGAAAGAGAGAGAGAGAGAGAGAGAGAGAGAGAGAGAGAGAGAGAGAGAGAGAGAGAGAGAGAGAGAGCAATTGGGATTACTCAAAAATGAAGAAAAGAAGCGTGAAAAAGTTACTTGAGAAGTCAAGGAACGTTCTAAAAAAAGCGCAAAAACGGTCAGTCAAAAATTTTTTGTAAAAAAAAAGACGCGTTTACAATAATTAGTCAATAAAGTCAAATCATGAGGCGAGCGAAAACATTATAGAACGAAACCGATGAATTGAAAAGACATATGACAACAATGAGTCCTTCGGACTTGGTTTGAGAATAATTAAAAACACGTGCACAGAGGGATAAAAATATAAAAAGGGAGGAAAATAGGAAGGAATGTTATTTATTGTCTACTTAGAGATTGATGCGCGAGCTGACATCATCGAGCACACTGTCCGTATTATTACATTAATATGATAGATATCTAACCAAGGTGGTAGAAAAGCTCTCCGCCGTGTGCGTACTCCATGACAAAGAACAGTCTGTACTTGTCCTGGAAGGCATAGATGAGTCGAGTGAGGAAGGAGTGGGACACAGATTGTAAGACGTGTTTTTCAGTTAGCGTGTGAGACACTTCGTTCTTGGCCACCAAGGTACTCTTCTTCAGTATCTTCATGGCCATCAGTTGCTGCTCGCCATTTTCGTTCTTCCTTTTCTCCCGCACCAACATCACTTTCCCGAAAGATCCCTGTCCAAGCACCTACAACAATAAGCCCCTCGTAAGTTGGAAAACTGACGTACCCGCCTAACATCGAACCAAATGCTATGAAGTGACTGTGTTGAAACAAATGTCGTTTTAGAACAAGTAAAGGCCACTTTATAGCTGCATGAAATCCTCAGTAAGTTAACCAATTATTTTTAATCTGGCAACCAAAATATTTTTAATCTCTTAAAACAGCTTTTTAGCACATTAAATCAACATGTTACAGTCCGAAATACTGAGAGCACGCAATAGGTGTTCTTTCTATCGGAAAGACTTTTTCTCCGAATATCATTTGATCGCGAAGTTTTAGAAGGGTGACTGAGGCAGGGTTTAACATTTAAGAATTAGATTTCGGTGAATCGCATACTTAAGACTATCAAGGCTCCAAGCGATTTGCTCAGCCACGTAATGCCCATCGGGCTTTACTGTTGATTCCGTTTGTGAGAACGAAAAAGTTAAAAGCGTCAGACAAAAAATCGCACAAGCAAAAAGACCACAGGACTAATTAAATTGCTAAAAATATTATTTGAGAGCAATTAATCAACTTCCGAAGTATGAAACATCAAAATGAAGCTGCATTGGGCAGCTCAAATCGTGAGTCCTTGAAAAAATAACGTAAGCTACACCGAGACGATTTTGTTGAAATATCGTATCTATTCTCCCCCCCCCCCCCTCACCCGCTTAGTGGCCATATAACTTTTATGCGCCCGGCGCCCGTGGTTTATAACAATAAATAAACTGCAATTGGGATCATAAGACAGGATTAGAAAACAAATAATTGGTGCTTATTTCTTAGATTCTATACCAATGTGGTAAAAGGATACCCCAATTCTTCTGAGATCAAAGAGCGTTTTCTTGAAAACAATTTTTACAAACATAGCTGGCAGATTGCCAGAAAATAGCTGCAATAGCTTGGTAGATCTTCAGTCTCAAAAACATAACCGACTAAAAGTCGGAAGAACTGCTCTCGAACGCTCGAACGACTAGTTAGAGCTCCAACAAATTGCAGCCTGCTTTAGTGGGGGGGGGGAGCCTAAGTGGGACTAAGAAGTTCAATAGTGGGCTTCAAATAACCACATTAGAGGTTAACATATACCACTATTAACTATTAAGATTTAAAGTGCAAAATTGCACCAGTTTCGGCGCACTTTTCAATTGACTTTTAGTATTAAATAGCCGCCAATTGAGTTCAGCTGCTTGAAATTGTGATGGAGAGAGAATTTTAGATCACGCGAAACGCAAGAAGTCAAGGGCGTAAAAGAAACTCGAAAAGTCAAAACTGTCAAGCAAAAATTTTGCAGAAAGACACACGCATTTACAATAATTGCTATGAACTTCGTTCAAGAGCAATTAAAAACAGTAAAAAAGACAGAACAAAAAATTCGTCTTTTCATTGAAGGCTGATATGTTATATTTTGAGTAAAAATTTGTATAAGTTTTTGCTGCCTCTATTACCTGCTCTCAAATAACCTTCATTTAGAGTGACACATAACCATTTGACCATATCTCTTTGAATTAAAGTAAATATTAAAGTAAATAAAAGTAATGTCAATTTCAAAGTGAGGAAGTCATTTTTGAGAGTGAGGTAAGTCAAGTGCGACCAAAAATTTAATCACGCGAATGAACAAAAAACTCGCTCCACTAAGAGCGAAAATGGAGTCACACACACTTCAGTTGAAATTGCATGAGCGAATGGACAAAAAGCAGATTTGAAGTGGTTGTGACGTCATATGGTCAACAAAAATCTTGACGAAATAAAAGAACCAAGAGAAGGCCAATAATAGCCCCAGCTATCGCTGTGCGGCTATTAATAAGAACAACAAACAGACTAACATCGGATGAATTGCTCTCGAACGACAGACGTGGGCATTTTAATTTAGGGTGGCGCTAGCTTAGAAATGTTTTATGAGTTCAAAAACTACCCCACTTGGCTGCATGTTGGCATCCTGACATCTTAACCACTTAACTACAGTGTCTTTGATTTTCGTTCACTCACAATTCCTTTAACCAACGAACTTTATTTCAGAACAAGCGCAACATAGATCACTCAAAAAAGATAAAATGTGAAAAAATCAAAGATTATTCTAGAAAAGCGCAAAAACATCAAGCAAAAATTTTACATAAAAAAGACACACTTTTACAATAATTGCTTCAAAATTCGTTTGAGAGCAATTAAGAAATTTGTCCCCTAACCGTGTTAAAACAAAAAGACGAAAATCGACCTCAAAGCAATTTGGCGTGAAATTGGGAGGAAGCGCAAAAATTGAGGACTCTTGAAGATGCCATTTTGTGCTTTTTTTTCGTGGACTTCCCACTATCCTATAGCTTAACCACAAAAAAACGATCACTGTAGCTTAATGCCAAAACCCCACTTAAAGATTGCTGTTCTCGCAAATCCTTAAATAATTGGAAGTTTTTAAAATTTATGAAAAGGAACCGTCGTTTTATTTTTTATCAAATGTATTTTTGCATCTGTTTTGCAAAACTTTGAAGTTTTCGGTTTTCGCCTGAAATTGTCATAGACTCCTCTAGTCTTTGCTCGTAAACCATGCTTTCAACATTTCTTCGCACTGAGGGTACAAAATTGTGCCCCTAAAGCGTTGTGTTTTGCAATAACTGAAAAAAATGCATCGAAAAATTTCTTGAAATGCATCTTGATCGTAAAATGCATCATGAAATTTCCAGCAATTTACCAGAAAATTTCAGAAAGGCGAAAAAGCTGGGCGACTTTCACAACCATTGTATTGTTAAATATCCTATAGCCTGATTACAACGAATTTGGTCCCACTAGACCCTCTAGACAAACAAAAACTCGTCAAACTTCGTTTGAGAGCAGCATTATTAGTGGTCATATTTCAACGTCAAGAGTTTAATGCAAAATAGTGTGATAGGAATGAGGTGAACCTTGAGTTTGTCGAAATCATCGTATGTTGGGTATGTCACGACAGCTGAGGATGACTTTGTGTCTCCAGCTGAAGGAGAGGTGGTCCTCTGTCTGAGATTGTGGTGGGAAGTAGTGTAGTGGTATGAAGCATTAGTTGTGGGTCTCCCATTGGAGCTGGAGTGATCATTACTCTGGCCAACACCACCCCCACTACCACCTCTCGCTGGAACAGAAAAAAATTGAAATACCCGTGCTTTGGGCAGCCTCCTGAAATTAACTGTTGATACGTGCGTGATGCATCAAATTAATTTCATTAAAAAAACTGATTTTGTTTCAAACAAACAGACACAAAACTACGAAAGTGGTAAAGTGAGGGGAGCAACAACCAATTTTCAAAACTAAAAACGCATAAAACACAGATAAAACACAAGTAATCCCAAAAGAGACAAACAGTAGTAACTTACAACTTGTTAAAAATCTTGTTTCCGATGGTTGATGATCAGCTTCTGATGGTTGATGATTGTTTTGTGTTTTTAATTGAAAACGCCATTTTGTAGATCTTCTAAGGAAACAGTTGTCGAGTTGGTGCTTTTAAGCAGCAAAATGCAAAGATCCAGAGCTTCTTCACTTCAATTTAAACCGAAGAGTATCACTCAAAAATGGCGAACTTTATCCAAAAAAAGTGACAAGCAAGTTATCCAAAATTGACTTTCTCAGTATCAAATATTTTCTGTCACAGACCATTTTCTGAACAACTTTTTGGCCACAGATCCTTTTTCTAACAACTTATCGGCCCCTGGACATTTTTTGAGAAGAAACACTTATCAAACAATAGACCCAAAACCTCATATCAAAGAGGAGGAAAACACGTCCCGTTCGTAAATTCGACTGTTGAGCGATAGCATTCCCAGAAACAATTCCTGTTTGACTTCTTAGCGCGTTATTAAAAGGTCACAAAAATTGACGCTAACAATGAATTAAAAAGATCAGGCCAGAAAACTCAAGAAACTACTGGAAGCGTTGGCAATACCGCCAAACGAACAACCCCCATTTATTACAAAAAGCACCACATCAAAGACTGCAGAACGCAATGTAGGTCCCTTACAGTAAACACCACTTAGAAAAACTCTGTTCAAAGATCCACAAGATGCCGAGAATTCTGAAAATAGCCAAAAATTAACTAAAAATTAAGATACGAGCCAATTTTGCGCTTCAAACA
The DNA here is from genome assembly GCF_964194025.1 of Convolutriloba macropyga. NCBI lineage: Eukaryota > Metazoa > Xenacoelomorpha > Acoela > Convolutidae > Convolutriloba > Convolutriloba macropyga. The sequence goes on from NC_134472.1 coordinate 6,276,620, forward strand.
ATTTATTAGGATCTCAAAAACGCTGTAACATTAATCCCAGAGGGTTACGTATTAATACAGCTTTCACCAAAAACAAAATGTTCCACAAAAAATTAAACTACAGGCAAATCAATTGAACCAAATGGACAAAACGGCTATACGCGCAATTCTCTCGAAGAACAAAAATTTTGAACGTCGAATAGTCATTCAATCCATGCAGCGCATGAACATAAAACTTCTATCGCTTGCCAAAAATTAGTACGCGTATTCGGCAAGTTAATCACAATTTTCTATTTTAGGTCAAAACACTGTTTGAACACAGTACTTCCGTTTAAAAAAAACCTCAAGAGAATCAACGCTCCTCTGAGTTTTAAACATAAACGACTAACGTCGGAAAAATTGCTCGCGAACGACCAGAGGGAGCTTGCATTTATTACAGCCTGCTTCAGTCGGGGGATCTTTATATCACGTAAAACGAAAAAAAACAAGGGCGTAAAAGTCAAAACGGTCAGGCGCAAATTTCGCAAAAAGATAATGTTTACAATCATTGTTCCCAACTTCGTTCAAGAGCAATTAAAAACAACAAAAAGAAGGCCAATAATAGCTCGTTATTTCAGCTATTAATAACAAAAAAGAGGATTTCAAAAATTACCTCTAACACCACTACCCAATGAGTATAGAAACCATGGAAAGGCGAAAGTCTGTTTTGCAAAACAACAATGCTCAAGAACTTTAAGGTCTGATATTCTATCGTTTGTTTTGGGGCGATAGCAAATAGCAACACATCAGATAAGGTCCGTAAAATCGCCTTAATTCAACGATAAGCAGCTGATAATTCTTCTGATTCGCGGAAAACAAACAAAAGTCACACCCGTTGATATCTCCGTAATACACACAAGTTTTGAATAAGTTCTCATGTTTATCAATTAAAAAGCGTTGCTTAATTTTTAGAGCTAAGCTCAGCTAGAACTTAACTTTCGCTTTGAACTGATTTTCTGCTGAAACTTGTCTTTAATCGCTAAAGACAAAATCAGCAGAAAATTTAAAAATAAAAAACTATCTTATCTGTTTGATGAGTTTTGATATCCCAAGCAATTTATTTACAGATGTGCATGAATTTTGCATCCGTTATTATAAGAAGCTTACGCGCAAAACGGGTCGTCATTAACACCGATTATTACGTCGGAAATCCAATAATACAGGTGCCCGTGACGCCAACTGTCCAATAATACTAGCTATTACGTAAATTGTCAAACGATATGTAGTATAAAAGGACAATTGACATAATCTTCAGTATCTTCAATAAACATAGCCGCCAGATTGCCGGAAAATAGCCGCTTTAGACGCTTGTGGCCGACCATGAAATTGAAACAACTAAAGAAATAAGATTGACGGATCGACCACCAGCTTTTTAATAGACCACTAGGCTTTTTGGGTTAGATTCGGACTGTCATTTTTATGAGACACATTTGCTCTTAAAGGAAAAAGCCCTAATGGAGCTTTTTCAAAACTAATATTTGATATTAAAACTCAAGATTCTACTACTCAGGAACTAGGGTATATAAGTTTGGCACTACTTAGATGCACACTATTGACCTTCAATTAGTAAATGTTCATAAAAATCAAAGTTCCATAAGTGAGTTCAGAAGTCATTGTTTTGAGTGAGGCAAGTCACGCAATTGACCTAAAAGCAGAAATGACGTTACGAGAACTAAATTTTAACTGCAAAGCAGTTGAAGTCACTGAAGTCATTGAAAAAGTCAATTCCAAGAAGTCAGGGTAGGACGAAACAAAAATCTGTTAGACGGTAAAAAAAATTAGGAGCGCTATATAGCCGCCTGGAATTGCTGACGCGGCTATTAAACAGTTTTGTTTGTACGACAGCTATATTAACCCATGCAAAAAAACACGCAAGCTTTATATGAACACGCATATTAGACTACTATTTTTGACGCTCGTCATTAATGGTTTCAATCCATTTACAACTCGATAAGTCGCAGTGGTCTAATATACAGCTCGCCGATATAATCTCCAACTAGCTATCGCAGCAATAAATCAATTTAATCAACACCTGTTGCGATAATAACAATTAAATAAACTGCCAGTGTAATAAATTTTAATGCCTGATCGACACTAGAAACACTTCAGCATTAGACTACGAGTTTATCACACTCTTTTATCGCCACTGTTACTAAGTAAACAGTGGCCATAAAAGAGTGGTGATCAACTCGTAGTCTAATGATGGAAACAGTTTGATAATCTTGTTGTCCAAAAAAACTTGTGCGTGGTGTCTGTGTTGTGTGTCCGTGCGTGTGGGTGTGTTTGTGCGTACGTGTGCGCGCGCGCGTGTGTGTGCCTGCCTGTGCGTGTGTGTGTGTGTGTGTGTTTGCAGTTGTGTGTGTCTAAGTGTGTGTATGTGTGTGTATGTGTAAGTGTGTGCGTGAGTGTTTGCGTGTGTGTGTAAGTGTGCGTGGGTGCGTGTGTACGTGCATGTGTGTGTGTGCGTGTGTGTTTTAGGTTGTGTATGTGTGTACAAGTGTGTGTGTGTGTGTGTGTGTGTGTGTGTGTGTGTGTTTGTAAGTGTGTGTGCGTACGTTTGTGTGTGTGTGTTGTGTGGTGTGTGTGTTTGTGAGCGAGTGTTTGTGTGTTTTGCGTGTGTGTGTGTGCGTGCATGTGCGTGTGGGTGTGAGTTTATGTGTGTGTTTGTAAGTGTGTAAGTATGTGTGAGTGTGGGTGTGTGTGTGTGTGTTGTGTGTGTGTGTGCATGTGTGTGTATGTCTGTTTGTGTGTGTGCGTGTGTGCTTGGGTGCGTGTGTGTTTTGCGTGTGTGTGTGTGTGCGTGCATGTGCGCGCGTGTGTGTGTGTGTGTGTTTATGTGTGTGTTTGTAAGTGTGTAAGTATGTGTGAGTGTGTGTGCGTGCGTGTGTGTGTGTGGGTGTGCGCTTGGGTGCGTGTGTATGTGTGTGTGAGAGAGAGGAGGGGGCATGAGGACAAAACGAAGAACAGATCCGAAGAAATATCACTTACCTTTGAAAATGTAATTGTCCACAAAAAATAAAAATGAAAAACCAATAAAAATGTGTTCGGTTTTGAAATGATCGCAACAGGTGTTGATTAAAAAAATTACCACACGGTTGTCATAACTTCTCGGTGGCGATAACAACCGTGTGGTAATATTCATGGAGATATAAATATGCGGCACGTATACAAATTATACCACGCCTTTATGTAATCAACTTTCAAGTTTCATTAAAAAACAGGATCACCTGTATGTGTGCTGTTGTTCACTGTGGAAGTTGTTGTGGTAGATGAGGGCGCTGTGCTCAGGTGTGAAAGGGGAGACACTAAACCTGGATCGACACTACTACTGTTAGCGTATGTGTTGATGCCACCGCTGCTACTACTGTCGCACACACGAGTGATTGCCTCAATCCATTCGTTCCTCAAAGCCTCGCTCTCTGCACTGAAGTGTCTTTCGATGTAGTGCGACACTGAAAATAACAACTATCTTCAATCCATCAAGTTGTAGAAAAAAGTACAACCAAATCTTTCAATTCATTAGCGATGAGATCTATTTACCCATTCCGTCGCAAAACGTACATTTTACTCGAGTAAAGTAACCAGAATATGGCACTGTTTTCCAGTACAGCTGTTAACAGTGAACCAATAGGACAGAAATGAAAGAAAGCCTAATTCATAAAAAACTTGCATAAAAGTGATATCTTCTAATTGCGGTTTACACTTACCCATATAATGACTCTTTAAGAAACGACTAAACAACCGATTAACTTCAGAACCATTGGAGCTCAATTCTATTGCAAGGGGACAGGAAACAGAGGGTAGCAAACTCTTGTTTGTTGTTATTTTGTAAAAAAAATCACCCTGTCTCCTCATCACCATTTTTAGTTCTTGTAGCCAAATGACAGTATGTTGTACGAAGGGAAGTTACTTAATGTGAAAATTCAAATTACAGCTGGTCTTTATTTTTGCACTCCATTCTATTGTGTGTATAACGAACTTTTGAATTTTATCATTTTATCCTTGCATTACTTTTTTTGAAGAGTCGATTAAATTACATCAAGAAACTGGATCCACTGTTTTTAACTGTATCGACTGTCATGGCGTTTTTGGGAACTAAAATTTTAAACATTTCATTTCTCATGCCAATTAACGATACAAGAAAGCCTACTCTTCGTTAAAATTTAAATATAAAATACATAACCCATTAAACGTCGGAAGAATTGCTCTCGAACGACTACTGGGAGCTCTAATCAATTGCAGCCTGCTTCAGTCGGGGGGGGGGGGGGGGGGGGGAGCCGAAATGGGACTACGAAGTTCAATAGTGGGCTTCAAATAACCACATTCGAGGTGAATATAAAACCACTATTAAGATTTAAAGTGAAAAATGGCACCAGTTTCGGCGCACTTTTCATTTCACTTTGAGTATTAAATTGCCGCCAATTGAGTTCAGCTGCTTGAAATTGTGATTGAGAGGGAATTTTAGATCACGCAAAACGCAAAAAGTCAAGCGCTAAAAGCCACTCGAAAAGTCAAAACGGTCAAGCGAAAATTTTGCATAAAAAAGAATCACACATTTGCAATAATTGCTTATCTACGAGAGCAATTAAACAACAGACATCTTACAGATGTGATGAGATGCATATTTAACAAAAAGCATTTGCAGTAATTTTATCGGCCAGTTCTTGTTAAAACCCGCCATTATGCAAGCTCATCCTAGCCTTGCTCAATTTTCTTTGCCCTCATTCGGCCGATCGATCTTTTCGGGAGAGCAAAATGTAATAAAGTGAAGATTTTTTGCAAAATTGGCGCGACCACTGATTTTGTTTTCCCTTAAAAAGGGCTTATATTTTTTTGAAAAACTGATCGCGAGTAATGCTATTTTTCCATTTTCCACATGCTATTTATGCTATTAACAGGTGGCAGCTAGTTACTCTGCTAACATGCTTATGCCCATCAACAGCTGCAATGGGACGTTTTAAAGTTTCAGCAATTGAAAAAAACTTTTTAATTGCAAAAAAACGAAGCTTTATCATTAGATACTAAACTGAAGAGGTCGCACAAAATCTTAACAAAAACGTCAACTTTTTTAGGGAAAACATTTTTATCGCCTATCCAAAGACAAATTAAGGTAAAAAGTTAATCAAATATAACCGACTAACGTCGGGCAATTTCGTCTCAAACGACCGGCGAGCGGTTGGCTTCGGAAGTAGTCAGCTGGGGCTCAGAGATGCCAGCATTATGGGGTGTGAGCAGAGGGGGGATAAGCAATAGGGAGGGGGGGTGTCAAGCGATAGGGGGCCGGGTTGTGGGAGCTGGATGAGAGGGAGTTCAAATCGCCAGGTTGGAATTGGGTGGATGGGGTGTCGAGGGGGTGGCTGAGGGGGAGGGTTAAACTTAAGACTAAGAACCGCCCTCCTCACATCATGAAAACGTCTCCTCAACACAGTTTTGGTAAATCGCATACTTTGAGGCTAGCAAAACGTAAGGCTCCAAGAGAGTTGCTCGGCCACTTAATGCCCACCGAGCGAGACCACAGGACTAATATAAGTGCTACAAACTTCGCTTGCGAGCAATTAATAATCTTAATTACTGATTGATGCAAAATAATAATTACTTCTAATTTTACTTACAAGCAACAAACAATCTAGGAAAAACTGGTTTGAAGGTACAACAGAGGATGGAAATGTTATTATCTTTTTAAAGAAAATTTCAAACTGAAAATTTTCTTAGTTCAGTTTTCTGAAGAAACGGAAAATTCACCTGAGAGAGTAAATTCCATTGTTGGGCCACATTTAGAAAGAGGAAGGAAGCTCATTTGAGCTGTAAAGAATTGAGAATTAATTTTTAATATAAAAGGTAAAAAGTTTATATTAAAGAATTGGTGCTTTCCTGCGTTTTGAGCAAAGTTATTTCCGGCAGTAGAATTGTTTCAGCGATCATATTCAATTAGTTATCTCCAAGTAGCCAGGATCTAAATGAAAAAATTAAGAATACGAAAATCAGGACAAGTTTGATGTACTAAAATTAACTATTTCTGTGCCGAACACGATAAGGCACCAACGAAACAGAAAGTAGGGACAGACAGTTTACCTTGAGGTATATTTCGCCCAATAAAAAATTGAGGCTTCTCTGGAATTAGTTTAAGCAGTCATTAGCAGCCGGTAGATACTTAACATTTGGCCGATTTTGAGCTAATTTTTCCTGTGCATTTTTCAGTTACAATAAAATAGAATTTACATGAAAAACTTTGAGGTCACATTAGGCAAAACTGGTCTTAATATTTCTCAGCAATATTACTTGCAAACTTGTTCAGATAATGTCCATGATTTATGCAAGTGCAGTTCACATGCCCGTACAATCGAAAACAACAAATATCGCAGAATTATGACTTAAGGTCCAAAATACTACGAATCAAAAGGTAATCAAATTGTTGCAAATTTTGTTTAATAATTTCGCTATTAAACCCAGCGGCTCATCCTTTTTAGCCTAACAAGGGTTCGGAAATCATTACGAGTTTAGTTCTAGTAATCGATTCATTTTCTAATTACAAATTGAACGCAAAGCTGATATGATTTAAATTTTCGCAAAAAAACTGATTCTAATTATGCGCACGAGTGCATTGCCCCTGCAAAGAGCACATCCCGCATTTGTGGAATCAAATTCCAACAAAATAGGCAGCCCAAGAAAATAGTCTAAAGTAAGCAAAATCCGCATGGTAATTAAAAACATGCTTCAAATCTATCTCTGCGTGACAAAATGAGCATAATTGCTCAAAAGTGTTATTTTAGGGTTATATACTACCCAGTAAAGGTCCCCCAATTGGCACAAAAACTTATATAGGCATGAAGCACGCCGGATTGTAAAATAGAAAAAGAAAAAACTGACAAAAACAATTTGTTTTTAACAATCAAAATGCAACTGACCCTTCCTCCCGATTTGTAGGAGAAAGACTGTTTCAAATACAATGCACTTATAAAATTTATCAGAATTTTGACAAAACATTTACAATTAACTATTGAGGGCGACTCCTATTATCAGTTGTCCTTTTTTTTAATTAGCAGAGATTTCGAACACATGAGAAGTAATAAATTACATTAAGAGCTAAGCTAAAGCACATTAAAATTTTCTCCTGCATTAGTACATTATTAATTTATGCAAAGCTAAATTATATTTAAAAAATTTCGGTTAAAATCAGTCTTGTGTTCAGTCAAACTAAAAGTTTCAAACAGGAAAATATTTCTTACAGGCAAATAGTGCAATAAACATACTTCTTCTATGATCTGCAAAAGTAAGTGATCGCGAAACAAAAGAGTATACTTGCCTATGCAAAATTATCACGAAAGCTTACCTTAAAATTGTAAATACGCATGTTGTAAATACCAGAGGGCATTGTCACTGTTTATGTATTTTTCACCCCCCCCCCCCCCCCACTCCCCCTCAATCTAACCCAGGATCGGAAGCTTTCATTTCTAATTGATATTTCTGGTATATACTAAATGTACTGGCTCGTGGCTCTTATCAGCCCATACAGACAATAATCAAAGTGCATTAGTGCAAAGAGTTTTTCTAAACACAGGTTTATAAACAACGGTTTAGGAACTTTATTCATAGTTTATAAAACTCTGTTAACAGGGGAAAGGAAACAGTTCCCAGCACTTACAAATGACCATTTAAAATGACCGTTTTTAACCCATTAGCAGACAATATAACAATAGGAAACGTCTTTTGTTAAATGCCCGGGATGTTGAAGTCGCTAGCATTGCAAACTTTTGCATTTCTGCATTGTGTAGTATTGTATCTATTGAAACACTCACGTGCACATTTTGAAATGCCAAAAGTCTACAGTGCCAGAAGTCAAAATGCCAGAAGTTGACTCCCGTTATTATAAAACGTTATCATTTCACATTTAAGCATGGCTACGTGACTCTGCAGACGTCACTTCGAAATTATGACTTATTATATCCAACCACTTTACAGTTCCGGATAAACGCCAGAAGTTCTCAGTGACTTCAAGCAGAGTCACGTAACCATTACTTCTGTCTCCTATATTTTACTCCGAACAGTGTTCAGTTGTCACAAGCTGTCTTCATTTAATTTTCAAATGCAAGCAATTGAGGATGAACAAAGCAAGCCAATAAGATTGACTCATCTGGATTATTTGCAGCAGAAAATTTGGGAAGTTACGCTATGATATCATGTCCAATCAAATTCAGCTAGATCTCTCAAACAAAAATCACTCCCTCAACTAAAGGGACTGATCATCAGTTCTAAAATTATAATTCCTTGGACCCTGCTCTTTCTATTTCGCTGTTGCATCTCTATTTAAGCTACCGTAACTCCTGTGTTGAGTATTATTCATTTTCAATATTTTTCAACCAATAGAAAGAATGCCATTAGCTCACCTTGAAGGAATCCTATTGTGAAAGTGTAAGCTTTGTTGCTACTGGAAGAGGAGGTTGAGGAGGAGCCAGAGGTCGATGTGGAGGATGTTCCAGACTGGGAGGGGTTTTTGCCCGTGGCCTTCACGTGACCGTGTCTCAGGTCAAATTCATTCAAGGGCTCTTCTGCTTCGGCGGGAGGGGCATCAGCGGGGTTGTTCTAAAGACAACAAACATGATATCTTCATATCATTCAAAGCATCAAAATTTAAGATTTAAGAAGAATTCATTTCTCTCAGCTCAGAAAATGTAATATTAATAAACATAATAAATGAAAAGCAGATAAAGAGTTGCCACAGAGCATGGCCAGTGCACGGAGCAACTGCCCACTGGCCAAATCATTACTAATTCAAGCTGCTTCTTCGAGATTCGAGGAGGCACATGCTTGCCTTCTACAACAGGGTGCCCCGGGGGGACAATTAAAAATCATAGCCGACAGATTGACGGAAAAACCGCGATAGTCCTCCTTGACCATAATATGAACTGAAAAAAGCCAGGAAAAAACATAGATAAATCGAACGCTTATATTTCTCCAGAACTGTTAGATTCGGAGTGTTATTGTTGTATGATAGAAGCTCTAAGAATAGAACTCTGTTAAAATTAGATGTGCCGGATAAAACGTTCAGAATTCTAAACGGGATAAAACGTTCAGATGTGCGGGATAAAACGTCCAGAAATCTAAATTTCAAGAATTAAAGCACTTTAGTTTGCGGCCCCGTTTAGATGCACTCTATTGATCTTCAATTAGTTAATGTTTTTAGAACTCAAACTTCATTAAGTGAGAGCAAAAGTAATTTTGTGGACGATGAGTGCATTAAATCGAAAACTCATCACACAAATAACATAACAGCTGACGCACATGACGTCACATGAGTAACAAATGACGTCACATATACAAATTCAACTGCGCACTAGAATTCAATGAAAATGGAGTAGTGAAATGGTCACCATAATCATCGACGGAGAGGACAAACTACAAAAATATAGCTGTAAGACTCTAGAATCAATCGACTCGAAGCCAGAAATAAACTATAATACAGCCATCTATCTACTTAAACAAACTACGAATCTCATTATAGTAGTTGACTCGAAAAAAAGGAGGCAAAAAAGTAAAGGGGAGACAAAATACAAAAAAAAGAAAACCATTCAACTTTTTTCAAGAATTCTCTACAAGTCCGGATACAAGTTAAAAAACAATATCAATATATCTACCTATGTTTTTATAAATATACCGAAAAATTCAAGTAAATGAATGGAACAAAATATTCAAAATCACACAATAAATTATGCACAATATAACGTGCAGTACAGTTTATTTTTTTTGAAAACTAACCACCGCGTATTGTCAGAAAAACCAACAAAATTCATAATGACAGTTAAAACCGAGGTACGGAAATACTAACAGTTCCAAAATTATTTTTTCTGGAAAGATCCTTCAGCAATCATTCAAAATTCAAGAAACTTTAATAACTTTACTGAAACAAAAGCTCTTAATTAACTATTGAACAACAAAAAAAAACGATCAATTTATTTAACAAGTTTCGGTAAAAAAATAACTCAAATTAATCCAATCAAATGAAGAAGTAGCCACAGCTACTAGCAAGACAAATTAAACCAAACCCAAGTCAAGAAGGATACAAAAATTGTTACAAGAGTCCAGAATTCTAATATTTGCTTTGACTGGTCAGAAAAGATTCCACGCGTGCACATGCTAGTAAATATAAATGAGAAAAATCAATTTCATAAAAAGGTTGAAAAACATCTCTGAAACCATGTGAGCAAAAATTCGTTCACTTAGCAACGTTTTTTTCACACCTACTCATTTAGATCTCTCTCAGAACTATGTAGGCAAAAAAACTACTCTTTGTTTTTGGATCGTTGCTCAGCAGATTGACAAAACAATTTTTTTAATCCATGGCATTGATTTTTACACTGCTTGTGGCAGTTAATAGATTAAAAAACAGAAGATCACAACTCCTCTTCCAGCCGCATAAAAGGTACGAGATCAATATTAGCCTCCCTACAGATTCTTAGCTATTATTGAAAAAAACTTAAAGCTATCAAAGGATGAAATCATCAAAATCACAAGTCCACATTATTTAAATCTGAAAAAAAGAAGTAAAAGAAGTCTCGAAACGCCAAATTATGGTTGGAATAAACATTGATCGACCAACGTCCGAAGAATTGCTCTCGAACGATTGGCGAACAAATTTAATTTGTTTCGCGCAAATCAAATCAATAAAAAAATCAAAAAATGGAGCGTTAAAAATTCAGTCGATAAGTGAAATCGCACGAATGATCTAGAAGAAAAGTAAACCACACAATTAAAAATACACGTTCACAAAATTATTTCAAACCGCATTAGACAGCAATCAGAGAACTCTTAGCTTTTTCCTAAGCTTATAGATTAAAAGCCCGGCTGGGGTTTTAATCCATCCAAAAACAGCCCGAGAACTCATGGTAACACCTCGAGAACTTGTCAGGAAACTCAAACAAGTGACGTTTGATATGCCAACTAACAAAGCCTTGACAAAAAACAACGCAAAAATCAAAACCGATCTGACAGAATTCCAGAAAACAGCAGCGACAGCTTCCCAAACATCCAATCTCGAAGAAAATGAAACAATAAGACCGAAGAAAAAATGTTTGCCCTCAAATAACCGTCTTTTAGATTGACATAAACTCAGTTGACCCTATCTTCAATAAAAGTGAGCAAAAAATTAATTTGAGGGTGAGGAAAATCATTTTTGAGACAGACTAGACTGAAGTCACGAGTAACCGAAACCTTAACACGCGAATGTACAAAAAAGCGCTTCAATAAGACAAGCGCCATCACAGCTAGCTTGTATCATTCAAAATACAAGCGTATTATTGAATAAGTCACGCATTCAATTCAATCGAAATCCATGAATGAATGAACCGAAAAAATTTGAAGTGAGCGTGAGGCCATTTGGTTGTAACAAAAACATCTTGACAAAATAGAAAACCAAGAGAAGGCCAAAAATAAGCGCGCTATCACAGCTAATAATTACCAGGGCAAATCACTTCAGACGCTAGAAATATCCGAAGTTGTCAATCAAAGTAAAATAGCCGGCATATTGCAGGAAAAAAGCCGCGATAGACGCTTGTGGCCTTCCATGAATTGAAACAACTAAAGGAATAAGATAGACAGATCGACCACCAGGCCTTTAAAAGACCACTAGACTTTTTGGGTTAGATTCGGACTGTTAATTTTATGAGACATACGATCTATAAGGAAAAAAATCTAAAAGCTTTCTCAAAATTGATATTAAAAATCAAAAACTCAAGACAAATAATTACGGCTCAATAATTAGGGCATAAAAGTTTGGCACTACTTAGATCCGCTTTATTGATCTTTAACTAGTAAATAATCATTAAATTTAAAGTTCCATAATAGAGTTCAGAAGTCATTTTTTAGTGAGTTAAGTCACGCAATTGACCTAAAGGCAGAAATGACATCACGCACACAAAATTGAAATGCAAAGCAGTAGAAGTCACCGAAGTCGTTGAAAAAGTAAATTCCAAGAAGTCAGGTCGCAAGAAGCATCGATGGAGACGACGAATTAAAAAAAAACACGATGTCCCCAATAATAGCCGCTATCGCGTCCCGGCTATTAATAAAAAACAAGCTTATAAAAACACTCATGATTTAAGTGACCAATTAGTATAAATTTTATTTTGGCCAGTTCGACCAAAGACCAACAAAATTGAAGATACAAGGCCCTAATTAAGTTTTGCTCAGTCTGATTTCTTACCAGCTGATGGCACCATAAGTCGAATAGTTAACAAAATTTTGCAAACTTGCATAAGATGGGTTTTCGTTTTTGAGGCAACGCTTATATTACTACTGTTCTAGAGATTTTCGCTGATTATTCTAGTCCTCAACAGCTTTTTTTTGTCAATTGAGCTTTTTTTAGGTCATTGACCAGTAACTTTATAGTTAAGAGTTTTCCAGTTCTTTTGTACTCGTTTATAATCCAGTTTGGGAGTTAGGGAGTGTGTTCTCTTTTGGTTGTCTAAATGATGGTTGGGTTCATTTTTCAGTTTCTAAGCGAAGGTCAGTGTTTTCCACTTGAGACAGTTTTCTACCGACAGGATGAAATATTTAGCTTTAAGGTCTCGACTTAACTACATCTTTTTTTCGCCCATAAAATGCTCCAATACTCCATCTTAATTATTTCTCAAAATAAAATTTGTATCCATTGAGTGAACTAACAGTGCAGAAATATAATCGACTAAGGTCGGGCGAATTGCTCTCAAACGACCCGGTGGCTTCGTCAGTAGCTAGCCACGGTTTAGTGAAGCTAGATTTAGCTTAATTGAAGTAGCGTAAGTTGAGCGCAGCGGGGGTACAAACGTGGATTGGGGGACTGATGTGGGGGTAGTGGGAACAATTTTTAAGAGCCACCCTCGACACCATAACTATAAGTCTTCAAAAGTTTCTGTGACTCGCATATTTGGATACTAGTGAGCTCAAAGGTTCTAATGCCCACTGGTGCTACCTCTTTATCCCAATTCTGCAGACAAAAAGTCAAATGGTTCAGACGAAAAATCGGTCAAACGAAAAATTGCATAAGCGAAACAAACAGGATTAATATACTTGCTTAAAACTGCTTTTGAGAGCAATTAACAATTAGCTTGTTAAGTCATTTACGATAAAAAACATTTCTATTATAACTCAGCGTTAACGAGGATAATAGATTATGACATTGCGTCACATAACAGCAGCTGAAAGACAGCATCAACAGAGAGAGAGAGAGAGAGAGAGAGAGAGAGAGAGAAAGATAGTGACAGAGATAAAACGTGAACGAGAAAGAGAAGGAAAGAAACCCTAACCGACAAGAGAGAAAAAAAAACTGGGAAAAATTTCCATGATGGGATTCGACTCTACAACTTCTAGTTTTCTAGCCTTGTTAATAAAAAAAAGAACTGAAAAAATCAAAATTTAACAGAAAAACTTCCAGATTTCGCAGAGGGAAAATTTCAAAACCATTTTGGTTCTGGAGTTCTGTCAAGTAACCAATCTGCAAGACAAAAAGCTTCGCTGGCCAGTAATGATCGTTAAACTCCGAAAAGGACAAAACTTTCGAAAACCTGATAATTGTTAATTTCAACAGAATCTTGCTGAAATTTTACATCATGATAACTTCAATACCAATTAATTGTCTCAGAAAACCATCCAGTATCCCTGTTTCAAGCTTGAAATAGTTTCACTGGCTCAAAAAGATCCATAAACTTGGAAAAATATTTTTCCGAAAAATTAAAAAAATTTAATTCCATCCAAAAATTACTAAAACCGAGCTCTAGCAATTATGCAGCAGCTTATTATCAAACCTTGGAGAAGCTCCCAGGGACTCTGGGACCGGAAAAAATTCAAAGACCCAAAAAAACTTTAAATAACTGCACATATTTTTTAAAATGCTGAAGTTCGTGATATTAAAATCTTGAGGAACATTCCATTACATCTAAAACACAAACATATTATCAAACCCTAGAAGAGGTTCTGTAGCTCTTGAGGCTGGAGAAACCCACAAAATGATTTTCAAAAAACTTGAAAATAAAGTTTTATCGCAAAATTCCCAAGATGTGTGATACTAAAAAATTCCATGGTCACTAAAGAGGTTTTCTGGACCCTGGGTCTGAAAAATCCTGAAAAAGACAAATATCGAAAAAAATTGCAAGTTTGTCAAAAAAATGCTAAAATTTGTGATGTTGAGATGTTTAAAACCATTCCATTACCTTAAAACCATTCCATTACCACAAGAAACAATGCTGTAGCCTATTATCAAAACCTAGAGGAGGTTCCTTGATACCTAGGGCTGATAAAACTTAAAACATGTCAAAAATTTTCAAAAAGCTTGAAAAAGTTGGTCAAATTAGTACAAATTGTTTTTAGCGAGCAGTTTTTCGTCAGTGGCTAGACACGGAGAGGGGGAGGGGCACCGGGGGGCTGTTGGGGGAAGGTAGGGCAACAGTAGGGTGCAGGGTAACAGCACGCGGGGGTGAGGGCAATAGTGTGGGGAGGGGGTGGGTCAACAGTGGAGGGCTCTTCAACCTCTAGGAACCGCCCTTCTCATCATAAGTATAAGTCACCTAAATAGTTTGAGCTGAAACAGAGCTGAGAGGCTCTAAGAGCACTTAATGCCCGCTGGGCGCTACCTGTTTATTCCGTTTTTGAGAACGAAAAGTCAAATGGGTCAGACGAAAAATCGGTCAAGCGAAAAATCGCATAAAAAAGACCGACAGGACTAATATAATTGCTACAAACATCGTTTAAGAGCAATTAGTAATGTAAATAACTCAAGATGAGAGCGTTTAGAACTGCTTTCATTAGTGATATCGGGCACGGAATTTCGAAGTGCATATATGGTTTTTTATCCCATCGTCCATTTTTTAAGATGTTATATTTTTTAAAGTTCTTATCCAGGTGGACTCCTAGTGAGCGTGCCTCCACCTGGATAAATTGGGTCCTCAGTAAAATCAGAGTTAAGGTAGCGCCATAAGCCTTAAAAAGAAGTGAAGACGGTCATCTAATTTTTACTGACAGAAATAGCCTCGCTCACAGTGTGAATAAGTTACCTTATATCCAAACATGATTCCGCTGCTGTATAGCACCATATATCTGCTCCTCCAGTTCTTGATATATTCTCCTCTCTTTAGCAGTCGGCCCTCCTTCACCACAGAGCCCAAAGAAGACCATTTCTCCAAAGAACCCCGAGACATCACCACTTCAAATAGGAAGGATGCCTTTCACTGCTCAAAGAACCATTTGGAAATGTTTCCTTTCCATCAATGATCATAATTTATCATATCTGTGCGATATTTTACTGTATTGTCCTCTAGTATGTTACCTGCCCCTCCCCCTGTGAGATACATACATTTCAAATAGCAAATTATTAAAGCACGTACGTCTGGTGGTCTCTAACAGTTAGAAAAAGCTGACGAATTGGGGAGGAGGGGCAAAAGCGGATAATATCCTCAATTGTTACAATTTTCTAAAGGTACGAAAGTCAGTCATTATTGATTCTGACAAAAAGCAAAGGAAACAATTCCAACAGCTTAAAGAGTTCCTGATGACTCCGTCTGAGAAGAGGACGATAAATTCGTGAAATCCTCAAAATGACCAAAAGAACAGCTGGGGAACGTTGCTCAGACTTCAATACAGCTGCTATTTGTTTCCAATTCTATCAAATAATGCTAAATAAACAATTTTGTTTCTCAGGTAACACCGTTAGTTAGTCTACAGAGCCAAGAAATGCACTAAAATAATCATTCATCACTCTTAATCGAAGCTGTGCTGGTTTGACAAAGGAATCCACTTTCAAAGTTTCTTCTCTTGTAATTCTTTCTGAGTAATACAAATTCGTGACGTAACAACACTAAGAGGACAAAACGTGACCAATTAGTCAGCAAATCTGTTCAGCTTCTGATGATTGTGCTTCATTTAGTGGTCTCATTTCAACTTCTTCGCCAATCAAACTCTCCGCTCGTGTACAATAAATAACGTATATATCTGCATCATACACATCTATCTGAAACAAGGTACATTTCTTACGACACCTTGAATCCATTTATTTCGGATTACTTTGTTCACTAAATTGCCTAACAAACAGCTTAGGTGAGTCAAATTCATAGTTTGAATGCTAAACTACGGTAACAGAATTTCATACTGCTTTGACCCATAAGATCAGAAAATGATAGATGGTATCAAATAATGCAGCCGATAATCTCTAGAAACGTTTGACCAATTTATCACTTTAAAAATGGTATCAAGCACAGAGCCTATTCAGTCATGGGGGTAAAAAATGAGCTAGTATGAAAAAGAAACATGATGCATTTAATGAAACATGATGAGTTTAATTATTTCAAGTGTCTGTTTTTCCGCTGACTCATAGCGAAACTTGACTTAGGCCGCAGTCAACTACTCACATAAAAAGTGAATATCTAATTTTATATCGAAAAACTCACGGAAAAAAATAGCCAAATCAGAAATTATAATTCTTTTTCGGAAACTTTCACATCTAGAGTCTCAAAAGCAATTATTCGTAATAGATCACACGCTAACACTTCTGTTCTGTTCATAGTCATTGACCTACATGATACACAAAACACCAAAAACATGATCAACAAAATCTGACGAAAAAATCAATTTCTTCCTCAAAAACTTCTCAATGAGTTGAGACTTACGAAGAATTACTGTATAGAAAAATCCTTTGACATAGTTCATTTTGCTCAACAATTATTCTGAGGAGGCACATTGAAAAAGTCATGATCTTTGCTCAAGCATCGACTACCCAAGCCACAAAAAAACTAACCGACAATAAAACCCATTAATATTTCAGTTACTAAAAGGCTAATAAAGCCACTAGAAACACTAACGACAACCACAAGCACAAAATCAACACTCCCCGACTGTTTAAATTTAAGAATTCAAAACAACAGAAAAGGCTTCTGTATGGTCAAAAAGCCAACATAACTCAAAATGGAATTGCGGCTTAATATAGGCGTAAAATGGTCAAAAATGCTCCAAATTATTCAGTTATTTTTTAATCAATGCGAGAACAACCACTCAGCTGAAAAAATTAAAACTAAAAAATGATTTGAAGAAAACGCAAGAAATCAAAATTTTCGCTCGCACAGCGAAAATTCTTTTACACCGATTTCTCTCCCTATCTCTTGAAAAAATTAAAACAAAACCACTCTCTTCGCTAAATTCTTCAATTTTGATCAGAAAAGAAATCAAAGCTTTTTCACGTGCATTAAAAGAATACAACGCCTAAACAATAAACCAGTGTGTAGTTCATCGTGCCTAATATATAATTCCTGCAAAAAGTGAAACATGCTACATAGCCCACAAATAAAATTTAAAAAAGCCCTACAGCATTATTCGGAAATATATGGAAGCCAAATAAACGTTTCTCAAAAACCTGTAATTGAACTTTTTCATGTGAGAAAAGGGGTGAGATGGCATTGCAAACAAGCAGTTTCTTACGAGAAATAACGATCACAATAAAAAACATAACCAATTAACGCCGAGCGAATCGCTCTCAAAGGACAGGCCCGCGGTTGGTTCCGTCAGCAGCTAGTTAGACGAGTAGAACTTCCCAGTGGCTTAATGCCATCGGAATTTTAACTGTTTATAGCAATTTTTTGTATGAAAAGTTAAATGGTGAGACAGAAAAATCATCACACAAAATGCTGATAGTATGAAAAATTGCAAAAAAAACCAGCAGGACTAATATAAATGTTTCAAACTTCGTTTGAGAGCAGTTGATAATACAATAATATTCCGGTAATAAACTAACAAATGATATAAACAATAGCTAAATTGAATAGAATCTGAAACTTTGTTATAAAACCTACAATTGAACCTATATACGAGCAGCTTGACACTTCAAGGCAAGCTTATCCTGACTTTAAGCTGCGTTTATCAGGACAATCGACACAAATATGCCGACCAAAAGAAATATGGTGAGCAAAAAAAAACTTTCCGTTGTTCTCTCCATCTAGCCTTTTCTCACCACCCACCCAGTTATCTAGCATACGCCATTATCTAATAAACTGTTAACTGGTAACCATTTAGCACGTGCGCGATTGACGACGCAAACAATATTCACCCACTAAGCTGGGTGCACAAAGGAAAAAAATTAAATTTTTTAAATCATATTAAAATGTCGGGTATTTACCATTGGTCCAATTTTAACCTTGGGGGTTAAAATGGGAGTAATTAATCCTTGATCAGTGAATCCCTCGTTAAATTTTAGTCATACGAACTGTAAAATCAAGCGCGAAAAATTCGTTGAAAGTCCAATTGTTCACATGAAGTATGAATGAAACAAAAATTGAATGAAAACAGAAGATCAACATAACTAAAATGATTGCCGCAAAAAAATGTTTTGACGTCAATTAAAAAGAACAAATCTACAGTTAAACTATTATTACTAATAAATAACGTGTTGAAAAACTGAAACGTAAGCAATAAATGACTACTTTCACAAACTTTTGCGAAACGAAGGAAAGAAAAGCGGCATTGAACAAATCACTGTTTGGTTTATTAACAAATAACGTAATCAGAATCAATCAATATTTGAGTGTTGATGAAAACTGAAACAAGTGAATGCACAATACCAGTAAAAAATATATTAAAACAGAATTCGACGTGGCTGTATATAAAAATGACGCCATCATAAATGAAGCAGTGTAACAACCCCCTCTGCTACGAGCAAACGAATGCAGACTATCAATAATTGAGTAAAGAATGTTGCATCAACTGCGCTGGGTTTATTTTATTTCCGAAATTTGTCTGGCATTTCAACGAGCAGGAAAAATATTCCGAATTGCATCCGGAAAATTATGAGACAAAGTTGTTCCAGTATGTCATTAATATAAGCTGCACATGTACAACTATTTTTAGCCATCTCATTTTGTGGTCAAATTCTTTCGGCATTAAGCAGCATAAAAGTTCACCTGAAAAACAAACAGTTTTCAATATTCCCATAAAATTAGCACCTCACTCGAGAAATTAAAATTAACATTTTGGTGTTCCTCAATAGGAACATGGAAATAGAACAATGCTTGCATTTATGCAATTCGAAAGGTCGAAAAGACTGAGGTACTAAAGTCTACAGGCCGTTAAAAGCAATTTTCAAAACAAAAATACTTTTTTGCCTTCTAGTGTTTAAAAAATTGTCTCAACAAAAAAGTACATCCTAACTGAAACTTGCGGCGTATTTGAAAATATACCAGATGCAATGTGGCTAAAAAATCAGGAAAGAAAAACTCACTATATTCTTTGAAAAAGAAAGCCATTAAAACGAATACTTATCTAATAATACCTTCGAGTCCTAAGAACTTAGCATAAAAAACACCATCTCGAAACTGAGAAATGCATGCACAAATTTGAAAAAACTAATGGTCGCTAAAACGAACATTAAAAGATCACATGAAACATAAACCGACTAGTGAACAAAATGCTCGAACAACAGGCGGGGCAATTTAAATTAGAGGGCTGTAGCCTAAATAATTATTTATGGGTAAAAAAACCGAAAAAGGAGTGGTTCGACAACCCCAACCCCTGCGACCTGTACAAAACCATTCACCACTTCCCTCACGATCACTTTTGTTTTAGCAACAGGCTCAATTTCTGAATACGAGCAATCTAATTCAGATCGAGGAAAAACAAAAATCAAACGAAGAAAATTACTCAAGCAGTGAAATCGAAAGACGTTCTAGAACAAAATGCTATAGTTAATATAGAAAACTTACTTCGAAGCCCGAAAAACACGCTGGAGTAAGCTATATTTAATTGTTGTTTTAGTGCATCATTTTAAGGCAGCTGCAAGCGCATAGCATCCTTTCAATCATCATGACACATTAAAACAAAATCTAGAAATTATCGGAGCCAAACAAGGTTTCAAAACGTTTGTTGCTTTTTTAAGCTTCTTTCGGACAGTAACTCTCTGAAGTTCATTGACAAGAATTTTTCAGCATTTTGGTCGCAGTTCTACTTCTGCTCACTATATCCATCAGTCAAAAGACTTTGTTATACTATTAATTCAGAAATCAGTTATTTATAGTTACCATTTGGTAATTTTTCGCAGCTAAACTTACACATTTCTTTAAATGTCGATCAGGTAGCTTTTCAATAACTCTGATGGGTTTCCGATGGGGTTGGAAGCAGAAATACCTTCGAAAAACACGAAGGAACAAGTTTTAAAACTTGATGATTTAGAGGACACCAATTTAAGGATCACTGAAAGAGTGACCGCTCAATTAGTAAAACATATCCGGTAAATTGCCGTAAAAGAACCGCTGTTGACGCGCTTGACACCGATCGGGATTGAAACTGAGAAAACAAAGAAATTGAGAGAATTTTGAGAGAAAACAAAGAAATTGAGAGTGTCAATAAGTGTTCTAATTTGGAGTGCAGTTTCAGTTAGATTCTTAAACTACTTAATTCAGCTTCTAAACTGATATCTATTAGGCTTAATGCTAACGTCAGCAAGCAATCACTGTAATAAACTTTGATAATATAATGCACTATGACTGAAGGACCGGGCTTTATCGGTTTATCCCGCTTCTCTTGATCTTGCTCTTGGCCGTATTCCTTACATTGCGTAACTCAATGACTGAAAAAAATTGAAACCAATCAGTTCAAACAGTGAGTGAGGCAAGTCACAAGTTAAACGTCAAAATCGTGACTTACAAGTGATGACTTACAAGTCAACGAATTTCCATTGACTAAACAAAAAACGACCTAAAATGGACCATAAATGGATTACGAGAACAATCCGATATCAAATATAAAAAAGAGCATTCCAAACACCGTTTTTTCACTGTAAAATTAAAGTGAAAACATTCATGGCACAAAACTCCTCGCTTTTACGCTCCATTTCCTGTTTCTGCGTGAAAACAACTTCAATTTGACTCCGAAATCGTGAAAATCTGCGAACAGATTTTAAAAACGACAGCGCTCGAATATAAATTAATTTCTTTGAACTATAAAAAAGGAGAGCGCCTAAATGGCTGTTGACAAGCTGACGGTGGCTGTTTTAATACATTTTATATTTTTACAGCTATTATTAAAAATTAAATCAAAATCTTCATATATAATAAAAGGGTAGAATAATAGCTAATAGGTTCATTGACAAATGTCTTGAAAACTTTGCTCGTATTACTTCTACTGCTCACTGAATCCACCATTTTTATTTAGTCTACAATTAGTGTGGAAGATTGAGTTTTCATCCGTATTTTTCCATATTAGCAAAGCATACACTGACTAGCGTCGGAAGAAGTGCTCTCAAACAACTGGCGAGGCAAACAATTTAGAAGGGGCATAGGCGAGAGAAACTTTTATGATGCAAAAACTTCTGATGAGTTTATGACTTTAACCACTAGGCTACACGGTCTATGCACGGACATCTCGAGAAGTCACTCGAGAAGGGATATCGAAAGTCACTCGCGAAGGGATATCGAAAGAAAAAAAACGGTCAATCAAAAAATTTGGATAAAAAAGACACGTTTATAATAATTGCTCCAAACTTTGTTGAAAAGATATTATGAACACAAAACCGAACTACAAAAAAAACCAAGAAAACAAATTAACCAAGAAAAACAGAACCATCATTTGAATTTAATCAACTTATTTGAAAACAGAAGCGCAACCGATAAATAGCCATATACAGCTGCGAAATAGACTTGAGCATCGCAAAAACTATACAAATAAAAATGGCTTCGATGAAGTAATCGATACTGCCTAACAAAACTAGGACTTTAGGCAAAACAAATAAAGCAAATAATTTTTGGCAAAAAACATGCGGCTCCTTGAAAATCATTCCAATGAAGCCTTATTTTTTATTAAGTTCCTTATAGATGAGTATATTTAACGTTAAAAGAAAATAGAATTGCTAAACTGCAGAAGTCATTGTATCGAGTGAAGTAAGTCAAAAAAATCAAAACAAACTCACAAAAGTCGGACGAATTGGTTGACTTATTTGTTTCTCTAACTTTGCTCTATGTATGCAAGCCGTAATATGCTCAAAAGCATGTTAAACTTTCACAAACTGAAAACTAGGAAACTGGCAAAACCAATAGTATATTTGCAGACTTTTTACATTGTATTTCTTAAACAAAAACGCCTCACATCATAAAAATTGCGACCAATTGATTACTAAAACTGCATGAGAGCAATATATATTAAGTCGACTCACATAAACCGAATAACGACGGATAAACTGCTCTCAATCGACAGGCGAGTCAATTAAAATTATAGGGCGCGTAAGATAGAACTGTTTCATGAGTGTTAAAAAATGGACCCCACAGGGATTCGAACAACAGACCTTCAGGATGTTGGTGCGACATCTCAACCACTCAGATTCAGTTCCTTTGGTTCACTCATAATTGCCTTTTTATTAGAAACAATCTTTAATTCAGAATGAGAGCAACTTGAAACACTAAAATTGAAGCACTCAAGCGTGAAAAAATCACTGAAAGAATGTTCTAGTACAAAAGCGCAAAAATGGTCAAGCGAAATTTTACAGGAAAAGAGACTGACACGTCCCCCATAATTGCCTCAAAATTCGTTCGAGAGCGATTAAACAAGCAAAACATAGCTGGCAGATTGCCAGAAAATAGCCGCAATAGCTTCGTAGATCTGCAGTCTCAAAAAAAATTAAAACAAAAAAAGAAATTTATTCTTGTCATTGCTGAGATGTTCAATTTTGATTAACAATCTAAATACCTTATTGCTGTTTCTATTAGCAGCTCTTAAATGAGCTTCAATTATAAAGATATACACTCCCTTGACCTTATCTCTTTGAATAAACGTAAAAACAGTCAATTTCAGAGTAAAGAAGTCATTTTTGAGAGTGAGAAAAGTCAAGTGTGACCAAAAACTTGATCACGCGAATGAACAAAACCCACGCCATTAAGAGTGAAAAATGACGTCACGCAAGCAATTCAGTTGAAATTGCATGAGCGAATGAACAAAACGCAGATTTGAAGTGATTGTGACGTCATATGGTCGTAACAAAAATCTTGAAATAAAAAACATAGCAGGACAAGACCCGAAATACAACCCAAAGAATCAAATGAAAAACTTAGAAGTACTCTACCTGGCCAGCCGATCAATCTAACAATGCCAGCCAAAACAAACTCATCTCAAAAAGTTGAGAAACTAGAACAAACAAACTAAACAAAAATATACTCATTGCTAAAACTCTTGAAGCTTTGACCCAGTAAAATTTGATCCCTTTAAATATACCTATTTCAAAAATCTATTCAGAACCAATTTTTGTCTCTGAAATCGGTCCAGTATTTTATCTGCTAGACCTGAAAAAATTTGATTGGCCCTTGAAGATCGATCGACTCAGAAAATGGCAGAAAAATTAGAGAAAATTGAAATCAATTGAAAATTTTAATGAAGTGTTGCTAAAAATTGTGAATTCAGTATCTTCAGAACCATTTCAGTGTCTCTAGAGGATATCCAGTAATCAAACTCCAGGCCTAAAAAATTCATTGGCTCATAAAGATCGATAAACTAGGGAAAGGACAAAAATTCTCAAAAATTTTAAATTTCATAAAACAGAACTTCGTTCTATTAAAACGTTGAAAACAGTTCCATTGTCCCTAGCAACTACGAAGGATACCTGGCTACTGAGGCAAGAAAGACTGACAAGTGTTTTCAAAAAATTCCAAATTTTATCAAAATTTCTTAAATTCGAAATGATAAAATGTTGAAACAATTCCATTGACACTAAGAATTGTACAGTAGGACTGGGTAATAAGTTTTCTGGCCCTTGAGGCTTGACAACAATCAAAAATTGACAAAAGTTTTAGGAAATTTTGAAAAAAAATTGCTGAATTTATCAAAAAATGCAAAAAATTCAAGACATTAAAATGTTGAAAACCATTTTATAGTTGCTAGACACTATGCAGTGCCCTATTACGAAACCTTAAAGGAGATATCCTGAACCCTGAGGCTCGAAAAAGTTGAACCTAAGACTAATCGAACAAAAAAATTGAAAGCCACAAAAAACATGAAAAATTGCACCATTTTGAGTTAAACTAAAAATGAACTTTTAACCTCAAATTAAGGCCATCCCAGCAGCTGCACCACACTAAGCACTTGAAGGACTACTAAAGCCCACTTTGGCACTTTGGGCCTCTATTGAAACTTAATGCCCGCTGGTCTTTACTTGTTGATCCCGTTTTGAAAGATCTAAGTCATTGAAAAATGTGTGAAAACATCTTTATAAAAAAAAGACAGCAACTCCAATTGAATTCAAATTCTTTGAATTGTAAAAAACCAAGAGAAGGCCAATAATAGCCTCAGCTATCGCTTCGCGGCTGTTAAAAAGTAAAGAATGCGAGAAAAATATCTAAAATTTTTTCTTAGCTCTGCTCAGACTTGGTTAAAAATGCTGCCAAACGCACAACTATTGGTCAATATAACTGCGTAAAACCCCTCTGGCTAAAACCAAGTTGTACCTAAAACAAAGAAATGTTAAAAATACTCATGCGAACAATGTCGACACAACATTTCTCGCATCCTTCAGCAGAAAGAATGGACAGAATAACCACTCTTTCCGTTCCTTGTTCACCAGCATTTTTTCAGACTTTTTTCAACCCCCAACAATATTTGCGCCACTGATTTAACAAATTCGCAGCTACGAAAAATTATGTTAGTACCACAATTAGGCCAGGAAAACTTAGCCACCAATTTAATTCGGTGAGAGGTCATCCCTGATCCAAGTACCAGCAGAACGATCTGTTGCCAGCTACTGCTTCCAAAAAAATAATACCAGCGCCCGCAAAAATTCACGAATCGTCAAATCAAAAGTGCTGCTTTTTGTGACCTGTCAAAACAAAATTAGCAAAAAATTAAATGATCTAAAGGCCAGAGTCAGAAATTTCGTTAACAACAGTTCTCAAAAAATCTCAATGGTAGGAGAATGATTAGGTCACCTGAGATCTTCCCAATATATCAACACCACAATTTGTGCGTGGAAACATACAGTAGCGGCTGCTCTTTCTTAACGCCGTTTGTGGAAGTTTCAAGAAGCACGAAATAACAAAGCCATTGAAATAGAATCGAACTTCTATACGAAATGGGACATATAAACTTAAAATAAAAATAAATTTCTTTCTGCGTAATTGCAGCAGAACAGCATTAGGCTTTTCAATTTGCAGTTGTTGTTGTTCACTTGATTAACTTGGCGTGACGGACTTCAAACAGGTGTGAAACAATAAAGACAATGGAATAGAATGTCTTTGTGCGAAATCAACTAATCAATTAATTGTTTTTTTTTAATAACAGAACAAAGTCACTAATTAGATTTAACTGTACAAATAATCATCCAACTAAAACTTGTAAGTAATCTGACAAACCAAGCAAAATCAATTCATTATTCACATATATTCATGTTTATTTACAATTCTAGACTAGTTATGTACACAAATTTTATGAATCGAATCAAAACTCGATACAACCAGAAAGCATTTAAGCAATCATTTGCTAATACAGAGACCACTTCAGCGAACAGCTAAGTGTACACAGGTTCCAATTCGAACGTTCCTCCAGCTCTCGCTGTGTTTCGGAATGTTGCCGAGGTGTGAGGTGCATTTGTGTAAGACTGAGGGTTGTAGTATTCGGGTGATGTAGTTTCATCATAGAACTGTTGCAGTTGGAATTTAAGAACCTAAGAATAATAAAAAATATGTTGCACAAGGAGATATCTTTTTAAAATTGTTTCCCATTTTTGTTGCGGATGTCATCGCAACCACATGAAATCTTAACGATGCAGAATTTAAAGAAGGAAATTTGACTCTTCTCCATTATTAAGAAAATTTATGGATAACCAAACGAAAGCTTGATTAGACAATAATTCTTTAAGTATGTTTCGCAACTCGAGTTTTCCTTAAGAATAGGCAAGATCTACAAATCAATATCGACACACTGAGACCCAGATTGAACCAATAATCTTGGTTTTATTTTCTAATAATTACTATTTTTTTAATTTTACACTTATACGAGGTCTTTGAAATATTTTTCTTTACGATTTCGATTACTAATTGGTATGTACAAAATGAGATTCGTTCCGCGTTCTCGATAAAGCGTTGTTGCAAACCTAACAAATTGTAACAAATATACATGAACAAACTCATGTTAACAAGTATCACAACAGAGTCGATGAAAAAATTTTACAAGTTCCACAGCAATGAAAATATTCCGTTCTGAACTGTACTCTATTGATAGAATGCATTAAAAAGTTAAACACAAAGTACCAAAGAAGCAACGAGTGCCTAGTGCGCACCCTTGCAAACAGTTTTGCGGCTGAACAATCTTTTCAGTTTCAATTTCCGGCTTTTCGAATGAAGTTAACATTTGGTATTCAATTGTTTGTCATTTCAGTTCATGACCACGCGTACCCTGCTATTATAATCGCAAGTGGTAATACCTATTTATTTGAACAACGTGAAAACATACATTTTGCATCACTGCAGACACTTAATTGATAAACTTCTGAACAAAACTTGAAATTTAAAGTCGTAACAAGACTGAACAATGACCATAGACGTACTGGCCAGCAATTTAAGGTTCCTTTTGAAGCTTTGGAACTGCCGGTAGAGTATTTAAAAACAATCAGCATGTGTTGGTTACACCTATAATGAAACCAGCAGTTTATTCACAAGACTAAGCCACAATTTTTAGTTGCTAGCTAAGCAATAATTTTCTTACTTTTCACCTTGCTTAGATTCAAAAAAGAGTACCAAAAACCTTTGAGCACCAGAAAAAAAGGGCAAGAACATTCTATGCAAGGAGGGAAAAATTGAACATGCATTATTATTTAAAAATAATCAGTTAAAAAGCTGCTACATCACTAGACCAAGAGACGCGATAGCCTGTAAATATTTATAAACATTTAAGATCAAAGAATGAATTATAGGGCAAACAAATCACAACATTGGAAAATGGTTGAGAAACGAACCACATAAAATTTCCATCAGCATATATGAGTTGAGTAAACTCATAGCGACCATTACCGACTAATGTCGAACAAATTCTTCTCGAATAACATTGACAGCGGTGCTTCGACCCCGCGGAGGGCGGGAGGAGGTATTAGCGTGGCTATATGTTTACAAGAGGACTTCAAATGATGTGACACCTTATGCATGTCACTAATAATAAGAAAGATGTGGGGCGAAATTAGCTCTTCTTTTAATTTTTAGCAGTTAACTGCCGCCATTTGTGTTCAGCTGCCTAAAAATTTGAATGACAGCAATTTAGAACTCAAGCTCGATAAAAGTCATTTGAAATAACAAGCACAGAATTTGAATTAAAGGACAATTACGACTACAATAACTACAACTTCGTTCGAGAGAACAACTAACTGTCAGTTCAGCAAACTCTTGGTTAAAAATGGGCCTACTAAGCAAAAAACTGCAGGTCTCACAAATCTGTAACAAACAGAGCCGTAAAAGACTAAGAACTGCCCATTCAAAATGGAGGGTAGCGTCCTTTCAACCAACTGCAGGCAAACTACGAGGGAAATTACACAAAGTTTAGCTGAAACAATTTAGAGGACATTTCTCAACAAAACAACAAAAATATAAACACGGCTAATTTGTTAAACTTTTGATAATCGATTTGTTAATCTTTTGATATTGTCTTCAAAATCATTTCTTTACAGACGGTGCAAAACAACTACGTTAACGGGTGCTTAAATTGAAATTATTAGCACTTAAAGTTTATAATTAGTGCGTGCACCTATAAAAATAAGACACTAAAAAACCAGGACAAATCGAAAACCAGGACAAACCATTGACTAGACAAAAAAAAACTAGACCTAGAGTGGACTAATAATGGATTGGGAAAACAATAAGAAAATAAAGCAGAAAAAACCGAAAAAAAAACAGTAAAAATCAAGTTGAAATGCCGCATGTGAACAAAAAACCACCAGCGAGATAGGGAATTTTTTGTGCAAGCACCGTCTTCTCGCTCTGCTTTCAAATCAGAGTGAAAAAATTCTATTAAATTTGAGAGCAATTAATAATCAATTACGGTTGGAAAAATAGCTCAGACAACTGGCGAAGTAACAGAGTTGGTACCTAAGCTTAACAAGGCCAGCTTCATTGGGTGAAGTAGAGAGTTCTAAGCCTCGAAAAAATACCCCTCATACCAAGAACTTACACCATAACTAATTGCCATTGTCTCTGCCAGTTTTACTAAATTTTGTCGGTCAGTCGACAAATCGGTAGAACAAAAATTAGAAGAACATAACTTAAAAACTTCTGACCAGCTTCATCTGAGAGGTATTAAAACTGACCTTGTCACCTTCAATTCATGCTTTCCTGCAAACTCTCTACAAAATGCACTGAGTATATTAGAAAAGCTAAGTTCTACGCAAACCAATGCTTTAATGCCCGGGCAAAAAATTGTATACGGGCAAAAAATTGTATACGGGCAAAAAATTGTATACGGGCAAAAAAAATGTTCCATTTTGAGTATGAACATGATTCAAGAATTTTCTTTGAACTGCTTATATACATAGAGCAAAGGCTCTATTTCAATGTTAGCAAAAAATACGATCAATTTGAAATTTATTTAACATTTCAAATATTTAAGCTAAAACTGACGTATCAGTGTTGTCCAAAAAAATTAAGGGTCAAGTTTCCTATTTAATCACCCGAAAGAAATAATGGCTGCTCCAAAAGTTGTGTGCTTTACATTTTTATCGATAGAACAGAGAACCTTAAAGTTTTTAATTTGACTATTTTTTCAAAAAACTGAAAGTGGGTTATAAAGGTAATCTACTTGTTATAAAAAAACTAACTTGCTGTCTGGACAGGAAGTAGAGAGCAAAGAGGCCAGTGAACACCTGCCAAACTACAAAACAGAGCAGAATAACATTCACAGTGCAGTCGAGAGGCAACAGATCCACACCTGGCACCACCAAAACTATTATTACAAGGGGCAATTGCAGAGTCGTAGTCAATAGCCAGCAACCAGCTAATTCGGGTACCTAAAAAAGCTCAGAAGTTTAGGTAATCCCAATTGTGTTTGTGTTTGTGTGTGTGTCGGAGGGGGGAGGGGTGTGGTCAAACATTTATTCATTATTCTTTGTAGATGAAATTTCAGGGATTTTGATGAAATGGGATGTAGTCATTCAGTACCTACCACTTAATGGAGACCCCATTAACAGATACACTAATTTGGAGCATCAAAAAGATTTCTAGTTCTGTGATCAGTTTCACAAATATAAATTTCTATTCTCAATATTAGTCACAAATTCACAATTATACCACTATTTCATAACATACACATTTCCCATATTTTATATTAGATACACAAAAATAGCCCTAAGTCGGTGTTCGCTGAGATAACTTTCAATAAACCCCAAAAAATAAATGTCTAACACGAGGTTATTTCATAGCTACCTGTTCCTGCAAATTTCCCACATATCCGAGGTAGAGTCTGACAACTTCCAGTACAGTCATGAAGACGAGACAAGAAAGGAGCAGTATCTGGTAGATGGCGGAGAGACGATCGAACTTGAGAGCCAGCATCACCATGTTCGCACAGGTCCAGAAGGGGAAGAAGTAGGCGTTGAAATAAAGGGAGACCTGGAAATAAGACCAGGTTGTACAACTAGAGTTATGGAGCTGCCCATTACATTTTGCAAATACTTAGATATCTTTCTATCTAGCTTTTATTACTACCAGAGTAAAGGTTAAATGATTATTTCATATTTTTAAATATATTACACTATATATCAAACATAGCCGGTAGATTGCCGGAATAGCTGCGAAAGAATAGACCTGCGTGCCATATAATAGAGATAGAAACAGATACAGATCTAAATTGAAAAAAAATCGACGCCGCTCAAAAAACTAGGTAAAAAACATTCAGCGATAAATTAATAACGCTTGTTAAAATTAATTCCACAGAATCCTCTTATTGGGGACCTTTACTGCACATATGAGTTCCTTTGACCTTAAACAAATTCAAATTAAACTTAAGTTTTAAAAAGCAAAAGTCATTTTATTGAGTGAGGTAAGTCACGTTTGATCAAAATCTAATCACTCAAATAACCTAAAAACTTTTGCTAAAGCGAGTGAGAAATGACGTCACGCGCACAAATGCCGTTAGTGAGAGGAAGAAGTCATTCAGAAAATTTGACTTTTTCAGCTTTGCTGTGTGAACAAATGTAAAACGAAAAAAGAGCGTCAGACGACGAAACAAAAAAACATAGCAGGACAAGTCCTGACGTACAATTCAAAGAATTTTCATTGACTAAACAGAAAACTAGACCTAGAACTGACTATGAATGGATTGGGAAAACCATTTAGAGAAAAATCCGATCCAAAAAATAGAAAAGATAGTAAAAATCAAAGTGAAATTGCCGCATGTGAACAAAAAACCACTAGCGAGAAAGCGAAATTTTGTTCAAACACCGTTTTCTCACTCCACTTTAAATTTAGAGGGAAAAAATTTCACGCCGCAAAACCACTCGCTTTTTCGCTCCACTTCCTGTTTCGGCGTGACCAAAATCACTACTCCAATTTGACTTCAAAAATCATGAAAATGTGTGAACAGATCTTAAAAAAAACAGCGCCCCAATACAATTCAAATTCTTTGAATTGTAAAAAACCAAGAGCACCGCAATATAGCTTCGCTCAGCTTACAGCTTCGCAGCTATAAAAATGTTCTATAAAAGGATCTATTCTGTAATCCCCCACCCGTTTTTATAATGTACTTTTTACTTCTATAGTTATTTAAAAAAACCTTAGGAACAAGATTGCTTGCATGGGTTAAGTCACATATTTTTTTCACTGTTATTCCTTAGATTTTGAGACTCATGTTGCACAGTTCTTCGGTTAATTGATGTTTCGTATTTGCCTGTTGCTACGGTGACCACATATGAAAAAAATTGCAACCTGCAGAGGTGTGCTGCTAGCCATTTGCTGACTCATATGAGTGACGTGTTTGTCCATCGGGTCTACTTTGCCATGATATGCAAACATGCTCTGTGTCAACATCACCATCGCCTGCCGAGCACCCTGAGGCATCCCCACTCCACCTCCACCAACTCCCACACCTGCAATTCAATCTCTCCACAGGTGATTACAATTTAACGGAATTAGGACAGCAGACACCTTGCAAAACTTTATTAAAAGAGGATCTATTCTGTATCGACCTCCCTTCTTCCCCCAGTGATTTTTTTTGCCCCAGTTACAAATTATGTGTAGCTGTAGAGCAGGTTAACAATGGAAATAATAGCAAGTAGCACGTGCGTTTGGGGGGATAGATCCCTATAAGTTTAAGTTTCTAAACCATTTATAGTAAACGGATTGCGCTCTAGCAATGATTTAAATAGAACTCTCTTTTAAATAGCTGCCTCCATTCAATAACATGAAACATAAGCATAGAAAGTTATGACTTGAGTAATGCAAGTATGACAAAAACGGTTGAAGAAAATACAATCAAATTGATTGCAGCCTCTGGATCCCCTCAGCAAGAACTTTTAAATTTAACGTTATCCTAATTAATTACTTCAAGACGTTAAATGAAAGCATAATCACTACGAGTAATTTAAAAATAAAGTATTGCGATAAAGTTCCTGGTTAATTTTTTTTTTCAAATATATCAACAGCAGAAATGATATTTAAAGATGCCCAGGAATAGATTTTTCTTTAGCGTGCACTATCTTATGGTACCAGGCCCGCTGTTGGCTTAAGGTCAGTGAAGTTAATTAATATTTATTGAGCACTGATCAAACGTTGATTCTTTTCTTAGTTTTCCTAATCTAAGGACACACTGAAAACAAAATACATGGCAAAAGCTTTGCACGCATGCGCAAAATTTAAAAATCAAAGGCAACCAAAACCACATGATTTAAAATTCTAATAAACTTTTGCACTAACAACTTGGTAAATAAATTCCAAAATCTTGGTATGTACGGATGTCTAATTGAATAGCTTTCTCCCTGAGAAAAGTGTCCTTTTCAAACCAGTCTTGTTTTCAATTATTTGAATTCCCTTCTTCGGCTTCGACTTCTTGTTCCAACCCCCAATGAAACGGGGGTTAGGTACTTTATACAAACCCTACTTTTTCGTGAAGCCAATTTCAGCCAACCAATATTATTTGTGCAGATATACAAAAGCAATCTCAATGAAAAACTCATGGAAATCTGAATTAATTGTTGCAGAGATTTTTTCTAAGTCTTCGTTTCTTGAAGAAAAAATTGCAGACAAAGCTCACACTTTTCTTGTATTTTCACGCAACCAGCGTTTCAAGAAGCGTAACTGTCTTCACTTTTCTGACTTATTCACGCTTCCTATTTACATTCTACGAATACTTTATGTGCATTTTAAAAACGACGTCGTTATTTTCTCAGTCGGCTATTATTGGGCTTCTGAATTTTATTTTTTAATCTAAGAATTTGAACCGCACAGGTGCTGTCTTTTGCGAGAGGCGTTCACAAATTTTAGCTTCCATAAGGAACAAACAGGTAAAAACCCGGTGACCATTAGGTAGAATTAGAGACTCTAAGTAAATTGTCTTTCAAATCCTTTATATGCTGAAAATGCCGCAAAGGCTTAGGTATAAGGTCAATTTTTGTAGTCTTGTGCCCAAAATCATTCTGTTTTTATTTTTTCGCTATTCTCAGTTTTCAGTGAAATAGCTCCAAAATCGACAATGGTCACAGCTCATTGATGCTTTCTACAGGCTATAACCTTTTCAAGCCTGTTTATTGGGTAACACTAAGTTGGTTTTATGGACATAAGTTACAAAACTTTAGCACTTTTTAATTGTTTTGTCAAATTTTCACACTTTATCCAATTTAATTCTACATTTTTGTGTTTTGTCTGGTTCAATCTTACTTTGCAGCTGTTATTTAGCGTAGATCAGAGCACTACAACATTTGTTTTGAAAACCTGAAAAACGAAAAACCAGTGTATTGATTTACCTGACTTTTGATTCGCTTCCTATATTTTAATACTTCTTTCTCAACATACAATTTTTTCGTTATTTCCCATTTCGATCGCAAACCCATGGAATCAACGCTCTGACACCAAAAATTATCTAAAATTTAAATGCTCCTTTATTTTTGTAATGTTCATTTCCTTTTCTGGTCATGAGAGGTTTTCATTGCTATCAATCAATTCCTTCGAATTACATTTCAGGACTTTTCTTGGTTGCTTTAAGTTCGCCAAAAAAAATTGTTTTGCCTTACCACTGTTGCCATTTTCCCGACCTCTTGTGTGAAAACTATTAACATTTCACAAGGCTGGATTTCTGCGCTCAAAACGTTAATGCATCAGTTGCCAAAATATCGAAGAAAGCAAAAGGAGTGATAAACCCATCGAGCCAAGTTTTAGAAGATCGCTTTGCTCTTACTAGTCTTGGTCATGAAGGCTAATGCTTATTGCTTATCCTACTAATTCACATTGCTTATTATTAAGAAACAGGAGAGTGCCTATCTACAGAACTCACTGAAAATAGCGGTCATTTTTTGGTATAACAATCATCTTTTAATTATCATATTCGGGGTCATGGGCTAGTATTTTCTGGCGACCTGTCGGGTATGTTTTAACAGGTATCATGACTAAGACCCCCCCAAAAAAAAACAGGAGAGCGGATTCCGTAGCTTTTTGTTACACGGGCTGTAAAGCAACAGTTCTTTTCGGAAATTTTAATAGTCAAGCGAAGTTTTTGTGCCCAATAAAAACTTAATTCAATAAATTAAGGTTGTAGAAATGAGGACACATTCAATGTACGGTAAAATGTTTTGATGACAAATACACAAAGCATGTAAAAATAACAATTCCCAGTTTTCCCGAAAATCATAGTGATCAAAAAACCTCTGAAAAAACCTAAATGAAATAGCTTTATCATTACAATTAATGCGTATTCTCCGACGAAAATCTCATTTATTTTTAAATAACAGCATCTATTAAAACTTGACGAAAACAGCTACTAAAGGAGTGATGTCTAAGTTTTCTACAGAACTTGAGTAAATGATGAACAAACAATTACATAACTTACTTTCACAAAAAGTGCCTTTGGCGTTCTTTCTAAGCATCTTCACTTAATTATTTCTGTTTTTATTTATCACTTTAATATTATAATTTATTTTATCTACATTTTCAATCATTTATTGTAACAAGGAAGTTTTGTGATGCAATTTGCAGCAAGACAATTCCAGATAGTTTGCAAATTATTTGCAAGCTGTTGTCAAATATTTTTTTAAAACAGGCCCACGTAATCAGTCTGGAAAAAAATCCGATCAAATGAGTATAGAGCTACGCGTCAACCGTGCAGTTATGATTTTGTAGTCTTAACTGAATATAACATCGAGGGCGAAGTTAAGTTCATTTATTAAATTGTATTTCATATAAAGGGTTGGAACATTATGTCATCGATTCTCCTTGACTTTCAATGATAGTTTTCGTGTTTTCTGGCACCGCTACATCGTAATCTCCAATTTTAATAGCAGAAGTACCAATTAATGCATTTCAAAGATAGTACAAAGGTTAATAATAGTACCAATTATAGAAAGGATTAAAATCGAGGTGAAATGATAAAGGGGTGAAATAATCAGGTTGAAATCATATAGGGTAAAAAACACCAAATTTTCCAAAGTTATTTTAACTACAGTAAAATAAGTGTACAAATTGTTGGATAGAAGGTTGAAAAACATCAATGGGCATATAAATGTTCATATTTTAGGGAGGCAAGCTTAACTTGAATCCTGGTTATCTTAAATGAAAAACATAGCTGGCAGATTGCCAGAAAATAGCCGCAATAGATTCGTAGATCGGCCGTCTAAAAAAAACAGTAAAGACAGACCAAAAAAAAATCGTCTTTTGATTGAAGGCTAATCTGTTATATTTTGATTAAAAATCTGTATAATTTATTGCTGCCTCTATTAGCTGATCTCAAATAACCTTCATTTAGAGTGACACGCACCCATTTGACCTTATCTCTTTGAATTAAAGTAAATAAAAGTCAATTTCAAAGTGAGGAAGTCATTTTTGAGAGTGAGGTAAGTCAAGTGTGACCAAAAATTTAATCACGCGCATGAAAAAAAAACTCGCTCCACTAAGAGCGAAAAATGACGTCACACATGCAATTCAGTTGAAATTGCATGAACGAATGAACAAAAAGTGGCTGTGACGTCATATGGTCGTAACAAAAATCATGACGACGAAATAAAAAAACATAGCAGGACAAGTCCTGACGTACAATTCAAAGAATTTTCATTGACTAAACAGGAAAACTAGACCTAGAATGGTTTATGAGTGAATTCAGAAAACCATTTTTAAAAAAATGAGAAAAAAAATAAGAAAAAAACAGAAAATCAATATCAAAATGCCGCATGTGAACAGAAAAACCCCCAGCGAGAAATGAAAATTTAATTCAAATAAAAAACTAGGCCTAGAATGAGCTGTGAATGGATTGGGAAAACCATTTAGAAAAAAATCCAATCCAAAAAATCGAAAAAACAGTTAAAATCAGAGTGAAATTGCCGCATGTGAACAAAAAACCACTACCGAGAAACCGAATTTTTGTTCAAACACCGTTTTCTCACTCTACTTTAAAATTAGAGCGAAAAAAATTCACGCCGCAAAACCACTCGCTTTTTCGCTCCATTTCCTGTTTCGGCGTGACCAAAATCACTACTCCAATTTGACTTCAAAAATCATGAAAATGTGTGGTGTGAACAGATCTTAAAAAAAGACAGCGCCCCAATACAATTCAAATTCTTTGAATTGTAAAAAAAACCAAGAGAAGGCCAATAATAGCCCCAGCTATCGCTGTGCGGCTATTAAAAACAAA
Source organism: Convolutriloba macropyga (assembly GCF_964194025.1). Lineage (NCBI taxonomy): Eukaryota > Metazoa > Xenacoelomorpha > Acoela > Convolutidae > Convolutriloba > Convolutriloba macropyga. The sequence continues at coordinate 6,312,422 of NC_134472.1, forward strand.
GTTCTTACCGTACCACTCTGCGTGCCGATAACAATTTATCGTTGGCTAACAATTTATTCTTCAATTTGTAAAATCGGCCGACTGAACTCGATGTTAACAGTCGAGCATCATCCTGCCTTCAATCAGGTGTTGAATTGAAAAAGTAAACTGTCAAAAACCATTTTTTAAGGCAAACTGCTGTTTTCGATGAGCATAATCAAAACTCCGATGTCCACTTATATTGATTTCTATGTTAATCTACTCATAAATGCCAATTTCACAGGTTTTAGAAAAAAAATAAAGTTTTTGTAATAAAAAATTACATTGAATGTACTAACGTAGAACAGCCAGTTAAAAATTTGCCAGTTTACATCACACGTGAAATCCAAATCAATTTGATCATGCATTCATCAAAGCAAGCAATCATTTGCATTGTGCTTTAAGCAGATTTGAGATCAAGTTTAACACATTTTGCATCTGACTCAACTTACTGAAAACTTTATCTGGAATTTCTTATTAGTTGATCGGACAATTTTCCACCAATCAATGTAAGAAATAAAAGAAGGAGTCAAAGTTATGCTGATCAAAAATGACTTAAACAAGAAGTTTATTATCAATGTATCTTGACCTCTTGCTTTTTGCAACGGGTGTATGCCGAACACCAGATATAAGTTAGTCCCCTCTAATTTTGTTATCTTAAATGAAAATAAACATGATCGACATACCTCGGACTCCTGAAGAAGCTACTCTAGTTGTCTGTCTTTGCATTTCGTCTCGGCTCTCTATCTGTTATATTAAAAAGCCGTTTCCAATGTTCTGGTATTGTGCAAATGTATCACGACGCAAGCATTCAGAGAGTCTGAAATGAGCCAGCAAGTGATATTAGGCAGTGCTATTAAGTTTCATTTTGTCAGAAAATGACGAAGCGCCGTGGAAGCTTCTTTCAATTAAACAAAAAACAATAATTGTACTTTCCTTCTTGACATAACCTATATTTATACACGCCTTCCAACAATCAAATAAAATTCTCGGGGTATACGAGTTGCTGGAATCAGAAGCACTCAAAAAGCTTTACAGCTGCCCTTCGTGTTGTCATCCCCTTGATGTCCTAAATTACAACAATGAATCTCTCCATAGAAGAAGGACCACTCCACTGACTCGTTAATTCATAGAGCATAAGATCACTGATTTTCGTAGCTTCAAATTTATAGTAGTTTAAGCCGAGTGGAACCACTAATAACGATTGTCATCGAAAAGGCTCTTTTTTAACACATACAAGACTGAAATTCGTCATCTCGCTAGTGATTAGCTAGGGAATACAAATTTGATTAATGTACCGAGCTGTGTCACGCGCATCCGCAACCACTGCCCTATTTTATACTCGAAAGACAAGTTCACTTTTAACCCGGATTTACGCTAGAGCAGTGCGGAATTTTAAAAAAATGATATGCTCCCAAATAACGACAGACATCAATACCAGATGTAACATTTCTCCAAAAAAATTTGCGGAGCCGATTACAGAAAGAAGCATACTTAAGAAAAATGAAACATCAAAATAGTTTTGGCTTTGTAGATTACAAAATAACATTTTTCAACGAATTTCAGTCTTGAACAAATTATATAGCTAAAAACAGAGCCCTGCTTCAGAGTTTGCTATTGTATACAACCATTTTTTGTGAACACTATTTTAGTTAATGTACACAAAAAAGATATTCAGATATATAAGGAAACACGAATATTCAGCTAAAAATTCCTCGCAGACCTTTTACTGATAGTACAGAAACAAAATTTATTCTGAAGAAATGCATGCTTAGAAAAATTTGAATTTGAAATTGTTTTTCAAAAAATCATAATTTAACAATTCAGCAACTAAAGAACTAAATTGGACATAGTTTGTCATAGTTGCAACCGGTGACAACTTCATGTTCTCAATGTCGTTTATTTAAACGAAAGAATTAAATTTATTTATTTCGTTTCTTAATTCCTTTATTCTTTTCAAAAAACATGGCAACAGATGAAAAATATATACCGACTAATGTCGGAAGAATTGCTCTCGAAGGACAGGCGACGCAATTTAATTCAAGGGAATTGCTCTCAAATGACATGTAAGCTGTTAAACTAGCTGGGGCTTAGGGATGCTAGCATTGCGGAGGCGGGGTGGGGGAAGTGGCGTTGAGGGGTCAGATGTTGGGGGTTGTTGCAAGGGGTGGGGTTGATGACTGAAGGAGGGGTTAAATTTTTCATATTAAGAACCACCCTTCACACCAAGAAATTCTCCCCTCAAAACAGCCGTGCTGAATAGCACATTGAGAATAATAAGGCTCTAAAAGAGCTGCTCAGCCACTTGATGCCCTCCGGGCATTACCTGTTGATACCGTTTTTGAGGACAAAAAATTAAAAAGACGAAAAAAATTGACCAAGCAAAAAAGGAAAATGTGATTGCTTCAAACTTCGTGGGAGACCAATTGAACATAGCTGGATAACCCAAAACGGGCTGTTAAAAAAGTGTCAGAGGCAAAAATTTTCATGTTTAAGAGAATTCAGCCCTACAGAAGCACTGGAAACTAAATACTTCAATACCGACCAAGCTCCTACAACTCTTACACATTCGGCGGATGAATCGGTTAAAAATTTAAAGAGAAAATCTAAAAATTTTCAAGAGAAAATTTTTTATTTCGGAAACGTTGATAACCAGTTGTTGATCAGTGCGCTAAATAATATCTACAAGTAGGTACACAAAAGAAAACAATTTAACTGTTAGGCAAAAATGCAAAAAATGTGCAAAAAATAGCAAATAGATGTTGATAATTGTTCTCTAGTAAAAAAAAAAATTGAAAACTAATTTTACAACTTTTCTTAACTCGGAAACGGTGATAAATTTTGCGACAAAATTTTTGTGCATTGAGAGTTACAGTTTATAAAGTAACGTGGACAGGATGAGAAAAATTTTCACCATTTGGTGTGAGAAAATAGACTTTTCACTCAAGATTTCACTTTTGTTGGAGAGGCACCAAATTGTTCGAATTAGCTGGGCTACTGTGGTTAGTTGGCTGGCTCCCTCCTTCAATTTAAATGAGTCAAGCTAGTCTGAGTGGAGGTGCGCAAACTTTATCAGAAATTTCTGTTTTCTGCGTTCATTTCCAGACGAGTACGGTGCACAACTATTTTTTTTGCTTAAAATGGCGTTTTTTCAAAAAATCATTGAACCGCCCAACAAAACTGTTCGTCGACTGTTGAGTTATTGAGATCATCGTAAAAAAAACAACTTATAAACGATAACAACTTATAAATTTCAGATGTTTTTTCAATTGAAGCACTTTTAAAACTTTAGATAGATTAAATAAATGGAAAACTGCTGCTTGCGCGCCTGAACTATCTTAAAATACTAATTCAAATTTTGCTTTCGAAAAACCTGTTATACGAAACATCTGCCATTCCAGGGCTTCAAAAGATGGTAAGAGTTCCTTGCAGATCACTTCTGAACTGATCCGCAGAAGTATGTTAGCACCCCACCATTTTCACGAACTAAAAATTCAAATTCTGAAACCAATAATACCATAACTTAAAACTTACTCACATTTTGAAAACAATTTTTATTTAATTCATCTTCTACACTAGTCCTCTTGTCTACCTATGAAATTCAAATAAAACGCAATCTTCACTCACCAAAAATCCCAACGTAAAGTTGATAAATTAGATCAAAGTTCCATAGCAATAAGATCAGTTGTCATTAGATTATAAGTTATTCGAATCTCTTCTTTTTCTAATGTTTAAAACAAGCGCAAATTTAGCTATAGTTAAACAAACCTGAAAACATATCATATCTTATAGCAGCTTCGTTTTTATTGTGCAACTTGGATGGAGTTCATCAACTTTAAATTTGGATTTTTGGTGAGAATGTTGCGTTTTATCTGAATTTCATAGGTAGACGAGAGGACTAGTGTAGAGGATCAATTGTCAAAATTGTTTTCAAAATGTGATTTTAAGTATCGCATAAAAACACGAACAGGACTACAATTGCTAACATAGCTGGCAGATTGCCAGAAAAAAGCCGCAAAAATTTCATAGACCAGCAAGTCCTGACGTACAATTCAAAGAATTTTCATTGACTTAACAAACAAATAGACCTAGAACGGACAATGAGTGATTTGGGAAAACCATTTCTAAAAAAATCAGCCGGAAAAAAAACAGAAAAAAACTGAAAATCAATATCAAAATGCTGCTAGGGAGAACACAAAACCACTAGTGAGATATGTAATTTTGATTCTAGCAAAAAAATAGGTCCAGCATGAGCTGTGAATGGATTGGGAAAACTATTTAGAAAAAAATCCGATCCAAAAAATCGAAAAAACAGTAAAAATTAGAGTGAAATTGCCGCATGTGAACAAAAAACCACTACCGAGAAACCGAATTTTTGTTCAAACACCGTTTTTTCACTCTACTTTAAAATTAGAGCGAAAAAAAATTCACGCCGCAAAAGCACTCGCTTTTTCGTTCCATTTCCTGTTTCGGCGTGACCAAAATCACCACTCCAAATTGACTTCAAAAATCATGAAAATGTGTGAACAGATCTTAAAAAAAAGACAGCGCCCCAATACAATTCAAATTCTTTGAATTGTAAAAACATAGCAGGACAGGTCCTGAAATAAATTCAAAGAATTGAATGAAAAACTCAGACGTACTCTACCTGACCAGCAAATCAATTGAACAATGCCAGCCAGAAAACAAAATCATCTCAAAAAATTGAGAAACTAATAGAATCAAAACTAAACAAAAATATACTCATTTCTAAAACTCCTGAAGCTTTGCTAAAACTCACTGCTAAAGCATTGCTAAAATATACTCATTGCTAAAACTCACTGCTAAAGCTCCTAAGGCAAAATTTTTTCGCTTTAAAAATACGTATTTCAAAAATAGGTTCGAAACCAATTTTTGTTTCTGAAATCGGTCCATTATTATATCTGCAAGACCTGAAAAACATTCATTGGCCCTTCAAGATCGATTAACTCGAAAATGAACGAAAAATTTTTAAAAAATCAATTGCAAACTATAAGGAAATGTTGCTAAAAATCGTGATAAAAATATCTTCAGAATCATTTCTGTGTCTCTAGAAGCTATCCAGTAACCCAATTCCAAGCTTTAAAAAAACTCATTGGCTCATAGAACGATGGGCGATAATTTTTACAAAAAATTTCAAACTTCAAAAATAGAAATTTGTTCTATTAAAATGTTGAAAGCCATTCAATTATCCCATAGCAAATATTTAATAACATACTATCAAACCCTGGATGAGGTTACCTGTCTACTGAGGCAATAAAAAAATAAAAGACAAATACTTTGAAAAAACTTGAAAAGAAATTGCAAATTTAAAAAAATTTTCTAGAAGTCGAAATGTTAAATCGTTGAAAACAAATCCATTAAAACTAAAAACCATGCAGTAACTTTTTATCAGAACGTGGAATATGTTTTCTCGCACTTGAAAATGGACGAATATCAAAAACTGACAAAAACTTGAGGCCTTAAAAAAATTGCAATTTTATCAAAAATTGCAATTTTTTGATAAAATTGCAATTTTATCAGTTTCCAGCTCCTGGACCCTGAAGCTGGAAACTGAAAAATTGACGAAAATTTTCAAAAACCTGAAAAAAAATGCGAATTTTGTCAACAAAAAAGCTAAAATTTGTGATATTCAATAGTTGAAACTCAATCCATGGCAACTAAAAACTTTTCAATATCTTATTATCCCACCCCTGATGCGGTTTTCTGGCCCCAGGGACTCAATTAACTTTAATAATGACAAAAAATGTCAAAACAAATGAAAAAAATTGCAAGTTTTGTCGAAACATGCTAAAATTCATGATAGCAAAAACATTTAAAAAATTCCATTACCACTAGAAACTATGCAGTATTCTATCATCAAACCCTTTATCAAACCCTAGAGGATGTTTCTTGACACCTAGGGCTATAAAAAAAACGAAAAAAGACAAAGTTTTAAAACCTGGAAAAAATTGCAAAAATTAGTATCATTTTGCGTGTTTGTAGTACCAAAACATATAGCTCATAAAATGGTCATAACAGGCAATTTTGCCTCGGAAAAGGCCTTCATCATTTTAAAAACTTCAACCAAAGACTAATCAAAACAAACATAACCGACTAAACGTCGGACGAATTGCTCTTAAACGACTAGTGGGAGCTTTAATCAATTGCAGCCTGCTTCAGTCGGGGGGGGGGGGGGAGCTTAAATGGGACTAAAAAGTTCTACAGTGGGCTTCAAATAACCACATTAGAGGTTAACATACACCACTATTAAGATTTAAAGTAAAAAATGACAACAGTTTCGGCGCACTTTTCATTTGACTTTTAGTATTAAACTGCCCCCAATTGAGTTCAGCTGCTTGAAATTGTGATTGAGAGAGAATTTTAGATCACGCGAAATGCAAAAAGTCAAGGGCGTAGAAGTCACTCGAAAAGTCAAAACTCAAGCGAAAATTTTGCATAAAAAAGACACACACATTTACAATAATTGCTATGAACTACGCTCAAGAGCAATTAAAAAACCACAAAAAACATAAAAAATTGCACCATTTTGAGCCCAAAAACTCTTAAAAATGACCTTTTATCCTTAAATTAAGGTCATCCCAGCAGCTGCACCACTATAAGCACTTGAAGGACTACTAAAGCCCACTTTGGGCCTCTAATGAAACTTAATGCCCGCTGGGCTTTACCTGTTTATCCCGTTTTGAAAGATCAAAGTAATTGAAAAATGTGTGAACACATCTTAAAAAAACACAGCGCACCAATACAATTCAAATTCTTTGAATTGTAAAAAACCAAGAGAAGGCCAATAATAGCCCCAGCTATCGCTGTGCGGCTATTAAAAAACTTCCATTCTTGGTGAGCAAGTAAATAACCAAAACTTACCTAGCAAAATGCTTAGAAAAAAATCACTTTTCATCCATGTGACTAAATTTAAGACTTCAGGCACATTTTTAGCCTTTCGACAATTATTCGAAAGATAAGTTCAGTTAAGTGCTTTGAGTTAAATTCATCTTTGCAGGTGGCGAAAGTATCTTGGCGGAGAATAATATCTAAAGATGATTACAGACTAAATCTGCCTTTTTGGACTAGAAGGCATTCTACCCGACCGTACAGGTCCACGCTTCAACTTTCGGTGAAAACTGAAATAGTTAAAAGGTTCAGAGTTTACTTTAGACATGTATCATAGAAATTACAATTCGCAACATTCAATATACATAGACTTTTAAACGGAGGAGAGAAAGAAAGAGAGCACGAGAAAGAGAAAGCATATCATGTCGATGTACGTGAGAGAATATCAATGGTCAAAGTTAGTCAGTCCTACGCTTGAATTTGTTCAACAATCGGGGGTGAAAGGAAGATCAATCATGGTTAGCAAAGCCAATTCAAGATGAACTATTCAAGCGACATAGACGTGACAACGTAATTCAACGATTGCTATATCGCTACAGTTGCAGGTATCTCATTGTTGTTTGCTCGATGTCAAAATTAGCCGAACTGTGTTGTGAAACCGTACTAGATGACAAATTTAAAATGTAGAGGACAGCAACGGAAATTAAAGCGGTTACTGATGTCAACAATATTCCAGCTTATATGTTCGTTGATTAGTTTTTTAGGCTGCATAGCCCCCCCTTACCCAAACTTATTGGAACCACATTATTTGCAAAATGATAGTCCCACGTGCCATTTTAGGACGCAATGTGCTACATATGACAATTTGCACCTGGGGTGTTGTACACTGGAGAGCGGGGAGTTCTTTAACCGAACATATCCAAAAAAGTCTGAAAATTGAAAGGCAAATTTAGATCCGGTTGAAAATTTGTTCAGATCAGTTTACTTTTTCGGCTAATTTTGCGTCGGCCAGTTTTTCTTTTTCTGATGTCATAGGTCATCAATAAGATACAGTTGACTGAGTGTACGTGTATGGGTGCAAAAGTGCACCATAAACATACCTATCCTGTTGGTACTAGTCAGTTTAGGTAGTGGATTTAATAGTAGAATACACATCTGTTTATTGACCAACTAATTACCAAAAGGATGTGTTACGAACTAGTCAACAACACAATAACACAATTTCATTCAACAAACCAATTTTTGTTTCTGAAATCGGTCCATTATTATATCTGCAAGACCTGAAAAACATTCATTGGCCCTTCAAGATCGATTAACTCGAAAATGAACGAAAAATTTTTAAAAAATCAATTGCAAACTATAAGGAAATGTTGCTAAAAATCGTGATAAAAATATCTTCAGAATCATTTCTGTGTCTCTAGAAGCTATCCAGTAACCCAATTCCAAGCTTTAAAAAAACTCATTGGCTCATAGAACGATGGGCGATAATTTTTAGAAAAAATTTCAAACTTCAAAAATAGAAATTTGTTCTATTAAAATGTTGAAAGCCATTCAATTATCCCATAGCAAATATTTAATAACATACTATCAAACCCTGGATGAGGTTACCTGTCTACTGAGGCAATAAAAAAATAAAAGACAAATACTTTGAAAAAACTTGAAAAGAAATTGCAAATTTAAAAAAATTTTCTAGAAGTCGAAATGTTAAATCGTTGAAAACAAATCCATTAAAACTAAAAACCATGCAGTAACTTTTTATCAGAACGTGGAATATGTTTTCTCGCACTTGAAAATGGACGAATATCAAAAACTGACAAAAACTTGAGGCCTTAAAAAAATTGCAATTTTATCAAAAATTGCAATTTTTTGATAAAATTGCAATTTTATCAGTTTCCAGCTCCTGGACCCTGAAGCTGGAAACTGAAAAATTGACGAAAATTTTCAAAAACCTGAAAAAAAAAATGCGAATTTTGTCAACAAAAAAGCTAAAATTTGTGATATTCAATAGTTGAAACTCAATCCATGGCAACTAAAAACTTTTCAATATCTTATTATCCCACCCCTGATGCGGTTTTCTGGCCCCAGGGACTCAATTAACTTTAATAATGACAAAAAATGTCAAAACAAATGAAAAAAATTGCAAGTTTTGTCGAAACATGCTAAAATTCATGATAGCAAAAACATTTAAAAAATTCCATTACCACTAGAAACTATGCAGTATTCTATCATCAAACCCTTTATCAAACCCTAGAGGATGTTTCTTGACACCTAGGGCTATAAAAAAAACGAAAAAAGACAAAGTTTTAAAACCTGGAAAAAATTGCAAAAATTAGTATCATTTTGCGTGTTTGTAGTACCAAAACATATAGCTCATAAAATGGTCATAACAGGCAATTTTGCCTCGGAAAAGGCCTTCATCATTTTAAAAACTTCAACCAAAGACTAATCAAAACAAACATAACCGACTAAACGTCGGACGAATTGCTCTTAAACGACTAGTGGGAGCTTTAATCAATTGCAGCCTGCTTCAGTCGGGGGGGGGGGGAGCTTAAATGGGACTAAAAAGTTCTACAGTGGGCTTCAAATAACCACATTAGAGGTTAACATACACCACTATTAAGATTTAAAGTAAAAAATGACAACAGTTTCGGCGCACTTTTCATTTGACTTTTAGTATTAAACTGCCCCCAATTGAGTTCAGCTGCTTGAAATTGTGATTGAGAGAGAATTTTAGATCACGCGAAATGCAAAAAGTCAAGGGCGTAGAAGTCACTCGAAAAGTCAAAACTCAAGCGAAAATTTTGCATAAAAAAGACACACACATTTACAATAATTGCTATGAACTACGCTCAAGAGCAATTAAAAAACCACAAAAAACATAAAAAATTGCACCATTTTGAGCCCAAAAACTCTTAAAAATGACCTTTTATCCTTAAATTAAGGCCATCCCAGCAGCTGCACCACTATAAGCACTTGAAGGACTACTAAAGCCCACTTTGGGCCTCTAATGAAACTTAATGCCCGCTGGGCTTTACCTGTTTATCCCGTTTTGAAAGATCAAAGTAATTGAAAAATGTGTGAACACATCTTAAAAAAACACAGCGCACCAATACAATTCAAATTCTTTGAATTGTAAAAAACCAAGAGAAGGCCAATAATAGCCCCAGCTATCGCTGTGCGGCTATTAAAAAACTTCCATTCTTGGTGAGCAAGTAAATAACCAAAACTTACCTAGCAAAATGCTTAGAAAAAAATCACTTTTCAACCATGTGACTAAATTTAAGACTTCAGGCACATTTTTAGCCTTTCGACAATTATTCGAAAGATAAGTTCAGTTAAGTGCTTTGAGTTAAATTCATCTTTGCAGGTGGCGAAAGTATCTTGGCGGAGAATAATATCTAAAGATGATTACAGACTAAATCTGCCTTTTTGGACTAGAAGGCATTCTACCCGACCGTACAGGTCCACGCTTCAACTTTCGGTGAAAACTGAAATAGTTAAAAGGTTCAGAGTTTACTTTAGACATGTATCATAGAAATTACAATTCGCAACATTCAATATACATAGACTTTTAAACGGAGGAGAGAAAGAAAGAGAGCACGAGAAAGAGAAAGCATATCATGTCGATGTACGTGAGAGAATATCAATGGTCAAAGTTAGTCAGTCCTACGCTTGAATTTGTTCAACAATCGGGGGTGAAAGGAAGATCAATCATGGTTAGCAAAGCCAATTCAAGATGAACTATTCAAGCGACATAGACGTGACAACGTAATTCAACGATTGCTATATCGCTACAGTTGCAGGTATCTCATTGTTGTTTGCTCGATGTCAAAATTAGCCGAACTGTGTTGTGAAACCGTACTAGATGACAAATTTAAAATGTAGAGGACAGCAACGGAAATTAAAGCGGTTACTGATGTCAACAATATTCCAGCTTATATGTTCGTTGATTAGTTTTTTAGGCTGCATAGCCCCCCCCCCCCCCCCCCTTACCCAAACTTATTGGAACCACATTATTTGCAAAATGATAGTCCCACGTGCCATTTTAGGACGCAATGTGCTACATATGACAATTTGCACCTGGGGTGTTGTACACTGGAGAGCGGGGAGTTCTTTAACCGAACATATCCAAAAAAGTCTGAAAATTGAAAGGCAAATTTAGATCCGGTTGAAAATTTGTTCAGATCAGTTTACTTTTTCGGCTAATTTTGCGTCGGCCAGTTTTTCTTTTTCTGATGTCATAGGTCATCAATAAGATACAGTTGACTGAGTGTACGTGTATGGGTGCAAAAGTGCACCATAAACATACCTATCCTGTTGGTACTAGTCAGTTTAGGTAGTGGATTTAATAGTAGAATACACATCTGTTTATTGACCAACTAATTACCAAAAGGATGTGTTACGAACTAGTCAACAACACAATAACACAATTTCATTCAACTCACGACCGCAAATTATTATTCACGTTTAACTTTACACTGCAATAGCCCGGAAACAATATTGTTATGATATAGTTTGAAAGGGGGTGGAGCTGCGCAGTTAAAAATTAGAAAAATAGATGATTATTTGCAAAATAACTGATCAATTCGATGAATAATTAATATTAAATTAACGCAACTTATATCACAGCGGTCAAAGAGGTTTTAGTCAGAATAGAACTTTTAACAAATAAATGGATATGCGGCAATGAGGATATCCAATTATATTCAATCAAAATCTGTTTCCTCTTACTCCTCTCAGCTCAGAAGAAAAACAGGAATTTCACATTTTTAGAACAACGGTACAGCTTCTTACCTACAATTTGTATACAACTGATACACACATTCAAAAATCAGTAAAAAATCATGAATTTAATACACCAATTTTTTCACATACGGACCCGTAACTCGAACCAAACCAGAAAAAAATCACAATTCGGGTTCAATTTGGGGCAAAACCCAATGGTGGTGGGCTATAATTGTGAACATACAAACCGTTATACCGAGTCGAAAAGGAAACAGTTCCAATCAAGAATTTTGATCAACAACTCAGAACATTTGATTCAGGTAATCTATGTGTGAACAAATTCATTTGAGCGGACATACCATAGAAAGTTAAATCGGGAACTTAATAAGGATGGTAGATAATCTAATATTTCACTCGAGCCGAAATATATCAAACTAAGTTTAGAACCAGGTTCAGATCTATAAATAGAACCAATTTAGTTGATCAAAGCAAAAAGACCAAAATTTGTCTTAGTAATAAATCTTTCATTAAATAGTTCAAACCAGTTTGGTTTAAATTGCTTTTTTATTGAACGGTGATGATAAATAAGTTCACGTTCAAAATCCTCCCTTGGTTCTGGTCTCTGGCATTCTAAACATCAAAATTGGATGGCGAATTTTTCATCGAAAACATATTTCATGAAGGGAAAATAGCTCCAAAACAACTGTTGCTCACCAACAATAGCTCCAAATTAAAACCCAACAATTATAAATAGTTTGATAGTTGGCGCAAATTTTCAATTAAATGAAATTATAAAAAAGTGATCACACAATTTTCGGCTCTTGCATTTTACCCTAAATGCTTCTTTCTCTTTTCAAAGACAAATTGATTTAGTCAAATTTTACACATTTATATTACACATTTAAGCGAAAATTATAGAAGGTTGGAGGGGTCAAAATCCCACCCCCCCCCCCCCCCCGTATTTACTCCATTCATATCTATTTTACGTCCATATTTTAGATTTTTGAGGGCTGTATTAGTTTGTCATTATAGTTGGACATCTTCATACCATGCAGGGAACTCCTGGACATAAACATTACGCATGTAAAATAACACGACCTAATATAATTTCATAATCGAAAACGGGATCAGGTGGTTTTTGTGGACAAATGTCTTCATCGCGACCTAAAACCAATAAACACGCTAAGCTCTGGGCAAACAAGGTTGTTTTGGAGCAATTAAATGTAGTGTACTGGGCAATTAAAAATAGAACAGAAAAACTATATGAGCACCTTTGATCAATTATAATCTATTTACTAACTAGCTAGCTATAACTGTGCTAACTAACGGATTCAAAGCATATCTTCTGAACTAATAAAGAAGCCAGCATCAATCTAACTATTCACAAAAAACATGAATGTTAAACGTTCTAAGCTCCATCAGAACCCATTTTTTCGGAATCAAGCAAAACAGGAAAAAAATTGTCAGATATTCAAGATTTAAAAAAAAACACCAATAATTAGCATATTGCTCGATTTGGTACACGGCATCAGTCAATTTGGCATTTTCCAAAGCCAAGTCATATTCTGCTAAAAATTAGTTGAAATCAAAGTCGAATTGTGTCTTCAAACGTTGCCCGTCGATGTGTGATCAAAAATTTGCAGGTATGAATTTCATTATTGTCAAGAGCCAGAAGCGGATTTTAGTCACCTCCAATTGAACTGCATTTAAACTTTCCAAATTTGTTCACTTGTTCTTGGAATGGGCAATTAGCCAGTTGAGCGTGATGTCGATATTGATCTTGTCTTTGCATGAGATAGAGTAGCAGGCCACTTCCCTATCTGAGATGGAATTCAGCTCGAACCTCTCCACCAGCTGTTCCTGGGAAAGGGCCTCTGGGAGATCTTTCTTGTTGCCCAACACTAGTAGCGGTATACCCTGAACACAATCGCTAGTCATAAACATGAAACAAGCATCCCAAAACACCGCGCGATACTTTCACCTTTACAAATTAAACTTTCGGATCTATTCCGTTCCCCACGTGTCCCCCTCAATTACAAATAATGTGTTCATAGCATGTTAGAATGGGAAAATTTGCACGTGCACCTGGTGGGGGTACAAGTTATGTTCCCATTAATCTGGGGGCCCAAACAGAATAGATTCAAACTCTCCACCAGGAAACATTGTCAAATTCTAAAGAATCCAATCTGGCATGTTTTAAACAATGAGCTGATTTTAAATATTTATCAAAACCATTGTTTTGCGGCTTCAATCCTAATTGCTAAACCTACACGGCAGATTGCTGGAAAATAGCGTCCATTGATTCCCAGAAACCCGATTGAGATTGAAAGAACAGAAAAAATGAAATTTGATTTTAGTACAAAATTGTTTGAAAAGCGAACTATTTTCATGTGATTCCGTAGATAGACGGTCGTGTTTCTTAATGAGGGGAACCCGCTAGGTAAGAACAAAGTTTACCTATCTGGTATCTAAAATTGGGCTTTATGGTTTTATCCAGTTTCTACGCTTGATTCGGTTTTTATGACTGAGATCATTTTAGCTGGCTTGGATCACCAACTGCTGTTAAAAAGCGGTTTCAGCACGATGAGAGATGAAAAAAATAGTCTAGAGAAGTCAACAGGATCTCAGCAAAATTCTGAACAGAATGAGACTTACGATAGAGCCAAACAAATTTTTATTCGAGGAAGTAAAAAAAATAACATGTCAGAATTAAAATCAAAAAGAAAATATTTAGCTAAAGACCAGACCATAAACTGTTTTACAGCAACAGCACATCCTGTATACGCAAAAACAAACAAAAAGTCTCAAAACAATTAAACTTTTAAAAGTTCAGAATCACTAAAAAAACCTCAAAACTACATACCAAAATCCTTAGCCAGAGCATATCGTTAAAATTTAGAAGTAAAAAAAGTTTCAACAGTTCTAATGGCTGACACATGAATATAGTACAACGAATGAGGGCAAGATTCACAAATTCACTTCGAAAACAAACGTTATCTCAGTCGACAAAATCCTTAGCTAAAAAATGGAGCATATAAATTAAACAAATCAACACCGCACTAGAAGGCCCGCAATAACATTTATTTTTAATACTAAGCGATAAGACCACAAAAAAACAACAGCCAAGTACCTAAGGATCAAACTATATTTTTTAAGAGTCTGAAGATGATGCTTTGAACAAGAGCGACTAATTAGATTTACTTATTACTCATTAGCAACTGATTGACGAAACCCGGCATCAATGAGACTTAACGATAAAACTATAAAAAAATCCTACTTTGCGAATGTGAGACCTGTCATTAATCAGATTAAAAGATAAGACAGCAATAAGTTCTACAATACTAGGAAAAATGATAACTTCACAAAACGTGTTAGAAAACGAAAAGTAATTAAGCCACAAAAAAATAGCTATAAAAATAGAAACGATTGCATCGATTAAAATGATCTCTATTAGCAACCAATGAGACCTGTCTCTACTAATATTAAATTATAACAAAAAGCAGAACAAATAAACGCAAAACTAAATACTAAGTACAAAAAGTGTCAGTCATGAAAAGACCATCAAAAGTCAAACCTTCCAGCAATTTAATGATTAATTTCTTAAACCTACTAACACCGGATGAATTGTTCTCGGACGGCAGGCAGGTGGCAATTTAATTTAGGGGTGTTGGCTAGGAACTTTTTTATGGGAGCAAAAATTCCGACCTCATGTTGGTTCAAACTCTCGACCTCAAGAATAGCAGTCTGACATTTTAGTCACTAAGCCACAACGGCTCTGATCCTCAGTCGCTCACAACCAATTGTGTTAGCAACAGCAGTTAGAGCAATTGAGATCATTCAAAATGAAGAACTAAAGTGCGAAAAAATCACTCAAGAAGTCAAAGAAGGCATGTTTACAAAGACACGCATGTTTACAAACAACCGATTGCCCTCAAACAACCTGCAGCAAGTGGCTTTTTCAGTAGCTCGCTACATTTTAGGGAAGCCAGGTTCAGCTTAATGCAAGGGTTGTGCGGTGAGCGCGGTGGAGGGGGGTTAACGTGGGGAGGGTCGATTGCGCTGGGTCACGAGGTGATGAAGGGGTGGGGTGCAGTGCGATTGAATGGGGTAGAAGGGGATTTACCTCTAACTGACGTAAAAAAGCCAAAAAATGAACAGCTCTTAAAAAAGACAGCACATCAATACAATCCAAAAATTTGAACCATAAATAAACAGGGCCGCTATAACAGCCGAAAGAGATGATGTCGGCTCTTAAAAACGAAAAGTTTTAGTTGACTAAAATGTGCAAATCAATTTTTTCCATTAACTTATTACCAAATAATTTCTTTGCCTCTTTCAATTTTTAAAATCTAACAAGAAGGCTCAGCGAACATACTTTAAAGGCCAACCTTCCAGAAAGTGAATGCTAAATTTTTTCAATTAGTTATGGATTTTTTTTTAAAAAATCAAAATACTTTTCAAGACAGAAAAATAGACAAGAACAAAAGAACTAAGGTTCCGTTCTATCCTAGAGCATAGCTCTCTAATGTTGACACGCAAAGTACAGCAAACACTTGACAAAATACTCACAAAATACTCAAAAAGAACTTGAAAATTTGAAAAACTACACATAATTTGACCTATACTAAACAAACCGAGTAACGTCAAAAAATGCTCTCGAATTACAGGCAGGGTGTAAACTTCTTTATGGGTGCAAAAACATCAGACAAAGGTAGGGTTCGAATCCCGAATTCGATTCCTTACCCTCGACAAAAGCATTAACAACTCGGCTATCAGGGCTTTGTCATCGTTTCTCTAACAATCGGTGCATGAAAGAAGAGGTGCATGAAAGAGTCCTTGAGAAGTCGAAGATTACTTTAGAAGAAAAGCGCAAAAACGGTTAAGCAAAAAAGATTTGCATAAAAAACACGTTTACAATAATTGCTTCTCATTCGAGATCAATTAATAACCACGCACCTCTACTATAATACTCTCACTTATACTCTCCTCGTTTCAAAGCTGGCATTCGAAACATTCGAGATCAATTAATAACCACGCACTTCTACTATAATATTCTCACTTATACTCTCCTCGTTTCAAAGCTGGCATTCGAAACATTTGAGATCAATTAATAACCACGCACTTATACTATAATATTCTCACTTATACTCTCCTCGTTTCAAAGCTGGCATTCGAAACATTCGAGATCAATTAATAACCACGCACTTCTACTATAATAATCTCACTTATACTCTCCTCGTTTCAAAGCTGGCATTCGAGATCAATTACTAACCACGCACTTCTACTATAATATTCTCACTTATACTCTCCTCGTTTCAAAGCTGGCATTCGAAACATTCGAGATCAATTAATAACCACGCACTTCTATTATAATATTCTCACTTATACTCTCCTCGTTTCAAAGCTGGCATTCGAAACATTCGAGATCAATTAATAACCACGCACTTCTACTATAATATTCTCACTTATACTCTCCTCGTTTCAAAGCTGGCATTCGAAACATTCGAGATCAATTAATAACCACGCACTGCTACTATAATATTCTCACTTATACTCTCCTCGTTTCAAAGCTGGCATTCGAGATCAATTACTAACCACACACTTCTACTATAATATTCTCACTTATACTCTCCTCGTTTCAAAGCTGGCATTCGAGATCAATTAATAACCACGCACTTCTACTATAATATTCTCACTTATACTCTCCTCGTTTCAAAGCTGGCATTCGAAACATTCGAGATCAATTAATAACCACGCACTTCTATTATAATATTCTCACTTATACTCTCCTCGTTTCAAAGCTGGCATTCGAAACATTCGAGATCAATTAATAACCACGCACTTCTACTATAATATTCTCACTTATACTCTCCTCGTTTCAAAGCTGGCATTCGAAACAAAGCAGCATAAATTCTACAAAAATTAGTCGAAAAAAAAACAATCTAAACTCTTTACAACAAAAATAGACTAGAAAAATGTTGGATAAGTTAGATTGTAGATAAGATATGTCAATTTTTAGATCCCTAATTAATTTAATCTTTTCTGGTTAATATCAATTTAAGAGTCCACTTAAACTGCTTCTCACGAATACGTCATTTTTAGCTCTCTGGTGGGCTCAAATTTCTTCGCCAGAAAGACGCATTTAACGCCCCGTTTAACTGGTTTTCAAGCGATGTCAGCAAATACTTGAATGATTTATGAATCAAGACTACAGAATAGTAAAGATGACTCGACACAAAACGTACGGAAAAATTTCATCAGATCAAAAAAGAGCACTTTCGTATGGTGTAAATAATTTTCAAACCAATATTTTTTTTCAATAAATTTTGTGGTTGTAGGCAAACGAGTAAGGCATTCCAATTTTTTAATGATAATCAAACCATTTTCAATTCTGCTGTATTTATTGCTTTTCGTCAATTTATCAAAACAAGCTGAAGCATAAAGGCGTAAATTAACATAACATAAAGAACGTAAATTAAGCCGATTATTTTCTCTGGAAATTTATGCGGACCAATTTCTCCGATGAAAATACAAGAATAGTATTATCAGCATATTCAGCTACTTGGCAACTTTCTTGATCTGCTCGGTAGATCCTTATGTAGAGGCCGGAAAGGGTTGAACTCAAGTCTGTACCTTCAAGAACCCCTCAAGGATCAACCCAACGGAATAATATTGTCAGCAATTAGCTGTTGCGCTTTTTTAAATTTTGAAAGTTTAAAACCGTTGCTACCACACTCTTGTCCTTATCAATTCAATATCTAAGCTCATTCATAGTTTCGTACCCGACCACCGGAGTCCTCGGCAGAAGCCTTAACCACTCGGCTACCAGACCCTTGTGATTTACAATGCTACAATCCCTTTTATGGTAGATACAAACTGTTCTTCCGGTGTGAGAGCAATTGCGATAAAGAAATCAAAGAATGTTCTAAAAGAAAAGCGCAAAACAGGTCACGCGAAATTTTGGCATAAAAGACACAGCACAGCACGTTTACAATAAATGCTTCAAACTTCGTTCGATAGCAACTAATAATGAGTCAACTCATTTAGACGGGAAAACGTTCAGACAAAAATTGCATTTCAAACGATCGGCAGGACTATAATTCCTAATCTTATTTGAGAGCAATTTATAATTGGTTATTCTTTTAGCCCATTGGGTGTTATAATCATGGGGTAAAATGTCGTGCAATCACTTACCTGTAACTGTGGCTTCTCCAGCAATGCTTGCAACTCAGTCTTGCTATTCTCCAATTTCTCACCATCAGCTGCATCTACCATGTACACAATGCAGTTAACTCCTCTGCAATACCTCTCCCACATATTTCTGAACCTCGGCTGCCCTCCAATGTCCCACACCTTGATCACCACGTTACCTTTCGACACCTGAACAAAAAAATAGTTACGTTCATTCTCTTTCTCAACGTTTTTAACCTGAAGAGAACACTCTTACCAACACGGATATCAAGCTACCATCAAATTTTAATCAAGCCGCCATGAAAACCCGCTCTGAAGTACGCCCTGAAATAAGCTCTGTAATTTCATGGATCAAGCAAAAAAACTAGACCTCGATAGGACTACAAATGGACTTGGCCGCACACGCAAGAGCAATTTTCGTAAACGGGTGGCGCTAATGGGCGCGCAGCTGAGTATTGTGAAACACACATGTAAAAGAAGGAAATTTCGACTGTTGCTCGATTCTCAACGTTGAACAAAATCTTTATTTCTAACCAAATAACAAAAATTACGGGATTCAACTTGTTTAATTTAAATAGCTTGGAGGGAAGGATCCGTTTTCTTCCAGCAAAAAGCACCTGGGCCTGACGCACGTTCCATATAGATGCCTGAGGTCCTGCAAAAAAGATCATGACCCGACGGAAAGACAGGCCATCACCTGTTTACGCCTTTTCAGTAGTATGACTGCTCAATTGGGTTGCCTGTGAGATAATTTGCGGATTGAATTGGGCTAACAGAAAAACTTTCGATGCAGTTTATAGCCAGCACCACTCTGCATTCATGAACAGTATCACTCGGACCGAATGAAAATTTAGGTATTTCACGGCCTTAGGCTCCACCGCTGCTCCCATAAGACGTTGTGTTATTCATCCAACTTTGTACACAACACTGCTCATTGACAATGTGGGAAAATTAGATCAAGTAATCACCACCATAAACTTTTTTCAAAAATTCACAATTAGCTATTCGTATTTAGGTGTTCTATCAGGATTAATAATTGCAGGGGCTGTGGTATTGATGCTAAGATCTTCATTGGAAAGTCATAGCTTTGAAAAATACAAAAACAAGTCCAGCCGCGTTCAACCCATCTGCCAATAAATGCTGCAATTTCAATTAGCAATTGCCCGTAAGTATAAATTTAGGCGAATGCAAAGTAAGCCGATAGGCAAGCAAGCCGACAGAAAAGCAAGCCGAAAGTTATGTAATAGTTATGTAATCTATCAGAAATAATACATTGTCAGCCGTTACAATCAATACTGCGCGTAGTATTATAGTGCATAATGTATTCCAATGCACCAAAGAAACAAAAATGCGTTAATTTTTAGACATCTAGTGGGTACGGGCCTCAGCAGACCGCTGTCCATGGCCATGTCTCTCATCCGCTGTGGGATGTAATCCAGAAATAGCGTGCCGGTTATAACGGCGCAGCAAAGCGCGCCCACCTGCCCGCCAGGGGCAACTTAAAATACGGGTATCCGAAAATTTTTCGGCTTACTTGACCTCATTTTCAAAATTCGGCTTGCCTGCCTATCGGCTTGCTTGACCGCCACCATAAATTTACATCCGAATCTAAATCAGACGTTAATTGAGAATCAATTATCACAAAATGAACACCCTTAAACATTTTTTTCAGCTCTGCTTTGTTTTTACACCTCGCACCCCAAGCAGTTGCAAAAAATCTCCAAAATCTCATCAACTTAGCCATAATCGGATGTAAACGGTGAGTCATGACTGTGTTTTTAGAACACAGTCATTTTGTCAGTGATCCGAAGACTACTCATTCTCAGAAACCTAATTTTTGAATGCTTAGGCTCGCTTGAGCTAGTATTTACATATGTCCATATAGCGAAATAAGGTACTAATAGGGGCACCGAATAGATACTAGCTTCTGATTAGATGACGAAGTACTATCTATCCGCGCCATTTATTCTTCTATTGTAGGCGAATATTCATTTTTGGTTGATCTACGTAGAAACTT
Source organism: Convolutriloba macropyga (assembly GCF_964194025.1). NCBI lineage: Eukaryota > Metazoa > Xenacoelomorpha > Acoela > Convolutidae > Convolutriloba > Convolutriloba macropyga. The sequence goes on from NC_134472.1 coordinate 6,333,222, forward strand.
CCTCTATGTAATAAGATCTTTCATTTGAATAAATATTCTAGTACCACTTATCAGGCTTCCAGACGCGTCTGTGGATAAGCAACTAGGTTTTATAATCTTTTCAAGCAGACTTTTCGAATTTATAAGCCTGCGTTTTCCGACAAAGGCAATTTTGTTCTCAGTAGAACATGAGTCATGTGTTCCAGGATATCGTTCAATTTCATATTTGCTCCAAAAAATGGACTTGATGTCGACAAACGCATAGCAATCTATGTCGGATAACTTTGCAAGCAGCTCGTTTACAGGAGAACCCATTAGGTATCAATGTAGAACACAGCTTGAAACATTTCCTAAGACTGATTTCGGACTTTATTCTATATTGGAGGTTCCCGCCAACTCTTCGCATGTGAAGTTTCTTTAAAAAGTAATATTGTGAGGTCTTTTGAAAAACCTGTAAATAATCTGTATATTTCGCTTCTCATAATTTTTGCATAGCATTTCTAAGTAAAAAACATACCCGGCAGATTGCCGGAAAATAGCCGCCGTTGATTCCAATAAGCATGATTGGATTGAAAGAATAGATATTGAAAAAAAAAAGATTTTTGTACAAAAACATTTTTTAAGTCCGATTTATTTTGATGGCATTTCGTAGTTGAACATACTTCTGTTTCTTAGAGAGGGACTACAGGCGGTACTATCAATACCAATATGCATTAGAGATGGTAACTAAGACTTATAACGACGTTCAAATAGCGGGCATCTAAAATTGGGCTTTATGGGTTTATCCCGTTTCTATTTCTGACTTCAATTTTTATACTGACTCTGTTCATTTTGAATTGCTTTGCTGAGCAACTGATGATCAAAATCACTTTTAGCAGAATGAGAGAAAAGAGAAACTAGCCGAGAGAAGTCACAAAGATTTCACGCATAATGTTGAAAAAGCGGCAAAATGAGGTAAAGCGAAGCATTTTTTGTTCGACGAAGTGAAAAAAAAATAGCCGGAAGAATTCCGGAAACAACTCGAAGTGGAAATCCACTTAAATCCCATCCAACTACTCATCAGACAAAACGTGCCTCCAATAATTTACGCTTATCTTGAAATAAAACCATAAAACAAAGTAAAAAAATCAAATCTAATAAAATATGATTAAAAATCTGATCAAATTCTGTCATAAATTGATACCAGAAAAAATTATCTCTGCCACAATTACTTAATCAATACATCTAGTAAACACTAAAATCACTTATGAGATTTTTTAAAAATAATTGAAGCCAAATCATGAAAAAATAAGCTCTTACAAACAACTTTGACTAAAAAACTGGAAAAAGTTAACATTTTTTAATATTACAAAAGCACATATATCTAAACAAAAATTCTTTTCAGCCAATAGGGTACCCAGATGCTCGCAAAATAATAGGCAAGTCATAATAGGTTAAGAAACTTGTCTAAAAACAGAAAAAAACCGAAAAACTGCAAAAAATTAAGAAAATTAGTTCCAATTTTCGACATTTTTCGTCATATTTCTCAACAAAAAATGCTTCATATCCACAAAACTGTAACCACGTGTTAACTAAAAATTGCTCAAGTAATAGGGGTATCTTTAATACCCATTTGAGGCAGTAAAACAATAGTAAAAAAATTCTTAAAAATTAGCTCAAAAATCAGCAAAATACATGAAAAACATCCGAATTAGCATAAAATTCATATAGATTTTCAGAAACCTTCAAACCACTACCAAACCCAGCCTAAAAAAGGCAAATCATAACCAAACCTCTCAAACAAAAAAAAATGAGAAAAAAACTGCTTTTGAAAAAAAATTCTGCTCGCTTACAGAATTTTTTTCACACCTCAATTTCTCGCTCTCTATAAAACAGAGATATGAACAAAAACCACGCTCTTTTCGCTCCGCTCTTCGTTTTGTTCAGCAACAAAATCACTCAAATTTTTTCACGTGTTTCATTTCCCGCTTCAAAATTCACTCCAATAAAATTGATTAAAAGAAGGACTTCTCCAATACTCCTCTTCGAGTCGTAAAAATAGGAGCGCTATAATAGCCGGCTGAGAAGATGAGGGCGGCTATTAATAACGAACTGTTCGCGCTTGCAGAACGCTTCTCTCGCATTCGCTCTCGGATTGTCTCTCGAGTAGTTCGCTTTTGTCAAACTTGTAAAAGATGTCGAAGATGTTTCCCAAGGATTTAGGCGATGCTCCATTGAAGACTGATTGATCGGTAGCAGCTCATATCAGAACGCTCATCACCTTTAAAGTTTGTAATTGCCGTCTTCGTAATCCAGACACAAAACTTTGAATAGATCTCAAAACCTAGTTGCTTATCCACGGACGCGTCTGGAAGCCTGATGTTGTACTTGATATTTAATTAAATGAACTATGATCTGGCTCATGAAGTTAATACACAGAGGAAGCAACCGTACACGTAGATCAAGCAAAAACAAATATTGGCGAACGCTAGAAGAACAAGGAGTGTCGATAGACACAACTTCGTCATCCAATCAGAAATTAGTATCCATTCGGTGCCCCTTATTAGTACCTTCATTCCCTAAATGGACATATGTAAATATTGGTGTCCCGTTTTTTCACCCCTATTTATCTAACCCCCAATCATTTAACCCCGATTTTTTCACCCCTCCATTATTTAACCCCTCTATCATTTCACCCCGATTTTAATCTTTTGTAAAATAAAGACTATTTAATTAGCCTCGCGGGCCATGGCCATGCCTTAGCGGCCCGTGGGACTTGATATGAAACTATCACAACCGAACATGGGATTAAATTATCTTGTTAATTATGACAAAATATGCCTTTAATGTCGACTCCTAATTGGCGGGATGAAATGATAGAGGGGTTAAAAGATACAGGGTTAAAATATACGGGGTTAAATGAATCGGGGTGTAAAGAAGTAGAACCGTAAATATTAGTTCAAGAGAACCTAAGCACTCAAAAATAGGGTTTCAGATAATGAATAGTCTTCTGATCAAACTTACAAAATGACTTCTAAAAATGACATGACTAACCATTTACATCCGATTGGCTAAGTTAATGCGATTTTTGCAACTGCTTGGTGTGTGAGCACGGTGGAAAAATGTTAGTGGGGATTATTTTGTGATAATGAAATCTGAATTAACGTGTGATCCAAATTCGGGATAAATTTAGAATTATGGCCAATTTTCCTATTGAAAACGCATAGTTTTCAAAATTATAACTTTCCAATGAAGATCCTACCACCAGTACCACAGCCCTTGCAATTCTTCAATCTCAGAACACCTAAATACGAATAGCTAATTGTGCACAATGTTGAAAAAAAAGTTTATGGCGGTGATTACTTAATCCAATTTTCCCACATTGTCAATCAGCAGCGTTTTGTAAAAAAAAATCCAATGGATAACACAACGTCTTATGGGACCAGCGGCTGAGCCTAAGGCTGTCGAATCTTGCAATGTCATCCGGTCCAAATAACACAGTTAATGAATGCTGAAGGGCGCGGGCTATAAACTACATCAAAAAAGTTTCTGGTAGCCCAGCTCAATCCGCAAATCCGCTCAAACAGGCAAGCCAATTGAGCAGTCATACTACTGAAAAGGCGTAAACATGCAATAAATGTCTTTTTGGTGAACTTTTTCGCCGGAATTTGGGCATCTATATTGAACATGCGTCAGGCTGATGATTTTTTGCTGGAGGGAAATCGCTCCCTTCCAAGTCATTTCAGTTAAACAAATTGAATCCCATAATTTTCTTTTGTCGGTAGTCAGGGCTTTTTAAATTTTAGCTTTGATATTTTGTCTATGTAATACGTTTTTTCATTGGCTTCGAACACTTTTAAAACCGTGTCTGGTTTTAGTTTTATATCTTTTTCTAGTCTTACCAAGCTTCAGCTTGATGGTAATGTTACCATTTTCACTTCTTTTCCACAATGTTTCGCCATTAAGTTTTTCCACAATGCTTCCAGACCATTCGTGCCAGTGCGAGACTAAGGCTTTATTTTGCTTTTGTCACATGGAAACTGTTGATGACACTTCAGATGCAACTAAGAAGTGGACTTTTATTGAAAAGAATTGCAAATAGTGAAAAATTTCAAGAAGCTTAAATTCTTCTTAAATGCGATGTAACAGAAACATACAGCAGGGCAACAATGGAACAATCTTTGCCCCAGATAACCGCTGGACTAGTTTCGGTACTGTGCGGTCCATAGATGAAAACGATTTGTATTTCCAGTACTGTTTTAAAGATCTCATCAAAATTTCGCATTTCTCTAACTAAGAGAAGTCTTAAGCGAAAAACGTTACATAGTTATATTCCTTTGCTCGCATTGTCTGCTTCTTGGTTGATCACATTTTTGGTTACTACTAATTTGTATGGTATTACACTTTCCTTCTAGAAAAGCAATCAGAAGTAGATCATGCAGCTCTTTACATAGTGAGAGATGTAGCAGCTTGTTTATCCAGCCTTTTCTTGTAGCTCAATTCCCAGTTACTGAGAACCGAAGATATAGCTTTCTTTTGGACTCTATCAATCTCTGCTTCGTTAGCGAACCAGGCTTGAGTTGCATGTTTCAATTGGGATCATATATCCTGCGTACACTTCAGTTTGGTATTCAGCTGTAGACGCCGACCTGTTACTCTTTAAGGAATAGAACGCTTTGTGTGTTAGAACGCCGTTTTCCAACATTTGTTTTCCGGTTTAATTTGGGTCCAATTTTAATAACTAGATTTCGTTTGCTTGGGTACGGAAAAAACTCGTCGTTCACAATTATGATTGGTTGGTAAGAGATAGTACAGATTTACGTTTCGCATCAATTTATCGTTCAAATACCAAATCTCAATTTGGTTTAAGTCGTGCTACATGTTTTCTGTGGTCTTTGCATCAAGCTTGATGTCGGTGATGAACAAAAGTGCACATCCTTACTTTTACAGTTTCTGACTGAAAATCCTTCAGTTTGACACACTGTCTTTGCTTGTATAGCTGCCTAATCCTTAGTTAATTACCACCAACGACTCTTAATTCAACTTTTTGTAGTAGGAGATCATTTCGGACACTATTGATGCTTTTTCGAAATACAGATTCAGTACTAAGAGCTCGTCATGATCAAATTTGTTGTAGATGATTTAAAAACAACAGCATCTGTATTAATTACCACTGACCCGCGTCTTCTAAATCCATGCCATGCATGGTATGTCATCATTTTTCCTCTATCATATAGTTCTTGAAACAAAGTTTTTCAAAAATTTTTGATAGGTATGTACTTCTTTACATCTGCTGTCTTTTTTAAAGATAATTTCACTTAAATTCCAAAACCAGCAAAAACCTTTTGTTAGTGCAGGTACAAAGTTTCCTAAATTTATCGTCTGGGTTGTGATACTTACGTTTGTAGGTCTGAAAAGTTTCTACCACGAAAAATTTGTTCAAATCAGCTTGATTTTCGACAAAGGCTTCTCGTTGTTGAGTTTTGTTTTGCTCAATTTTTGTTTTTTGACAGAATTGACCTCAAAGCTTTTCACTTTAGTGCTGATGGTTTTCATTAGGTGTCGTTTTTTTTAATCCCAAGGCGGGAGATTCAACTATGTTAAGTTGTCTTAGGAATGGTTTTCGTAATGTTTTCAAGCAATTTGTACTAATGCTCTAAAAGCTCATCAATTTTACTAGCAGCCTGGGCTGAAGGAATTTCTCTATTGGATTTGTGCTTCAACCTACCTTAGTGAAAGCAATTTTTTCTTCACGTCCAAGTACGTTTTGATGAGTTAGTTATAGAGCTAATTTGAACATTTTATGACATGAGCTGAAAGCTTGTTAAATTTGTTTGTTTTGTCACAATCTTGGGATTATCGATTTTATTACTATTTGCTGAGTTTCATCTTTTTCTTCATTAAAAAAATTCGCTCGCCAATGTAACTTATATACAGTTCTTTTTATAGATGAGGTGCACTTCCTGGCCGGTTCAATGAGGTGCAATTCCTCGCAGACGTTCACAAATTTGTATTTGCTGGCGATGCCGTTCGACAGAGCCTAATAATTCTGCGTGATGAAGTCAACGTACAGAGAAACACTTCAGGATTGCTGAAATTTTCAGTTCGAAAAAACAAACGGAGCAATAGATGAAATTGTGATAAAAACTGAAAAAAGAAACAAATAACAGCCTGCGAGAATGGATGAAGAAGGGAAAAACCAATGACATAATTAATCGAATTTTCAAATCAACTAGTTAGGAACTAGCCCGGCTTTATTCTTTAGCATTGTACACAAAAAATACACCTCTAAAACCTGTTCCCTCCTTACCAAGTACCAGTTATGAAAATTTGAAAACACATTTGGCACAGTTTTTCCGAAAACTACCAAAAACAAAAATTGAAGTCAACACATAAGGTGCTAGAAAAGCTATAGCCACTTTCTGTTGATGATAACGAGTATATATCTCATGACCTAAAAAGATTGTATGCCGGTTGCAGAGGCTGTAGAAATTGCTCTGAGAGCTCTACACAAGCACCCTGTCTGCCGAGATCCCACGTTCTGCGATGGAAAGTTTTTAAAGACTAGCGATTGCATCAAGTGTTTATTTTAAATGTAACAGCATCTGGCATGTTCAATCAGATGGTCCAGCTATGGTTGCATCACTGGTTGTAATACAAGCATTTAAACGTGTGGACGAAATGTTTTCAGACATCAATGCAAAAACCAGAGCTCAGTGAAAAACTCCAAATGTGATCAAAACGTGAATTGGAAAATCTGCCACCGGAGAGTGACTTCCGGAAGAAAAGGAGAAGAATGTGAGTTAAGGCAAATTGGTTTCATGCAAAATGCCAAGAAAACAGAAATGTACAGGAAGTTTTTTTGGATTTCTTCGCACGACAGGTATCAAAAACCAGCGGGGAAGTTTGAGAGAAAAAATTGTTCAAAAGGTATATGGATGACATTATTTGCAGTTAGTGGTGAGCCGGAGAAGTACTTAAGATTTGCAAATTCATTACACAAAAACTGTAAGGGATGCGAATCTATCTATGTTGGGCAGACAAGCCGGCGAGTTACCGCTAGGTTATTGGAATATCAAGGGAAGGATTCATAGGTGGGTCAACACCTTGCTGAACTCTGTGTCGAATGCTGAATGTGTGGAGCACCAGTAGCATTCAATGAACAACATGAATGAATGCATAAGGCAAAAAATCGAAGCTACATGAATCAATAAGTTGCAGCCGGGGCTAAACACACGCAACGAATATGGGGCGCGTTAACTCACGTTAAAATACTATTTCAAATCATGTTTTTAATTGACTTAGAGTTCAAAAATCTTTTGTGCATGCAAAATGAAAAATGCGAAACCCCCAAAAGAAAGATGGTTAGAGTTAGGGCGAATTCTGAATTACTCTAGGAAAACAAAAACATAGCCAAAATTGAAGAACTCGGAAAAGAAGGCTTTTAAAGAAAACGACTTAAATCTGAAGCTGTAAAGAGGCTAAAAATTGTGTATATGAATTTTCGATTCCATTTTTGTACATTTCCTACAATTGATTAAATTGTGGTCTCAGACAAACGTAAAGTAAAAGAGGTCGATTCAAAGAAAGCCCCTCCCCTAAAAGGTGTAGTCAATTGGTAGGCAGCAGTCAAAAATTGAAGGATCAGTAGCGATAGTCAAACATCAGAATTATAATCAAATTAGATATGACAAATATCAATCAAAATATAATTTGTAGTGATTTTGAAATCGTTGCAGCTATTATCAGAACCAATAACTGAACCCAGAACACGGTGGCGCTCAATAGCATCATCATCTAATCCCCAAAAAATTTTGCTGGCCTTCTGAACAAACTCCGGTTTTGTAATGGGATGACATTTGATTACATAATAATCAAATGCATCGCCATGTTCATTGAGTTTATTTATTATTATTAATAATATTATTATTGTCATTATTATTATAGGTTTAGGCACCATTTAAATACTCAAAAACGCTGCAATATAAATCATTCAAAATAAAAAAGATTTCAGTGTCTTTCTATAAGTAAGCTCATCTGGTATTAGCTTCAATTCGAATGGCAGTATGTTCCATTCTTGCGGAATATCATGGCTGAAAGACTTTTTCCAAAGTTAGCTTTAAGAACATAAATTTGACGATTGTATAAATACTGGCATCTTATCATTCCGAGACACAAGAGAGCGAGACAAGATATATCCTGGATCTCGTTGAGGATGATTAGGCGATAGCCAAACAGTAAAATCTTGAACAGCACACGTTTCTCAACAGGCAAACAGTGCAGCTAATCGATGAAGCTTGAAGTTGGTGCTCCGGGTGAGAGTCAAAAAATCAACCTGCATGCACAATTCCTTATCCGTTGTAACTTCCCATGAAGTACAGCACGTTATCCAAAATAAAGTGAGTTTAAATTAAGTCAAGCCGCTTTAATAATCATAACTCTTACCAACTCAAGACATCCCTATCAACTGTGTCTCTGATGGAACAGATCTTCTGTAGCATATAGTAGCAGGCAGAAGTAACTGAACAGATTTGCATTGTCTCATCCAAAATATAGGTCTTCTCCATAAAGGAAGCCAAGAAATTTCACATGATCCGAAAACTTGGAATCCATAGGAAGGTTAGATCAGCATTTAAAGAATGTTTTCGCACTACTTTCATGAATTCTGTTTTACTAGTATTTGATTTCAGTTTGGCGCTACAAACCCATTTCTGCAAGGCGTTAATAATCAAATCAAATTTCTGAGTTACTGTTTCCTCAGACAAAGTAAATAACTATCATCAGCATAGAAATAAGAGCTCTAATGGCAGCACACAACATGAGAAACGCAGGAGGCCTCAAACCGATCCTTGTACCCCAGTTTCAATTTCCTGCTCCGAAGATAACACATCATTTATTGATAATTTTGCGATAACTTTGCGATAACAGAGGACCTCTGGACACTCCGCAGCCTGAATTGATGCAATAATACTCCCAAATTTTGAAATGAAAAACGTATTGAAATCTGTAACAAGAATTCCTTTATTTTCACATTTTGATAGTATCTGCTCCTTTTTGTAAAGTAGGCATTTCAATAACGCATACTTTTGACGTGTACATTTCCCATACAAGACATTGTTGACAAACAACGCCCATTTAGTAGATACCATGATACAAAGCCCAGAAACCATGATCACTTACCGCTTAAGGCTAAAATCTTCTATGACCATTAATGTTGTTCTTGAAGACCATTAATGTTGTTCTTAATCTATGACCATTGTTGTTCTTGAAGAAAAGGAATTGTGAGCGATTATACCCACAGACCCAAAGCGTTGATTTGAAAACCGATTGTGATTTGAATACCGAAATTTCTTTTGATAAGTTATGTGAACAATGGTATCATAGTATCATGGATACATAGATAAACAGCGACCAGAAACCAGTACTCACAGGTTCAAGAAAATTATCAAAAGAAATTTCGGTATTCAAATCAAAAACGGATTTCAAATCAACGCTTCGTGTCTTTCGGAATAATAGCTCACAATTCCTTTCCTTCAAGAAAAACAATTCATCGTCATAAAACGAGCATAGAAGATTTTAGCCTTAAGCGGTAAGTGATCATTCAATATGTTTTTCTCTTCAGCCAGATAGTCATTCCAGGCTTTATCAACGCCCGAAGTTTGCTCTATGCTGAGAGTACTCAACAGCGAATTAAGATACAAGTCAGGCAGAAACAATTTCCAATTCCGAAAAAATATTTGTCGCTTGGGTTTGCTAAGTTTCCAATTACTTAGGGAATGATCAAATTAGGGAGTGATCAGATTGAGTCAAAGAGTTCGATTTTATATTAACACCAATCTCGCCGGACGATATACCATGATCCAGGAGGCTACTGGATTTGTGAGTTCGGCTTTTGACGTGCTGCATTAGACCAAATTCCTCCATAAAAAGAAGCCAGAGCCGTGAAGCATCATTGTTGACATTCAAAGAAATGTTGAAATCGCCTAGAAGAATTCTATCAAAGCGTAACTTTTTATCTTCCAGGAAGTTAGTGCAATTATCAAATAACAGCTTTCACTTCGCACTGTATACGGTGATTAAGAAAATAGTTGCCTGAATTTTCAAGGTTAAGCAGGCACTGTACACGGTGATTAAGAAACTAGTTGACTGAAGTTGCGCTGCAGCATTCGAAGAGCACAGACGATTGACTTTTAAAATTCTTTAACTGAATGCTTGAAATGAAGAATAAATAAAGTCCTCCAACACTTTGATTGAGGCGGGGTGCACTGCGAAACTTAAAACCGGTGGGCAACATTGTTGCAAAAGGTAATTATCATCACTATTATCCCTAATCCATGATTCGACACAAAATCCAATATCTATCTCATTGATTTGCAAAAAAGCATTCAATTCTTTTGTCTTGTTTCCCAGAGCGTGCATCATGTAAGTTTCCCAGAGCGTGCACCATGTAAGAAGCAGTTCAACTTTCCCTTCTCAAAATTGTCAGAAATGCTAAATTCCAGTCATCTTTTTCAACGCTTTTCTGCCATTCACGAGATGGCTTGTTCAGACAGAATCTTGATACGGTAACACTTTCAGGCCAAAAATCCGGTGACTCGACTTTTTCATCTTCAAACTTAAAAAAAAAGAAATTAATTAAGCTGTGATTCCGGTCTTGAAATTTGACGAATAGGAGGGAGCTCAAGGCCGTGTTTCACAGTACTCTTCCATTTCTGCGACAGAGATATGTTGGCTAAGTCCTCCGACGTAGATATGACGGCGCTTAGGAGTTCTTTTCACACCCGATATTACCGATGTGTTCGTATAAGTAAGAGTCTTTAATTCTTTAGAAGGTCTTAGCCTTCGTTGTGTCGTTTCTGTAGTCAAATCGTCAGCTTTTCGTTTTTTGGAACCTGATGCCCTAGACGTGCTGTCACTTCGGTTTCTCAGGAGCGCCGTCTTTAACGCTTCAAGAAACGAAAAATCCAGCCTTTTCATTTCGAAATAAAGAAACATCGTGGATAAGAGCATCGACGTATTCCAGTTTTTGCTCAATTGCAGAAACTCTATCAGAAGCCGACAGCTTTGCAGCGAAAGATGGCGAACACTTACTGCAAGACAAAGACAGCACATCCTCTATTAATACTTTCTGAGATAACTTTTAGGAAACAGAGAACAGAACCTCGGAATCCAAGGAAAATCATTAGGAAAGATTTTAAATCCTTGTCGGAATCCTGTCTAGCGTTGAAGTACTAGTCATTGAAGCTGTAAATAGCTTCTTCAAATCGCTCAGGGATAACAGAGTGAAGGCGCATCACCGCTTATTCGTCAACGGGAGGACCTCTGGACACTCCTCTGCCTGAATTGATGCAATACTCCCAACTTTTGAAATGAAAAACTTAATGAGATCTGTAACAAAAATTCCTTTACTTACACTTTTTGGTAGTATCTGCTCCTCTTTGTCAAGTAGGGATTTCAATAACGCATACTTTTGACGTGTACATTTCCCATACAAGACATTGTTGATAAACAACGCCCATTATTCAAGAAACTTATCAGAAATCTCGGTGTTCAAATCAAAATCGCATTTCAAATCAACGCTTCGGGTCTTTCGATATAATCGCTCACAATTCCTATCCTTCAAGAAAAACAATTCATCGTCATAAAACGAGCATAGAAGATTTTAGCCTAAGCGGTAAGTGATCATTCAATATGTTTTTCTCTTCAGCCAGATAGTCATTCCATGCTTTATCAACTCCCGAAGTTTGCTCTATGCTGAGCGTACTCAACAGCGAATTAAGATACAAGTCAGGCCTAAACAATTTCCAATTCCGGTAAAATATTTGTCTCTTGGGTTTGCTAAGTTTCCAATTACTTCGGGAATGATCAAACTAGGGAATGATCAGATTGAGTCAAAAAAGAGTTCGATTTTAAATTAACACGAACTTCGCCGGAGGATATACCATGATCCAGGAGGCTACCGGATTTGTGAGTTCGGCTTTTGACGTGCTGCATTAGACCAAATTCTTCCATAAAAAGAAGCCAGAGCCGTGAAGCACATCATTGTTGACATTCAAGAAAGGTTGAAATCGCCTAGAAGAATTCTATCAAAGCGTAACTTTTTATCTTCCAGGAAGTTAGTACAATTATCAAATAACAGCTTGACCCTTTCTCGTCGCACTGTATACGGTGATTAAGAAAATAGTTGCCTGAATTTTTAAGGTTGCGCAGGCACTGTACACGGTGATCAAGAAACTAGTTGACTGAAGTTGCGCTGCAGCATTCGAAGAGCACAGACGATTGAATTTTAAAATTCTTTAACTGAATACTTGAAATGAAGAATAAATAAAATCCTCCAACACTTTGATTGAGGCGGGGTGCACTGCGAAACTTAAAAACGGTGGGCAACATTGTTGCAAAAGGTAATTATCATCACTATTATCCCTAATCCATGATTCGACACATATTCCAATATCTACCTCATTGATTTGCAAAAAAAAAACATTCAATTCTTTTGTCTTGTTTCCCACAGAGCGTGCATCATGTAAGTTTCCCACAGAGCTTTCATCATGTAAGAAGCAGTTCAACATTCGCTTCTCAATATTGTCAAAAATGCTAAATTCCAGTCATCTTTTCCAACGCTTTTCAGCCATTCACGAGATGGCTCGTTCAGATAGAAACTTGATACGGTAACATTTCCAGGCCAAAAATCCGGTGACTCGACTTTTTCAACTTCAAACTTAAAAGCACAAAGAAATTTATTAAGCTGTTATTCCGGTCTTGAAATTTGACGAATAGGAGGGTTCGTATTAGTACCAGTCTTTAATTCTTTAGGTCTTAGTCTTCGTTGTGTTGTTTCTGTAGTCAAATCGTCGGCTTTTCGTTTTTTGGAACCCGATGCCCTAGACGTGCTATCATTTCGGGTTCTCAGGAGCCCCGTCTTTGCCGCTTTAAAAAACGGAAAATCCGGCCTTTCATTTCGAAGCAAAGAAACCTCGTGGATAAGAGCATCGACGTATTCCAGTTTTTGCTCAATTGCAGAAACTCTATCAAGTGCCGACAGCTCTGCAGCGAAAGACGGCGAACACTTACTGCAAGACGAAAAAATCATTCCACTATAATTTGAACTGTTTAAGACACCTGGACACGCAAGGTGGACATAAAGGTATTTACACTTAATACAATGGGTACCAACTTGAGCACAGCATAGCTGTATACAAATTTCAGAAAGCCGTTCAGGGGGTGGTGGCGGTGGTCGAGATGCCATTTCTTCGGTGAAAATAAAAATGGGGAGCAAGAGTTCACCAATAAGGGGCTTGAAAGTAGCACGCTACAGAGGGTTTATTATACACAGAAAACTTTAACAAATAACCCACAAAATTAAATATAAACTTTTGCAAGGTCAGTCAAACAGATGCGGAAAACGCTCACGCCAAATATTTGAGCTGAGAACTTTTTAGCCTGCAGAGGAATTATTTGTTCGAATAACACCAGCTAAATGAATCAATCAAGTAGATGCGGAGAAACTTCACGCCAAAAGCTAGAATAATTCAAATCGAGATGTTTGTCCAAGATAGGAATTCTTCCGCCAGAACCTGAAATCCCCAGGAATTGGAACTAGCCAAAAACTGTCAGGCCTCTTATCACTCAGTAAATAACAAAAACCACGAGCTGAAACAAAATAAAGTAGCCTCCCATGTGCAAAATGGAGACTTTTTAATAAGTTTATCACAACGACTAGGCTTATCTAGAACGATTTGTAGTGTATCAAAGGCTATCGGTCACATTACCAAGATCTGCGTAGCATTTATGAGTCAAAATGCGATCTTCAATGAAATCGATGATAGGGAGTATAGCCAAGCCGTGCATTGCCATGGATATTGGATCACCTGGTGTTGTTCCTTCTTGAGACGTGATTACATTTTTATGAGTGAAAAAGTCTAAAGGGGTCTTAGAAGAGTTTCTGACTGCCGTACTTATTGATGGACAAAGCTTTCTGATTTTTTTCAAAGCCAGATTTCTATTCAAGCTTATGAACGCGTTCCTAGCATCCTGCGGAAGGATAGCTTCAGTACGACCTTCAAGAAAGCGTCGGCGGAGTACATGGATAGCATGTTCGATGCCACACTTTTGTCCACGGCACACCTGTACGTTTCCCTAGCTAATTGGAGATATCGTTTAACGCACTTTACTATACTCGTACCTATAAATCTTCTTAGGATCTCGCCAATGCCAATTGGTCGAGCCCCCGGTCATTTATCGAGTGCAATCAGATGACAGGCGTTCAAAGAATTCCACTTCTCGGTGGCGATTCTGATGGCAGGTTTGGATACTGTTTTGCAAAAATGGACTGAGAGGATTTGGATGATGTCAAAAATTGTCGCCATTCCCCTCCATCCAGACCATATGTGCCATGGCTGCCATGTTTTCATTGCGGTGCGTTTTATTTCAAAGCCGTTAAGTTTTCCGAAATAAAAGGACGGAACGGCAAATCCCGATTTTTCAGATCGGCTAAGACGTACTTCGGATCAGCTTTCTGACCACATAGGTTTTTTCTTGTAGAAGATCAAGCACGGTGCAATTTCTTCCTTTGATCACTTTATCGGATGTTGATAGAACACAGCCCTTTGCATCATCTGAAAGACTAAAGCATTCGATATCTTACCAGACTCCATTTGTTTGCCAATTCATCCACTTCTCGTTTTCAATTTAATTTCCTTAAACGCTCTTGAAGTGCCTTTGCCTCAATAAACAGGTTGTCGAATTTGCACTTGATCCAAAGATCGAGCCTTCTAGATGGTTTTTGTAATTGAAGCATTGTTTTCACTTTTTGATCTTGCGAAAGTAAATGCTGCATTATCATTGTGCAAATCATAGCGCATTCAGTCTGCGGCTGATTTTCAAGCTCCTTGGTGAGGATGATGTTCATGACTCCGGTCATTTTAAAGCCGGCTTTATTTTTGCTAATGGTAAAGAGGATTGCTTTCGAGTGAACTATTTCCTTGACAAACGTAAAAGTAGACAAACATAAAAACATTTTCATTTTATCCTTTAACAGTTTGTGAAACAGTTTTAACCCGACGATGAACGTTAGTTCGAAAACGTTTGTTTTAGGAATCAGAATTAATTTTAAATTGACAACTCAGTTTCTTCTACATTTCAGTATAAAATTATATATAACTATAGGATCTGACTCTCTCCAGATTTGACAGGCAGTCCTTGAATAAGGGACGGGCCTTATTTAATTGACCTTTTTATTAGACCTTTATGGAATCGTAGTACCAAAACAAATAACCAGATCGTGAAACGTACTAAAACAAATAATGCCATTAACAGGCCGCGATGGTTCAGCAATCGGAACATGTTTACAATGTAGCCAACGCGAAGCGTCTTATCTTTTTGCTTTGAAAACTAAGAACCCTCCTCAGTGGGCTAAAACTTAGGAGTACATAAAAAGCGGAAAACCTTTCTCATATTGAATCCAACTGTTGGAATTTGGTCTTCCTGGAAATGTCCAGATGTAAGTACTGTTACGAAGGTTGTTTTTCCGCTGCACTGAAGACCAACAAGGGTCATTTCCATCTCTTGCTTCCAGAAAAGACCTCGCAGCCAGTCCAACATTGATCGAAAGAAACGCAGCATGCCTGACCTGAAATAAATTTCTGAAGTTTATTTAAAACAAGCTGGTATCTGAAAAGTCGATGAGTATATTGGAGAGATGAAAAACTATAAAGACAGCAGCCAGATCACCAGTAAAAAGCTGCCATAGCTACGTTGACCTGTGGTACCATAGAACCAAAGAAATAAACTAAGACAAAGACACTGAGATATGTCTTGACTCAATTAACATTAAAAACTAAATTAAGAAAATTCCCAGCGCTGTTTTTGTAAAGCAGTTCGTATTTTTCGAATCTATCAATAAAACGATACATCAGCTGAGAAAAATGTAAAAGAAACGGACAGCTTTAGAAAACAAACAACTAATGGCGAAAGTATAGCAGCCGCCCGTGCGCAATATTCTATATCTTCAGTTAATTGACATTTTATAATTTTTCTAATCTTGATTCAAAATCACTACACATTATCCTTTGATTGCTATTTACCATATCTATTTTGATTATAATTCTGATGCTTGAAGATGATAGCACAGAAAAAGAATTTGATACAGCTCTTCGTAGTGGCACTAAATGCTCCTCAATGGACAATGACGAATTCCAATCAAGAGTGTTCAAACATATCGGCCCCAAATTCAAGAGCTTACTTCTGCAGCTTTACAACGAATGTTGGCAGAAATCTAAATGCCCCTGGATTAAAGAAAGGATATCGTTCATCAGAAAACCGAAAAAATCTTATCTACTCTGCTCTAGCTTCGAACCACTGTCTATCAGCAGTCATATTGGTAAACTTTTGGAGAGAACGGTTAAACAACTGCCGAGGAAAGCGGCTAGAAGCAAACAATTGCATAAGCCCTACCCAAGAAGGCTTCCGACCCAAGAAAAGTAAAATAAGGTCACTTTACCGTCTCAACCTTCTGATAGAAAAAACAATTCGGAAACGAAAACCGGCAGAGCTGCTAAACATCGACATGGAGAAAGCAATTTGTAATCATTCCATCGACATGGAATCATCTACAAATTGAAGAAGGTACTGGTTGGAAAAGTAATTGCAATCTTGCACACTTTTTATAAAAACAAAATTGCTTACATAAGGATCGAAACATGACACTTCTGAATTCAAGATCGAAAATGGATAACCACAAGGCAGCGTACTCTCACCTGTGCTATTCATTCCATACATTGACGACTTCCTTAAGGACTGGAAATCAACTTCAAATTTGCGGATGACAGTTCGGTACAAATAGAAGCAGAAACAATTAAAAATTCGAACACGCAGCTCAACATTGCCTGTCGTGACATTGAGAACCGGTGTTCCAAATGGAGAATGGCCGTTAACGGCTAAAACTCATCAACAGCCATTGATGTACCAACTGTGAAAAGTGACAGCTGTGCAGTTACACAACACACCAAATCGCTTGGTCTGACTATAGACGACAAACTTGAATACAAAGAGCATGCCCAGTCAGTCATCACTAAAGCGATGGGGGCCTGGAAACACTTCAAAAGCAAATTTTACCAGAGGTGGGGATTACCATTACAAACCCACGTCTTGTTATACAGAACATTAAGCCAACCGCAAGATTTGCCTGCTTTCCCGGTATGGGGACAAAAAAAATCGACAGGTCTCCAAACTTTTCAATACAAAGTCATTCGATCCACACTACAAAACTGCTCCTCACTATCAATTCCAGCAGCCTCGCTATACCACGGGTGGACATCTTTGGCAAAAGCTTGAATGTCAGGTTCATCATCAAAACAAGACAGAATGGCACAGACCTGATCTCCACCTCCCACGTTGAAGCACTTCAATTACAAAGGAGCACAAAATTTATCCTCCAGAGCGATCTGGAAGGATATCAAATACAAATGGCCCCCAAACGAGGATCCACTGCAAAACTAAGCGAAGTAAATAACAGATTTTGCCAAAAAAGAATGAACCAATAGATGGAGAAGTCCCTACCAATTAGTGCTTCTAAAGAATTTCCCGAGATTTGTCCCAGAGATAGGAACAACAGGATAGTATTTTTTGAGTATTTCGAAAAAAACTTTTTTTGAGTAGTTCGAAATTAAAGGTGTCAAAAACACTTGAAAGAAACAGTTCAATGGTTTTTTAAAAAGAAATACCAGTTGTAAGTTCTGATCTTTTGTTGGAGTAAAAAAACGCCTGGAAATCCGGTTATTTTACCTGCTGTCCACACAAATTAACTGCTTTTTCCTCTCAAAATCTCAAATGCAAAACCTTTTATTTTGATGTAAAATTTTTTAGATGCGGTCTTGTTGCTACCAAAGGTTTTTGCAGGGACCTCCTTTTTAAAGTGTTTGATCGTTTGAAATGTTTCTCGCCTTGATTTTCGAAAATAATTTATTAAGTTGTCTTCAGAAAATGTTATTTTGATGGAAACAGTCTTTGAGAAACCTTGGGGTTCCTTAAAGCTGAATGGAAAGCATGGTGGCAGTTTTCCGTAAATTTTTCCGGTGTAAACTTTTGAATTGAAATATACAATTACAAAGTTTTTCTCCTGTAGATGAAACCCACTCTACAAACTCAGCATACATAATGGCTTCGCATCCAATTTTTTCCATGAAGCCTTGACTATGTTCCTCGACATAAGTGCTTTCGCTCGCCTGTCGTAAAATTCGCCTGGTGTGGCAAAAATTTTTTATGCCAAATGTTTCTACAAATTCCCTATTATTAAGGATATATTGATTTTAGAAGTCTTTAAATTTCTGTAACAAAAACCACATCTCATAGAAATTTCTTTTTAAGCGCAAAAACTGTATTTTCCGCTTCATACATTCAGAAAAGTAATTTAACTTCTAGCTGAAACCCAGCATTTATCAAGCTACCTTTTTTGTTGTCTTCGATACTCAAACTCTCTTTTATCAGTTTGTACTGTGAACCATAGAACTGACATTTGTTTATATGACATTGTCAAAACCATAACCGTATAAATTGATAGAAGCTGAAAAAGAAACAAAAATGGCTTGCAATGCCAGATATAAAACATAGTGATACTCCATAGTGATGCTCCGGACGATCTTATCTTTCTTTTCGATTCCATTATCTCTTTCTGATTTTTCCTAAATCAAAAACGTTGTCAGTTTTTTGACTGCTAAAGTTATCTTCATCTTGCTCAGATAAGTAATTTTTTAGTTTCTTATGAAGCGAGTTTAACCGGCTGCTGGACCTTGTAGCGGTTTTTAAAGCCTTGGGATCACTAAGGATTTTTTCTTTAGTACTTTTTGTTTTACTACTAGCTTCTCTGGTTTTTCTTATGACTTTGGAGATTTTGTTTCTGCTGCTTTCTTTTCATTATACGATTTAGGTTTCGCAAAAATTTAGCCGCTTTCCTCGGAAACTTTGTTTGCTTGTTCTTACCCTTTAAGGGTTTCTTGCTCTGATTCGTTAGCTTCTTTTTCAGATATGTCAATTGTAACAATTGGTGAATTGTTAGCATTCTCAGCTTTAGATTGTTTTTCTGAGTTTAGATTACCTTCACTGTCTGTCGATGATTTTATTTCAAATATATCATCATTGTTTGAGCTGTCCAAACTGGTTTTTTTGCCTCCTTAACTGTTGTTTTTTTGTTTTGCCTAAGGTTCAGGTGTAAATGGTTCCTCCTGTGTTTTGTATTTATTCAGTCGGTTATAATGGAATTTAATAGTTTTCTTCAACTTTTTGTCTTCTACCTTGAAAAGCTGCCATAGCTACGTTGACCTGTGGTACCATAGAACCAAAGAAATAAACTAAGACAAAGACACTGAGATATGTCTTGACTCAATTAACATTAAAAACTAAATTAAGAAAATTCCCAGCGCTGTTTTTGTAAAGCAGTTCGTATTTTTCGAATCCATCAATAAAACGATACATCAGCTGAGAAAAATGTAAAAGAAACGGACAGCTTTAGAAAACAAACAACTAATGGCGAAAGTATAGCAGCCGCCCGTGCGCAATATTCTATATCTTCAGTTAATTGACATTTTATAATTTTTCTAATCTTGATTCAAAATCACTACACATTATCCTTTGATTGCTATTTACCATATCTATTTTGATTATAATTCTGATGCTTGAAGATGATAGCACAGAAAAAGAATTTGATACAGCTCTTCGTAGTGGCACTAAATGCTCCTCAATGGACAATGACGAATTCCAATCAAGAGTGTTCAAACATATCGGCCCCAAATTCAAGAGCTTACTTCTGCAGCTTTACAACGAATGTTGGCAGAAATCTAAATGGCCCTGGATTAAAGAAAGGATATCGTTCATCAGAAAACCGAAAAAATCTTATCTACTCTGCTCTAGCTTCGAACCACTGTCTATCAGCAGTCATATTGGTAAACTTTTGGAGAGAACGGTTAAACAACTTCCGAGGAAAGCGGCTAGAAGCAAACAATTGCATAAGCCCTACCCAAGAAGGCTTCCGACCCAAGAAAAGTAAAATAAGGTCACTTTACTGTCTCAACCTTCTGATAGAAAAAACAATTCGGAAACGAAAACCGGCAGAGCTGCTAAACATCGACATGGAGAAAGCAATTTGTAATCATTCCATCGACATGGAATCATCTACAAATTGAAGAAGGTACTGGTTGGAAAAGTAATTGCAATCTTGCACACTTTTTATAAAAACAAAATTGCTTACATAAGGATCGAAACATGACACTTCTGAATTCAAGATCGAAAATGGATAACCACAAGGCAGCGTACTCTCACCTGTGCTATTCATTCCATACATTGACGACTTCCTTAAGGACTGGAAATCAAGTTCAAATTTGCGGATGACAGTTCGGTACAAATAGAAGCAGAGACAATTAAAAATTCGAACACGCAGCTCAACATTGCCTGTCGTGACATTGAGAACCGGTGTTCCAAATGGAGAATGGCCGTTAACGGCTAAAACTCATCAACAGCCATTGATGTACCAACTGTGAAAAGTGACAGCTGTGCAGTTACACAACACACCAAATCGCTTGGTCTGACTATAGACGACAAACTTGAATACAAAGAGCATGCCCAGTCAGTCATCACTAAAGCGATGGGGGCCTGGAAACACTTCAAAAGCAAATTTTACCAGAGGTGGGGATTACCATTACAAACCCACGTCTTGTTATACAGAACATTAAGCCAACCGCAAGATTTGCCTGCTTTCCCGGTATGGGGACAAAAAAAATCGACAGGTCTCCAAACTTTTCAATACAAAGTCATTCGATCCACACTACAAAACTGCTCCTCACTATCAATTCCAGCAGCCTCGCTATACCACGGGTGGACATCTTTGGCAAAAGCTTGAATGTCAGGTTCATCATCAAAACAAGACAGAATGGCCCAGACCTGATCTCCACCTCCCACGTTGAAGCACTTCAATTACAAAGGAGCACAAAATTTATCCTCCAGAGCGATCTGGAAGGATATCAAATACAAATGGCCACCAAACGAGGATCCACTGCAAAACTAAGCGAAGTAAATAACAGATTTTGCCAAAAAAGAATGAACCAATAGATGGAGAAGTCCCTACCAATTAGTGTTTCTAAAGAATTTCCCGAGATTTGTCCCAGAGATAGGAACAACAGGATAGTATTTTTTGAGTATTTCGAAAAAAACTTTTTTTGAGTAGTTCGAAATTAAAGGTGTCAAAAACACTTGAAAGAAACAGTTCAATGGTTTTTTAAAAAGAAATACCAGTTGTAAGTTCTGATCTTTTGTTGGAGTAAAAAAACGCCTGGAAATCCGGTTATTTTACCTGCTGTCCACACAAATTAACTGCTTTTTCCTCTCAAAATCTCGAATGCAAAACCTTTTATTTTGATGTAAAATTTTTTAGATGCGGTCTTGTTGCTACCAAAGGTTTTTGCAGGGACCTCCTTTTTTAAGTGTTTGATCGTTTGAAATGTTTCTCGCCTTGATTTTCGAAAATAATTTATTAAGTTGTCTTCAGAAAATGTTATTTTGATGGAAACAGTCTTTGAGAAACCTTGGGGTTCCTTAAAGCTGAATGGAAAGCATGGTGGCAGTTTTCCGTAAATTTTTCCGGTGTAAACTTTTGAATTGAAATATACAATTACAAAGTTTTTCTCCTGTAGATGAAACCCACTCTACAAACTCAGCATACATAATGGCTTCGCATCCAATTTTTTCCATGAAGCCTTGACTATGTTCCTCGACATAAGTGCTTTCGCTCGCCTGTCGTAAAATTCGCCTGGTGTGGCAAAAATTTTTTATGCCAAATGTTTCTACAAATTCCCTATTATTGAGGATATATTGATTTTAGAAGTCTTTAAATTTCTGTAACAAAAACCACATCTCATAGAAATTTCTTTTTAAGCGCAAAAACTGTATATTCCGCTTCATACATTCAGAAAAGTAATTTAACTTCTAGCTGAAACCCAGCATTTATCAAGCTACCTTTTTTGTTGTCTTCGATACTCAAACTCTCTTTTATCAGTTTGTACTGTGAACCATAGAACTGACATTTGTTTATATGACATTGTCAAAACCATAACCGTATAAATTGATAGAAGCTGAAAAAGAAACAAAAATGGCTTGCAATGCCAGATATAAAACATAGTGATACTCCATAGTGATGCTCCGGACGATCTTATCTTTCTTTTCGATTCCATTATCTCTTTCTGATTTTTCCTAAATCAAAAACGTTGTCAGTTTTTTGACTGCTAAAGTTATCTTCATCTTGCTCAGATAAGTAATTTTTTAGTTTCTTATGAAGCGAGTTTAACCGGCTGCTAGACCTTGTAGCGGTTTTTAAAGCCTTGGGATCACTAAGGATTTTTTCTTTAGTACTTTTTGTTTTACTACTAGCTTCTCTGGTTTTTTTTATGACTTTGGAGATTTTGTTTCTGCTGCTTTCTTTTCATCATACGATTTAGGTTTCGCAAAAATTTAGCCGCTTTCCTCGGAAACTTTGTTTGCTTGTTCTTACCCTTTAAGGGTTTCTTGCTCTGATTCGTTAGCTTCTTTTTCAGATATGTCAATTGTAACAATTGGTGAATTGTTAGCATTCTCAGCTTTAGATTGTTTTTCTGAGTTTAGATTACCTTCACTGTCTGTCGATGATTCTATTTCAAATATATCATCATTGTTTGAGCTGTCCAAACTGGTTTTTTTGCCTCCTTAACTGTTGTTTTTTTGTTTTGCCTAAGGTTCAGGTGTAAATGGCTCCTCCTGTGTTTTGTATTTATTCAGTCGGTTATAATGGAATTTAATAGTTTTCTTTAACTTTTTGTCTTCTACCTTGAAATTTCAATCGTTTATAAATTTAACAATTGTGTACGGTCTGCTTTTGAAAGGAGTGAATGTTCGTCTCTCTCCTTTTTTTTAACGTTGAGTTGAAAACTAACTTTTTTTCTTCCACTTTATAGCTCGGTCCATACGTACTGCAATCATAATATTTTCTCTGGCGTTTTTGTTCGACATCCAAAAATTGTCGCGTCTTAAAACTTGGCTTCCTGAATAATTTCATAATTTCGTTGAACTTACCCAGCGTTTTTTTGGCTTATACAATAACTCTTTCCTCAGTACCTTGTTTATGGGAAAGAATAGCAGCAGTGTCTGTCAGCGAAGCATCCGTAGTTAATGTATACGGATTTCTATGGTTTGGATATCTTAAAACTTGGCTTCCATAAACTGCTTCTTTAACTCGGTTACCGCGTTTTTGCACTCTGTACTCCATTCAAATTTATTTGACTTATTTATTTAACTGTAAAAAAAGTTCCGCTGGTTTTCCGAATCCCGGTATAAATTATCGATAACAGCCCACAAGGCCTAGAAACGCTCTGATGTCTTTCAAGGAGGATGGTTCCTTTAATCTTTACCGCTCTTACTTTTTCTGGATTGACCTTGACTCCACCCTTGGATATAATGTGCCCAAGAAAACGACACGCTTTTTGAAGAAATTGCATTTTGATCTTTTAGTATTTAATCCATTCTCCGGTAAACGCTGGAAAACCAGTTGTAACCGTTTCAGATGTTTGTCAAAATTTCTTCCGAAGACGTTTACGTAATCTAGATAATATAGAGCAGTTTTGTGAAAAAAGCCAGCAAAAATTAATTCCATTAGGTTTTGAAAAACTCAAGTTGCAGATGCTAGTCCCATAAGAAGGCTTTTCCACTTATACAGGCCCAGAGGCGTTATTAAAGCTGTTAGATTTTGACTCTCTTCTTCGAGCGCCATCCGAAATTATGGGGAAAAAGATCTATGTTCGAGAAGTACACGTTTTCCTCCGGTGAATCAAACACCTCATTAAATCGTTGTAACGGCCAGCATTTTTTCTCTCTTTGCTTGTTCAGACCACGATTGACTACATCCGAGCAATAGGTTGCATCTTTTTTGGTATCAGTAATGATAGTGCTGCCCCACAGAAATGTATTGGATGGACCAAGTCAAGTAGTTGCAAGTTTTCAATAATTTTTTTGGCTGATCTTTCTCAAAGTTTATGCTGCCGTATGTATGTCTGATTGGCACAGCGTCCTTATTTAGTTTTATTTTATGATAAATTTGCACACAAACTTCCATATCGTTTGAACTTTGCAAAAATTTTGTCTCGTATTTTGTGCAAAATGACCTCATTTTTGTCATTTCCTCACAAGACAAACTCATTGAACTTGCGTTCTCATGCTCTTCAAAAAAATTTATCTGTAGATTTTGTGTTATTGTCAGTGTTGCTTGCTCTTTTCTTAAAATTTCTGCAATGTTTTCCGCACATGCGATTCTCGCATTTCAGATGTTTGTCAATCGCATTTCAGATGTTTGTCAAATTTTCAGATTCTCGCATTTCAGATGTCATTTTGACAAACCGTTTCAGATGTTTGTCAAAATTTCTTCCGAAGACGTTTACGTAATCTAGATAATATAGAGCAATTTTGTGAAAAAAGCCAGCAAAAATTAATTCCATTAGGTTTTGAAAAGCTCAAGTTGCAGATGCTAGTCCCATAAGAAGGCTTTTCCACTTATACAGGCCCAGAGGCGTTATTAAAGCTGTTAGATTTTGACTCTCTTCTTCGAGCGCCATCCGAAATTATGGGGAAAAAGATCTATGTTCGAGAAGTACACGTTTTCCTACGGTGAATCAAACACCTCATTAAATCGTTGTAACGGCCAGCATTTTTTCTCTCTTTGCTTGTTCAGACCACGATTGACTACATCCGAGCAATAGGTTGCATCTTTTTTGGTATCAGTAATGATAGTGCTGCCCCACAGAAATGTATTGGATGGACCAAGTCAAGTCGTTGCAAGTTTTCAATAATTTTTTTGGCTGATCTTTCTCAAAGTTTATGCTGCCGTATGTATGTCTGATTGGCACAGCGTCCTTATTTAGTTTTATTTTATGATAAATTCGCACACAAACTTCCATATCGTTTGAACTTTGCAAATTTTTTGTCTCGTATTTTGTGCAAAATGACCTCATTTTTGTCATTTCCTCACAAAACAAACTCATTGAACTTGCGTTCTCATGCTCTTCAAAAAAATTTATCTGTAGATTTTGTGTTATTGTCAGTGTTGCTTGCTCTTTTCTTAAAATTTCTGCAATGTTTTCCGCACATGCGATTCTCGCATTTCAGATGTTTGTCAATCGCATTTCAGATGTTTGTCAAAATTTCAGATTCTTGCATTTCAGATGTCATTTTGACAAACCGTTTCAGATGTTTGTCAAAATTTCTTCCGAAGACGATTACGTAATCTAGATAATATAGAGCAATTTTGTGAAAAAAGCCAGCAAAAATTAATTCCATTAGGTTTTGAAAAGCTCCAGTTGCAGATGCTAGTCCCATAAGAAGGCTTTTCCACTTATACAGGCCCAGAGGCGTTATTAAAGCTGTTAGATTTTGACTCTCTTCTTCGAGCGCCATCCGAAATTATGGGGAAAAAGATCTATGTTCGAGAAGTACACGTTTTCCTCCGGTGAATCAAACACCTCATTAAATCGTTGTAACGGCCAGCATTTTTTCTCTCTTTGCTTGTTCAGACCACGATTGACTACATCCGAGCAATAGGTTGCATCTTTTTTGGTATCAGTAATGATAGTGCTGCCCCCATAGAAATGTATTGGATGGACCAAGTCAAGTCGTTGCAAGTTTTCAATAATTTTTTTTGGCTGATCTTTCTCAAAGTTTATGCTGCCGTATGTATGTCTGATTGGCACAGCGTCTTTATTTAGTTTTATTTTATGATAAATTCGCACACAAACTTCCATATCGTTTGAACTTTGCAAATATTTTGTCTCGTATTTTGTGCAAAAAGACCTCATTTTTGTCATTTCCTCACAAGACAAACTCATTGAACTTGCGTTCTCATGCTCTTCAAAAAAATTTATCTGTAGATTTTGTGTTATTGTCAGTGTTGCTTGCTCTTTTCTTAAAATTTCTGCAATGTTTTCCGCACATGCGATTCTCGCATTTTTGTAAACTTTCCTATGCTTTAAACTAGAGATCAGAACTCGGACCCATACGACATAATATATAATTAACCATGTCATTTAGTGATCTCGCTTTTAGTAAATATGATCTCTCTCCAAACTTTCGTATGGGTTTGACTACAATTTCCGTTTGTTGTGTTTTGTTACCTTCTTCATCAACAATTTTGCATTTAATGAACATTTCGCAGCAACGAGGTAAATAGTGATCCTCTGCAGCAATTAAAAATAGGTTTTAGTTACTTCGTTGTGATGGGAAAAATGTAAAAAAAACGGACAGCTTTAGAAAACAAACAACTAATGGCGAAAACATAGCAGCCGCCCGTGCGCAATATTCTATATCTTCAGTTAATTGACATTTTATAATTTTTCTAATCTTGATTCAAAATCACTACACATTATCCTTTGATTGCTATTTACCATATCTATTTTGATTATAGTTCTGATGCTTGAAGATGATAGCACAGAAAAAGAATTTGATACAGCTCTTCGTAGTGGCACTAAATGCTCCTCAATGGACAATGACGAATTCCAATCAAGAGTGTTCAAACATATCGGCCCCAAATTCAAGAGCTTACTTCTGCAGCTTTACAACGAATGTTGGCAGAAATCTAAATGGCCTTGGATTAAAGAAAGGATATCGTTCATCAGAAAACCGAAAAAATCTTATCTACTCTGCTCTAGCTTCGAACCACTGTCTATCAGCAGTCATATTGGTAAAATTTTGGAGAGAACGGTTAAACAACTGCTGAGGAAAGCGGCTAGAAGCAAACAATTGCATAAGCCCTACCCAAGAAAGCTTCCGACCCAAGAAAAGTAAAAAAGGTCACTTTACCGTCTCAACCTTCTGATAGAAAAAACAATTCGGAAACGAAAACCGGCAGAGCTGCTAAACATCGACATGGAGAAAGCAATTTGTAATCATTCCATCGACATGGAATCATCTACAAATTGAAGAAGGTACTGGTTGGAAAAGTACTTGCAATCTTGCACACTTTTTATAAAAACAAAATTGCTTACATAAGGATTGAAACATGACACTTCTGAATTCAAGATCGAAAATGGATAACCACAAGGCAGCGTACTCTCACCTGTGCTATTCATTCCATAAATTGACGACTTCCTTAAGGACTGGAAATCAACTTCAAATTTGCGGATGACAGTTCGGTACAAATAGAAACAGAGACAATTAAAAATTCGAACAAGCAGCTCAACAATGCCTGTCGTGACATTGAGAACCGGTGTTCCAAATGGAGAACGGCCGTTAACGGCTAAAACTTATCAACAGCCATTGATGTACCAACTGTGAAAAGTGACAGCTGTGCTGTTACACAACAGACCAAATCGTTTGGTCTGACTAGAGACGACAGACTTGAATACAAAGAGCATGCCCGGTCAATCATCACTAAAGCGATGGGGACCTGGAAACACTTCAAAAGCAAATTTTACCAGAGGTGGGGATTACCATTACAAACCCAAGTCTTGTTATACAGAACATTACGCCAACCGCAAGATTTGCCTGCTTTCCCGGTATGGGGACAAAAAAAAATCGACAGGTCTCCAAACTTTTCAATACAAAGTCATTCGATCCACACTACAAAACTGCTCCTCACTATCAATTCCAGCAGCCTCGCTATACCACGGGTGGACATCTTTGGCAAAAGCTTGAATGTCAGGTTCATCATCAAAACAAGACAGAATGGCCCAGACCTGATCTCCACGTCCCACGTTGAAGCACTTCAATTACAAAGGAGCACAAAATTTATCCTCCAGAGCGATCTGGAAGGATATCAAATACAAATGGCCCCCAAACGAGGATCCACTGCAAAACTAAGCGAAGTAAATAACAGATTTTGCCAAAAAAGAATGAACCAATAGATGAAGAAGTCCCTACCAATTAGTGTTTCTAAAGAATTTCCCGAGATTTGTCCCAGAGATAGGAACAACAGGATAGTATTTTTTGAGTATTTCGAAAAAAACTTTTTTTGAGTAGTTCGAAATTAAAGGTGTCAAAAACACTTGAAAGAAACAGGTCAATGGTTTTTTTTAAAAGAAATACCAGTTGTAAGTTCTGATCTTTTGTTGGAGTAAAAAAACGCCTGGAAATCCGGTTATTTTACCTGCTGTCCACACAAATTAACTGCTTTTTCCTCTCAAAATCTCAAATGCAAAACATTTTATATTAAAAAATTGTTTAGATGCGGTCTTGTTGCTACCAAACGTTTTTGCAGGTACCTCCTTATTAAAGTGTTTGATCGTTTGAAATGTTTCTCGCCTTGATTTTCGAAAATAATTTATTAAGTCGTCTTCAGAAAATGTTATTTTGATGGAAACAGTCTTTGAGAAACCTTGGGGTTCCTTAAAGCTGAATGGAATGAATGGTGGCAGTTTTCCGTAAATTGTTCCGGTGTAAACTTTTGAATTGAATTATACAATTACAAAGTTTTTCTCCTGTAGATGAAACCCACTCTACAAACTCAGCATACATAATGGCTTCGCATCCAATTTTTTCCATGAAGCCTTGACTATGTTCCTCGACATAAGTGCTTTCGCTCGCCTGTCGTAAAATTCGCCTGGTCTGGCAAAATTTTGTTATGCCAAATGTTTCTACAAAATCCCTATTATTAAGGGTATATTGATTTTAGAAGTCTTTAAATTTCTGTAACAAAAACCACATCTCATAGAAATTTCTTTTTAAGCGCAAAAACTGTATATTCCGCTTCATACATGCAGAAAAGTAATATAACTTCTAGCTGAAACCCAGCATTTATCAAGCTACCTTTTTTGTTGTCTTCGATACTCAAACTCTCTTTTATCAGTTTGTACTGTGAACCATAGAACTGACATTTGTTTATATGACATTGTCAAAACCATAACCGTATAAATTGATAGCAGCTGAAAAAGAAACAAAAATGGCTTGCAATGCCAGATATAAAACATAGTGATACTCCATAGTGATGCTCCGGACGATCTTATCTTTCTTTTCGATTCCATTATCTCTTTCTGATTTTTCCTAAATCAAAAATGTTGTCAGTTTTTTGACTGCTAAAGTTATCTTCATCTTGCTCAGATAAGTAATTCTTTAGTTTCTTATGAAGCGAGTTTAACCGGCTGCTAGACCTTGTAGCGGTTTTTAAAGCCTTGGGATCACTAAGGATTTTTTCTTTAGTACTTTTTGTTTTACTACTAGCTTCTCTAGTTTTTTTATGACTTTGGAGATTTTGTTTCTGCTGCTTTCTTTTCATTATACGATTTAGGTTTCGCAAAAATTTAGCCGCTTTCCTCGGAAACTTTGTTTGCTTGTTCTTACCCTTTAAGGGTTTCTTGCTCTGATTCGTTAGCTTCTTTTTCAGATATGTCAATTGTAACAATTGGTGAATTGTTAGCATTCTCAGCTTTAGATTGTTTTTCTGAGTTTAGATTACCTTCACTGTCTGTCGATGATTCTATTTCAAATATATCATCATTGTTTGAGCTGTGCAAACTGGTTTTTTTGCCTCCTTAACTGTTGGTTTTTTGTTTTGCCTAAGGTTCAGGTGTAAATGGCTCCTCCTGTGTTTTGTATTTATTCAGTCGGTTATAATGGAATTTAATAGTTTTCTTCAACTTTTTGTCTTCCACCTTGAAATTTCAATCGTTTATAAATTTAACAATTGTGTACGGTCTGCTTTTGAAAGGAGTGAATGTTCGTCTCTCTCCTTTTTTTTAACGTTGAGTTGAAAACTAACTTTTTTTCTTCCACTTTATAGCTCGGTCCATACGTACTGCAATCATAATACTTTCTCTGGCGTTTTTGTTCGACATCCAAAAATTGTCGCGTCAATGGAGCATTTTTTGTAGTTTTTGTTTCAAAGTGAAAACACAATGACTTGATGTTGCATATATTGTTGTCTGTGGTGTGCTATGGATGCAGTCTATAAGTAGTGACAGTGGAAAACTCAGTACCAAATACGCTGGGCTATATTTTGATACAATATGGATTGATGATCGATAAGGTATTATAGCTAAGGGTAGAAATTTGGTCGACACTTGTTGATATTGGCCTATATATTTGGAGAGGCATTCTTCTATTGTTCGATTTCTTCTTTCAATTCTCCCGTTTTCTTGTGGGTGGTAGGGTGTTGTTGATGTCTTCTGATTTCCTAGTTCACTCGAAAGACTGCAAAATAAATTTGAAATAAGTTTCGACCCTTGGTCACTGTGTAGTTTGACTGGACAGCCAACTCTCACCATCTAGTGTTGAACAAACGTTCTTGCCTCTTCAATGTATAAAGCTACGGCTTTGCACCACCTACTGAATTGATGACCTATAAGCAAAATGCACTTGTTTCCTTGAGACTCGGAAGTGGAACCAAGATATCGCGAGATACTCGCCAAAATGGATGACTAGATTTCCATTTTGAGAGTGAATGTCGATGTTTCGGCTTAGGGTCATTCCCTTTTAGGCCCAAGTCAGAGCTTTTTATCCAAATCCTTACTTCCCTGCTCATCCACCTTCTGAGAATTTTTTCACAAGCCCTTTGGAAAGTTTTCTCATTCTCAAAGCAACCTGCGCTAGAGGAGTCAAGCAACAGCTCAAGCACGTTGAACACTCTCCCCCATGGTACCGGCATTTGTTAAACAGTTTCGAGGTTAGGCTATGTTTGGCGTTTTCAATGCAATATCCCCTCAGTGAGAACAAGATTCGATTTGTACACTGAACCCTGTATTTCCAGAACTCCTTTGATGCGCCATTTATCATTTGCCGTGGCTCAGGTCTTTTGTCTTTAGTAACCCATGAGTGTACTTCCTTGAGCAGTTTGTCGCCTTTCTGCAAATCTTGCAGTTTTAGTCTGTGCAGTTTGTGTAACTGCAAACCTTGACTATCAGAGTCGGTATTGTTTTGCTCTGGATGTATCGCAATAGTGTTAACAAAAGCTCTTTTTTTCATCATCTTCAGAGTTTATGCGCGACAGACAGTCAGCGTGTTGGGTTTTGTCCTGTTATGTGCCTGATGTCAAAATTAAATTGCCC
This sequence comes from Convolutriloba macropyga, assembly GCF_964194025.1. Taxonomy (NCBI): domain Eukaryota; kingdom Metazoa; phylum Xenacoelomorpha; order Acoela; family Convolutidae; genus Convolutriloba; species Convolutriloba macropyga. The sequence goes on from NC_134472.1 coordinate 6,364,214, forward strand.
AAATTTTTTTCCATACATTTGCGACCAAACCGTCTGGTTCCTTGAAACTATAGATCAAGACCAGAGCCCTCTAGGCTTTTATAATTAAAAAGTGCTGACCAAGTAAATAGTTTTAAAACGCTGCATAAAGTCAACGATTGCGAATAAATCCCTCTTAGTTGCTGAATAATTTCATAATTTCGTTGAACTTACCCAGCGTTTTTTTGGCTTATACAATAACTCTTTCCTCAGTACCTTGTTTAGGGGAAAGAATAGCAGCAGTGTCTGTCAGCGAAGCATCCGTAGTTAATGTATACGGATCCCTATGGTTTGGATATCTTAAAACTTGGCTTCCAAAAACTGCTTCTTTAGCTCGGTTACCGCATTTTTGCACTCTTTACTCCATTCAAATTTATTTGACTTATTTATTAAACTGTGAAAAAAGTTCCGCTGGTTTTCCGAATCCCGGTATAAATTATCGATAACAGCCCACAAGGCCTAGAAACGCTCTGATGTCTTTCAAGGAGGATGGTTCCTTTAATCTTTACCGCTCTTACTTTTTCTGGATTGACCTTGACTCCACCCTTGGATATAATGTGCCCAAGAAAACGACACGCTTTTTGAAGAAATTGCATTTTGATCTTTTAGTCTTTAATCCATTCTCCGGTAAACGTTGGAAAGCCAATTCTAACCGTTTCACATGTTTGTCAAAATTTCTTCCGAAGACGTTTACGTATTCTAGATAATATAGAGCAATTTTGTGAAAGAAGCCAGCAAAAATTAATTCCATTAGGTTTTGAAAAGCTCAAGTTGCAGATGCTAGTCCCATAAGAAGGCTTTTCCACTTATACAGGCCCAGAGGCGTTATTAAAGCTGTTAGATTTTGACTCTCTTCTTCGAGCGCCATCCGAAATTATGGGGAAAAAGATCTATGTTCGAGAAGTACACGTTTTTCTCCGGTGAATCAAACACCTCATTAAATCGTTGCAACGGCCAGCATTTTTTCTCTCTTTGCTTGTTCAGACCACGATTGACTACATCCGAGCAATAGGTTACATTTTTTTTGGTATCAGTAATGATAGTGCTGCCCCGCAGAAATGTATTGGATGGACCAAGTCAAGTCGTTGCAAGTTTTCAATAATTTTTTTGGCTGATCTTTCTCAAAGTTTATGCTGCCGTATGTATGTCTGATTGGCACAGCGTCCTTATTTAGTTTTATTTTATGATAAATTCGCACACAAACTTCCATATCGTTTGAACTTTGCAAATATTTTGTCTCGTATTTTGTGCAAAATGACCTCATTTGTGTCATTTCCTCACAAGACAAACTCATTGAACTTGCGTTCTCATGCTCCTCAAAAAAATTTATCTCTAGATTTTGTGTTATTGTCAGTGTTGCTTGCTCTTTTCTTAAAATTTCTGCAATGTTTTCCGCACATGCGATTCTCGCATTTTTGTAAACTTTCCTATGCTTTAAACTAGAGTTCTGAACTCGGACCCATACGGCATAATATATAATTAACCATGTCATTTAGTGATCTCGCTATTAGTAAATATGATCTGTCTCCAAACTTTCGTATGGGTTTGACTACAATTTCCGTTTGTTGTGTTTTGTTACCTTCTTCATCAACAATTTTGCTTTTAATGAACCTTTCGCAGCAACGAGGTAAATCGTTATCCACTGCAGCAATTAAAAATAGGTTTTAGTTACTTCGTTGTGATGGAAACAACTCTAATATTTTCCCAATTTTTCGGCAAAACAGTTTGTTTTTTTTTCTGGGGTTTAAAGTACAGTAAAAATTGTATAAGAATTCCATGCCTAATGAACAATGCGTTATCTAAATTTTGGTCATTAGGGAAACTTAACTGTTTTTTTAGATCTAAAGTTCAAAGTTGGATTGAATAGCTGCTGATCGCTTTACAGGCATTTATCCCTTTGTTGGCAGCTATTATATTTTTGATGCACGAATTGATCTGGCTCGGTTCTCCCAGTTGCTGTTAGAGTGTGTCCTTTTAAAGATTATCACTACCTCCAATATCAATTAAGGCCATTGTCATTTTGTCTTATATACTTTTTTGCAAACAATGCCTCCACTGACCAGTTTCCGCCACGCTAAATTTTTACGTAGCATGCTGAAAATGAAGGCCTGCCATCTTCAGCTAATTCCCGTTTAAATGCGGACAATCTCTTTTGAAATGATTTGAACTCCAACATTCAAAAGAATTCTAGCATTTTTTAGTCGCATGATTTTGCTGAAACTCACCGCTGTTTTTGACTGCTTGACACATTTCTCGTGCGACCGATCTCGGCTTCTGTTTTCGCCTCCCGGTGTTGGCAATCGCGCTCTACCGTCGTAATTGGCTTGTTTATTAGCAACTTTGCTTCTGCTATAGCTATTATAATTTCTGTTTCTATCTCCGGTTTCTCCTGAGTTTCCTTCGCTTCCGCGCAGAAATTCGTTTGGCCTCAGTCCTTGTGATGAAAACTTCTAATTGTCCTGCCGGTTAGGTCGATTAGTCGGCACTGTTCTCACTAAATCATTAATCGAATTACCTAGTTGAGAATTTTTTTCCACTGGTTGGCAGAAACCCTCGGCTCATTGTCCTCCAGAATTCTTGTGACTGCTTCGATATGTATTGCTCTTTCCAAAGCTTTGTCTAAAGCCAAAGTTATTTTTCAGTTTAAATTGCACCTGACTATTTTCTATGCCTTAAAGGCATCTCGATAAAATGAGATGTTCTTTTATCTCAGTAGACTCTTAGGGATACGCTTTCAAAGCTTAAATTTGCAAATCCCCAATAAAATCTGTTAATTTTTCACCCTGCTGCTGGACTCACTTGGCTAGCTTCCCGGGAAATTAAAGATTTCTCATAATAATGTTGTCTGAAAGATTTTATGGTCTCATCATAGCTCTTCCAAGAGTTCTCCAAGAGGGTACGATAGAAATCGATAGCCAACTGATGTAAACTTAACACAAAATAACGCGGCCATTCATCAATTTCCTTTTCGGCGCCTTTTACTGTTTCTTCTCCTTGCCCTTTTTAAGCTGTGACAAGAGTTCAAAGTGTGTAAACATAACTTTCAAAATCATTTGATCCCACAAAAGACTACGGTAACAGCGTTGATGAGGATTGCCGCGCAATCCGTGTTTTGTTTTTTAGAACTGCTGTTATTCAAAATAATTCAAAAATTCTGTTCGAGACCCGAACTATTTTTTGACACTATAACTCAACAGCTTTTGAATCGTGTTAACAATGTTTGTACTTGTTAATGCATTTCCCAAGGTTCAATAGCATATTTTAATCCAAATTATGCTGAATTATGAAAGATTTTGAACGCTACTTTATTATCGAAAAAATATATAAAACCCGATTTATACCATTTGAAATTTTAGGGAGTACTCACTTGAAAGTTCGAAGCTGGCAGTTTTTTTTTCAAATCCCAACACCAGTTCACAATTATTCCCTTCTCGAGATGTTAAGACAACATACTCGAGTTAAAAAATGCTATTCAAAAAAAAATATATTATTTGATTTGGAATTCAGTACAACGCTCAATATTTTTGGGTGGTGTTTCTCTATTTACTTTTGACCTCTGTCGCCATCATAGCGGCCAACCGTGCGCAAAATTTTTTAATTTTACTTAAATGTGCGTGATACTTGTTTAAAACACAAATTAGAAGTAAAATTAATAAAAAGATTAATTTGGAAAAGATTGGTTTAAATAAATGAAGCTTCAATAGAATGGTAAACTCTGATGGTAGGTTTGGTGCTCAATGAATGAATCTTATCCTCATTTTGGGCAGTACTCAATATCCCGTCTATAATTGTGGTAAAATAAACATGTGGTAAAGTAACCAGGACAAAGATATGTTAGTTTCGTTGATATTGCTCGAAGCCCGATCCTCGTCTATTCAAGTGTCTATTTTGTTTTCTTTACACCTTTCAAATTTGTGTCAGCCATACATTTGGCGAGAAATTAATTTTTAAACTAAACCTTTGACTTTGAAACCCAAGTTTTATTGTACATCTTTTTTATATATATCATACATTCGCACTAAGCTGGAGAGGCCGAAACAGAATAAATAATACTTTTTTTATGTTGCAACGCGGCAAAAGTATGAAAGTTTAATATTGTATGGGTATCAGTAGGCTTACGGTACAATTTCCATGAGTTTTTTTAAACTTGCCAACACATATGTCAATAAAAGGCAGTTCGCCGTTTGTGTCTACATCTGCTATTGTATTCATAAGGATCTACTTTTTCTTTTACCTTTGAGATTTTAGGTCTTAATTAAGTGCGTAATTTTTGTATTGTTTCTCAAATTGTTCTCATTTTGTTCAAACTATGGTGCACAAAGCTTTACCAAAATGTTTATGAATTCGTGTGGGGTACAAAACGAATCGTTTTGTGATACAGGCATGGTATCGGCTGGAATTACGGTTTTGTTTTAGAAGTCCTGACACCTGGAAGTGCTTCAGAGTTTGCTTTGGTGTGTTTTTTCATAGTTAAAGTTTTTTGTGGGAACAATTTGACGTCACGGTCTCTTCAGAAGTTATAATTGCTCTCGTGATTAAGTTTTTGTTCACATATGACTTAGTTCACTCTATTTTGACCCTCGTACTTTAAAATGTCTTTTCTCAAAATAAACCAAGATGTAAAGTGAGGGCAGTTCAGAGAAGCAGCAATTATAAATAAAACAGATTCTCAATCAAAATATAACATCTCGGCAATGAATGAAATAAATTATTATTCGGTCTCTTCAATATGTTTTTGAGAACGCTGATCTACCGAACTATCATGGCGGTTTTGAGCTAATCTGTCAAAAGCTGTGCTCAATGTGTTGCCAAATTTTTTTGATTTTGTCGTCAATTTTGGCGTCCACTAGTTTCTTGGGTAATGCTCTCGCTTCAGTATGTGACAAATCCACTTTTGAATACAACTGTTGTGTCATTTCGTGGAGGTCCTAATTTGTTGTTACCTAGTGTTAACATTTTTTGTATTCATTTGTTTGAGAACGTTATGCGATGTTAGGGCCCAGGAATCTTATGAGCGTGCGAAACATTTAAATCGAAGTTATACTGATTTTGTATGGCAAAATATCAGAATATATCTGAGGCAATACAAAATTTGGAGGCAAATGTTTTTCTTGTAAGTCAATGATTTCTTGATGTCATGAAACTGATTGACTATTCGCGGATTCTTGTTGAAACTCAGTGAACTTGTATCCAAAACAAACCATTGTATTTTGATGTATGACTTCAAAAAATAGGCTAAAAATAGGCAAAAACTCAAGCCTCTCGGATGTCTCCCTTATACCTTTAGCTACCAAGAAGGTTTTGCCCAAATTTCTCCGTTCTAATTTTACCGAGACTTTTTAGTATGTCAGCAGGTTGTTTGTTTATATGAACATATTCTAACTCCAGTTCACCTCTCTCTGACAAAACCCTAAGATTATGTACTTTGATTGCAAGATTATTAGTTTTACTAGGATGAGAGGTTTGCTTACTTAAATCGATACAGTTTCTATTATCAACAAACAAATTGGGTTGCCTTGGTACAAGATGGTTGAGTTCAGCTAAATTTACCCTTAAGCATACCAATTGCAGAGCAGCTGGAAAATTTGCGTAAACTTCAGCCTCCGCTGAAGATGTAGCAATACTATTTTGGATTTTACTTGCCCAAGTAATTGAACCAGAATTATTACACATTTTAAAACAAAACCCCGTTGCGCTTTTACGATTGTCCATGTTCCCATCCCAGTTAGAGTCGCTATTACGAGACAAATTTTCATCCATCGATTTCGCTTTCCTGAAAGTTAGATTTAGATGTTTTGCACTTTTTAAATATCTTAGTACATGCTTAGCTATAATCCAATGCTCCATTTCTGGCATTTCAAGAAAAAACTTTAAGCTTGCGCCGCCTGCGAACAATCTGGTCTTGTTGATAGTGCTAAATAATTAAGGCTCCCATAAAAACTGCGATAAGTTGAATTGTCAATATCAGGTTCATCACTTTGTCCAAATTTAGTGAGTTTTTGTTTTTCTGCAAGAACTGTCGATACACTTTTCCAGTCGCTCATTTTAATTTTTATCAGGAGAATATCAATGAATTTTTCCTGACTAATTTCAACTACCCCATCGGAAAACTCAATTTTTTTCCCAAAACCATTTGAAAACAGAACTTTCACCAAAAATGTATTTGCTTGACATCTTTTCCTTAAACCATTGGCGAAAATCATTTTCAGGACAATAGAAAGTAATATGATCTAACCAAACGCAAATCATTGCCAAAGTCCATGTTATTCCATTTTTTATGTAAAAACAAGGATCATGTATGCATGCTTCAAATCCTATGTTTTCCAGATGTTCTTTATGAGTAGGGAGCCCATATTTACGAAGAGGTGATATCTGACTGTCTACTGTCTCCAGGTTCATTGCAATATTTGTCTCATTAACATAATTACATTTTTTCGTAAGGTGCTTCTCCAATAGCCGAGTGAAAAAAGTAGTTTTCGGTGTAAAAAGAGCAGATAATTGCATAGGTCCCGTATTCTTTTCTCAATCCTGCATTATCCGACAAATATCTTGTCATGCCGGTAGTAATCCCCCATTTCCTCTCTACTTTCCCATTTTAGTCTGGCTTATCAGGTGCTGCATTTTAAAGTCTCACCTTATTTTCACGACCGAACCTGGAAAACTCACAATAGGTAAACTTTTGTTTACCTGAAATGTTGAACTCCAACATTCAAAGAAATTCTCGCATTCCTTAGATGCATGATTTCGCCGACCGCAACGCATTATTTTTTTTCTGATACCCAACGCTGTTCTTGGCTGCTTGACACGACTCTCGTGCAACCAATTTTGGCTTTTTTTCTCGTCTCCTGGAGTTGGCAAACGGGCTCTACTGTCGTAATTGGTTCGGCTATTATCAGCGTTGCTTCTGCTAATGTTATTTTAATTTCTATTTCTATCTCCAATTTCTCCTGAGTTTCGCTCACTTCCGCCTAGAAATTCGTTTGGCCTTAGTCCTTGTGGTGAAAACTTCTATTTATCCTGCCGGTTAGGTCGATTAGTCAGCACTTTTCTCACTAAATTATTAATCGAATTAACTAGTTGAGAACTTTCATTCCACTTGATGGCAGAAACCCGCGCCTCAATGTCCCCTTCTTGTGACTGCTTCGATATGTAGTGCTCTTTCCAAAGCTTTGTATTAAATCATATCTGCGTCGCCCAAGTTCTTTCTGGGGTCGAGTTGAACCTGACTATTTTCTATGCCTTCACGGAATCTTGTTAAAATGAGATGTTTTCTTATCTCAGTAGACTCTTGGGAGTGCGCTTTCAAGGCTTAAATTCGCAAATCACCAAGAAAATCTGTTAACTTTCCACCCTGCTTCCAGACTCACCTGGCTAGCTTTACCCGAAAAATTAGAGATATCTCATTAAAATGTTGTCTGAAAGATTTTTCGGTCTCATCATAATTCTTCCAAGAGTCCTCCAAGAGGGTACGATAGAAATCGATAGCCAACTGATGTAATCTTAACGCAAAATAACGCGGCCATTCGTCAATTTCCTTTTCGGCGCCGTTTACTGTTTCTTTTCTTTGCCACTTTTGAAGTTGTGACAAGGGCACAGAGTGTGTAATAAAACTTTCAAAATCATTTGATCCCGTAAAAGACTCCGATAACAGCGTTATTGAGGAGTGCCGCGCAATGCGTATTTTATTTTTGAGCTGCTGTTATTCAAACCAGTTCAATAATTCTGTTCGCGACCCGAACCACTTTTTTGACACTCTAACTCAACAACTTTTAAATCATTTTACCAATGTATGTCCTTCTTGGAGAAATTCAAAAGAACTCGAGGTTCAATAGCATATCTTATGTCAAAATATGTTGAATTATAAAAGATTTTGAACGCTATTTTATCACCGAAAACTTATGTACAACCCGATTCATATTATTCGATGATTTTAGGGAGTATTCACTTGAAAGCTCGAAGCTGGCAGTTTTTCTTGCCGAAAACCGACACCCCTTCAACATTATTCCTTTCTCGAGATGTTAAGACGTCTTATTTGAGTTAAAAATTGCTATTCAAACAAAAAATGTATTTTTTGATTTGGAATTCAGTACAACGCTCAATATTTTTGGGTGGTGTTTTTCTATTTACTTTTGACCTTTGTCGCCATCATAGCGGCCAACCATGCGCAAAATTTTTTAATTTTAGATAAATGTGCGTGATGCTTGTTTAAAACACAAATTAGAAGTAAAATTAATAAAAAGATTAATTTGGAAAAGATTGGTTTAAATAAATGAAGCTTCAATAGAATGGTAAACTCTGATGGTAGGTTTGGTGCTCAATGTATGAATTTTATCCTCATTTTGGTCAGTACTCAATATCCCTTCTATAATTGTGGTAAAATAAACATGTGGTAAAGTAACCATGACAAAGATATGTTAGTTTCGTGGATATTGCTCGAAGCCCGATCCTCGTCTATTCAAATGTCCATTTTGTTTTCGTTACACCTTTCAAATTTGTGTCAGCCATAAATTGGGCGAGAAATTCATTTTTTTAGTATGTCAGCAGGTTGTTCGTCTGTAGGAACTTATTCTAACTCCAGTTCACCTCTCTCTGACAAATCCCTAAGATAATGTGCTTTGGTTGCAATATGATCAGTATTACTAGGATGAAAAGTTTGCTTACTTAGTTCGATACAGGCTTTATTATCAATAAACAATTTGGTTTGCATTGGTACAAGATGGTTGAGTTCAGCTAAAATCCCCTTTTGCTAATACCAATTGCTAAGCAGCTGAAACACTTGCGTAAACTTCAGCCTCCGCTGAAGACGTAGCAAAATCATTTTGGATTTTACTTGCCCAAGTAATTGAGCCAGAATTAATAAACATTTTAAAACAAAACCCCGTTGAGCTTTTACGATTGTCCATGTTCCCATCCCAGTTAGAGTCGCTATAACCAGCCAAATTTTCATCCATCGATTTCGCTTTCCTGAAGGTTAGATTTAGATGTTTTGCACTTTTTAAATATATTAATACATGCTTAGCTATTATCCAATGCTCCCTTTCTGGCACTTCAAGAAAGACCTTATAGCATGCGCCGCCTGCGAAGAATATGGTCTTGTTGATAGTGCTAAATAATTAAGGCTCCCATAAAACGGCGATAAGTTGAATTGTCAATGTCAGTTTTATCACTTTGTTCAAATTTAGTGAATTTTTGTTTTGCGGCTCAATATTTTTGGGTGGTGTTTTTCTATTTACTTTTGACCTCTTTCACCAGTATAGCGGCCAAACGTGCGCAAGATTTTTTATTTTTAGTTAATTGCGCGTGATACTTGTTTAAAACACAAAATTAGAAGTAAAGTTAATAAAAAGATAAATATGGAAAAATATTGGGTTAAATAAGTGAAGCTTCAATACAATGGTAAACTCTGATGGTAGATTTGGTGCTCAAGGAATGAATTTTATACTCATTTTGGTCAGTACTCAATATCGCTTCCATAGTTTTGCTAAAATAACCAAAAAAAAGATATGTTAGTTTCGTTGATATTGCTCGAAGCCCGATCCTCGTCTATTCAAATGTCCATTTTGTTTTCTTTACACCTTTCAAACTTGTGTCAGCCATAAATCGGTTGAGAAATCAAATTTTAATCTAAATCCTTGACTTTGAAACCCAAGCTTTTTGTTACATCTTTTTTATATATACGGGTGACACTCACAAATCATACATTCCCACAAAGCTCGAGAGGCCAAAACAGAATAGATACTATTTTTTTGTGCATAGTGCACAAGTACGAAATAATTGTCTGGGTATCGGTAGGCTTGCGGTACCATTTCCTTGAGTTTTTTTACTTGCCAACACATATGTCAATAAAAAGCAGTTCGCCGTTTGCGTCTACATCTTCTACTGTATACGTTGGGATCTACTTTTTTTATATCTTTGAGCTTTTTTATGTCTTAGTTATGTGCACACCTTTTGTATGAATTCTCAAATCGTTCTTAAATCGTTCAAGCTATGGTTCACAAAATTTTACCAAAAATTTATCAAATAGTGTGAGGTACAAAACGAATTATTTTGTGATAAAGGCATAGTATCGGCTGGAATTACGGTTTTGTTTTGGAAGTCCTGACAACTGGAAGTGCTTCAGGGTTTGCTTTGGTGTGTTTTTTCGGAGTTAAAGTCTTTTTATGGGGACAATTTGACGTCACAGTCTCTTCAGAATTTATAATTGTTCTCGTGATTAAGTTTGTGTTCACATGTGACTGAGTTCACTCTAAATTGACCCTCGTCCTTTAAAATGGCTTTCCTTCAAGTAAAATCAAGATGTAAAGTGAGGGCAGTTCATAGAAGCAGCAATAGAAAATTAAACAAATTCAAGTTAGTATTAACTTTTTTTGTCTTAAAATATTTGGGATGGCTTAGTTGTATATTATCAAGGTTATGCGATGGTAGGGCCCTGGAATCTTATGTGCGTGCAAAACATTTGAATAGAAATTATACTGATTATGTCTGATAATACTATCAGGATATAATTGAAGCGATCAAACAATACAGCAGCACATGCTTTTCTTGTAAGTCACTAAGTTTTTGATGTCATGAAACTGGTTGACAATTTGCGGATCATTGTTGAAACTGTGTTAACTTGTATCCAAAACAAACGATTGTATTTTGATGTATGACTTCGAAAAATAGGCTAAAACTCCCCTCTCTTGGATGTCTCCCTTATGTCCTTAGCTACCAAAGAAGGTGTTGCACGAATTTCTTCTCGGTTTTAATTTCACCGAGACTTTTTTTAGTATGTCAGCAGGTTGTTTGTCTGTAGGAACATATTCTAACTCCAGTTCAACTCTCTCTGACAAATCCCTAAGATAATGTGCTTTGACTGCAATATGGTCAGTATTACTAGGATGAGAAGTTTGCTTACTTAGTTCGATACAGGCTTTATTATCAACAAACAATTTGGTTTGCATTGGTACAAGATCGTTGAGTTCAGCTAAAATCCCCTTTTGCTAATACCAATTGCTAAGCAGCTGAAACACCAATTGCTAAGCAGCTGAAACTCCGCTGAAGATGTAGCAATACTATTTTGGATTTTACTTGCCCAAGTAATTGAGTCAGAATTAATAAACATTTTAAAACAAAACCCCGTTGAGCTTTTACGATTGTCCATGTTCCCATCCCAGTTAGAGTCGCTATAACCAGCCAAATTTTCATCCATCGATTTTGTTTTCCTGAAAGTTAGATTTCGATGTTTTGCACCTTATAAATATCTTAGTACATGCTTAGCTATAATCGAATGGTCCTTTTCTGGCACTTCAAGAAAGAACTTATAGCATGCGCCGCCTGCGAACAATATGGTCTTGTTGATAGTGCTAAATAATTAAGGCTCCCATAAAAACTGCGATAAGTTCAATTGTCAATGTCAGTTTTATCACTTTGTTCAAATTTAATGAATTTTCGTTTTTCTGCAAGAATTATCGATACACTTTTCCAGTCGCTCATTTTAATTTTTATCAGGAGGATATCAATGAATTTTTCCTGACTAATTTCAACTAACCCATCGGAAAACTCAAATTTTTTTCCCAAAACCTTTTGAAAACAGAACTTTCACCAAAAATGTATTTGCTTGACATCTTTTCCTTAAACCATTGGCGAAAATCATTTTCAGGACAATAGAAAATAATATGATCTAACCAAACCCAAATCATTGCCAAATTCCATGTTATTACATTTTTTATGAAAAAACAAGGATCATGTATGCATGCTTCAAATCCTATGTTTTCCAGATGTTCTTTATGAGTAGGGAGCCAATTTCTTCCTGACTGTTTCAAACCGTAAGTGCTTTTGTTCAGTTTACAAATTAATGGATTACCTTTTGTGTCAAACTTTTCAAAACCTTCAGTTTGAGGCATATGTAAATTGTCCTCAATTGGTGCATTCAAATACGCTGTTTTGATGTCCATTTGTTTGGGAATACCACCTAAATTTTCCACTACTTTAATTATGATAGGTATGGTACTCTTTCTAGTAGTTGGTCAGTATATGTCTTTGTAGTCATTGCCTTGTTGTTGACTTTAACCTTTTGCCACAAAACGTGCTTTTTGTTGAATGACATTACCATCACTATCATAGCTGTTAGCAAAGTGCTACTTGCTCCCAATTGCTTTCACATTTTCCGGAAGAGGAGCTAACTCCCAAACGTGGCTTTTAAATAGCGAATTATAATCTTGATGCATTGCGGCTCGCCAGTTTTCATTTTTCAGGTCTTCATTGGTATTTTGAGGCTGTTCAGCACAACATTTCAAGATTTCCTACAGTTCTGCAGAAAATCTATTATTGGTATTCTGGTTAAGTCGAGCAGATTTACAAAGAGGTGATATCTGACTGTCTAGAGTCTCCTCGTTTGGGAGTGCAACAGGTTCATTGCAAAAGTCTGTCTCATTAACATCGCCAAAGTTAATATTTTCTACTGAGGGATCTTTCGTTGAAAAATGTTGACTGCGGTCGTTTTTGGCTTTACAATATATCACATCCTCGTGGGATTTTGCTTTGCGAGGTTTTGTAATCTTGTAACTCACTTGCTTGTCTGAAATTCCTATGACAAACATTTTACTAGAATTTGAAAATCCCAAAACCATTCTTTTCTGAGCACGATGGTCAGGTTTTCCCCGAAATTGTTCTGCGATGTAGTTTAAGGTCTTACAGCCAAAACCTTTACAAAAGGAAACGTTTGGTTTTGATCCAATCATTTCTTCGTAAGGTTCCTCGATTGTTGAGTTAAAACAGTAGTTTTTCATGTAAAAAGCGTAGTTAATTGCATAGCTCCAGTATTCTTTTCCCAATCCTGCGTTATCCAAAAAACATCTTGTCATGCCGGTAGTGGTCCCCCATTTTCTCTCTACTTTGCCATTTTCCTCTGGCTTATAAAGTGCTGCTTTTTCAAGTCTCACCTTTTTTCACGACAAAACCTGGAAAGCTCACTATAGGAAAACTCTTTTGCGCCGTCACTTGCAAGTGTTTAAGGTTCACCTAAGTCTGCACAATACTGTTGAAAAATTTGAAAAAACTGGAGGCAATCGTCTCGAATTTTCATAAAGTGAAGTTTCGAATATCTGGAAAAACTGTCAACAAATGAAATTGCATATCTATGATTTTCAACTGATAGAGGTGTTACTGGTCCTAAAATATCAACTTGAACAATATCAAGCGCGTTGTTTGCTCTGTCAACACTACTTAAGAAACTGGCTCACGCTTTGTTTTGTTTAATTCACAAGTGTCACAATTCAATTCACTGCTATCTTTTTTGTCAATTTGCATCCCATCAACATGGTCTTGCAGTTTTAACAAATCCTGAAAATTACTATGGCGTAATCTGTCATGCCAGAGTTTTAAGTTTGACAAAGCTAACTATTGTCCGTTGCAAAAATCACGCTCATGAGTCTCATGATTGATAAATTAGCACTCTAACGGAATAGATTGTTCTTTTGCATGAGTGGAAAAATAGTGCCATCTCTTGTTATTATCTGATCGTTGTCTCCAAAATTCATTTTATTACCAGAATTTTGAGATTTGCTCACTAAAGTTAATTTATTCCCTTAGTTGGGAACAAACAGGGCTTATGACAGTTTTATATTTCCTCTCTTTCCAATATTCTCACACGCATAATATTCAGTCCTTCCCTTTCCTTTGATTTCGGATTCAGAATTGTTTGCACAGTCAACATATCCCGCAGAACTTTTATCTAATGTAGCAAACATTTTGCAATCTTTAAACATGTAATTTTGTACATCATGAACCAATTTTTATATCAACTTCATTAGTAGCTAAAACTTTGTTATCACTACATGCCAAAAGGCAAAACCCTTTTTCATCAGCCGAGTTCATTTCCGGAAGTGAACTATCTTAATCATTGTTAATGGTACGATTTTTAAGTTTAAGGCATTCGCTGCTGTCAAGGTTGTTTTTTTGTAAAACGAACAATAGTTTTTGTTTTGTCTTGGTTTGCAGCAATCCTTCGCTAAGTGACCTGAAGTACAAAAAATATGACAATTTATATTTCTTTTGTTAGAATCATTTGCAAAACAAAACTCCTCCTTATTACCCATTTTCCCACAAAAATTACATTTCAATTTTGTTGTTTGTCTATTATTGCCAAAATAAGTTGACTCGGGACGCTCAACATTGTTGAGCTGTCTTTCGTCAATTTCAACATTTACTAAATCTCCTTTATCACTATTCAGATTTTTTTCATTTTTACTGAATTTGCATAGTGTTAAGAAATATTTAAAATCATCTGTAGGACCTTTCAAAAGAATAGGAATAAGCATGGGCTGACTGACTTGTTCATCAATTTCTCTTAAATTACTTTGCAACTCTTCAACCTGTGTGATATAATCAATGACACTTTCATTTGCTATCATTTTTCAATTCGTCAAATTTTTAATCAGTTGTTGTAGACGAGGCCGTTCACATCATTTATATCTATCAAATATTACGGCTTAAAACTTTGGACAATCTTTATGGTAAGGTCTCAAAAACATTGCAGAGCGTTTGTCACGTGATTTTATGATCTCACACCAAACACACGTCTTTAACTCATTAAATTTGTCCCGAGCTTGCTGATAATTTCCGAGTTTATATTCATCGGACGCATTAGGTTGCAAATTTTTCTCAAACTCAGTTTTATCGCAATGCCCTTTCAAAACTCTCAAAAGTTTCATGTTGAACATCTTTGCTTCAAATTGGTCCTGAAAATAAGCAAAGTCCTCCTTTTTTCCAGAGAAAAAAAACTATTGCACTGTCTAAATACTTCCATTGTTACGTTAAGGTTTCAAATTAGGGTTAATGTTTCAAAGTTAATGTTCCAATGAACAAATTCCGATTAAATGGTATGCTTCGGAATCAAAACTCAGAAATTTTTAAATTGTTAGAGTGACTATCTGTTAAAAATCCCCTTAAATTGGGTTTTAGCAGGAGAAGGCAAACGCTAATTTCATTACAAAATTATTCGCTATGTATCAAAATGGTAACTTACTGTGAAATCTGTCAATATTCTACAAAAACTTGCTGCATGAATACTCCAAAATTTGCTTCTATCCGGGATGAATATATGGCAATATTATTCCGAAAAATTTTTGTTTACTTTAAAAAAGTTGTCAATATGAAAAAAAATCTATTACCATACATCAACTTGCAATAAATTCCGTGATTACAACAAATACCGTGCATATACTGTCGACATATATAATCTGATGAAAAATAAAATTTTAAACTATATCTTTGACTTTGAAACCCAAGCTTTTTGGTACATGTTTTTTATATATACGTATGACTCTCACAAATCATACATTCCCACTAAGCTGGAGAAGCCAAATAAGAATAGATACTATTTTTTTATGTTGCAACGGGGCACACGTACGAGAGTTTAGAATTGTATGGGTATCGGTAGGCTTACGGTACCATTTCGATGATTTTCTTTAAAAATTGCCAACACATATGTCAATAAAAAGCAGTTGGCCGTATAAGTCTACATCTTCTATTGTATTCATAAGGATCTACTTTTTCTTATATCTTTGAGCTTTTTTAAGACTTAATTGTGTGCACACTTTTTTTATGGTTTCTCTAATCGTTCTCAAATCGTTCAAGCTATGGTGCGCAAAACATTACCAAAAAGTTTATCAAATTGAGCGAGGTACAAAACGAAATGTTTTGTGATAAAGGCATGGTATCAGCTGGAATTACGGTTTTGTTTAGGAAGTCCCGACACTGGAAGTTTTTCAGTGTTTGCTTTGGTGGATTTTTTTCAGAGTTTAAGTTTCTTGTGGGGTCAATTTGACGTCACGTTCTCTTCAGAAGTTATAATTGCTCTCGTTATTAAGTTTTTGTTCACATGTGACTTAGTTCACTCTAAAATGACCCTCGTACGTTAAAATGTATTTTCTTCAAACGAAACCAAGATGCTAAATGAGGGCAGCTCATAGAAGCAGCAATAAGAAATAGAACAGATTCTCAACCAAAAAATAACATCTCGGCATTGTGTGAAATAAATTGTTATTCGGTCTCTTCAATATGTTTTTGATAACGTTGATGTACCGAATTATCATGGCAATTTTGGGCTAATCTGTCAAAAGCTGTATTCAATGTGTTGCCAGACTTTTTTGAGTTTGTCGTCAATTTTGGCGTCCACTAGTTTCTTGGGTAATGCTCTCGCTTCAGTATGTGACAAATCCACTTTTGAATACAACTGTTGTGTCATTTTGTGGAGGTCCTAATTTGTTGTGTTCTAGTGTTAACATTTTTGTCTTAATATGTTTGAGATGGTTTAGTTGTATATTATCAAGATTGTGATAAAATAATTGTTGTGATAAATTGATATTAGCCTAATTGGTGTGATAAACTTAATAAATAGAACCCCCGATCAAATTTACCTCCGCTGTATTTTCAAAGACGTATGCGCTGGGCTGAATCAAACCTACACCTTTTCAAGCCTCGCCACACCAGCCGTAGGAGATCGAACCTATTTCCCACCCCGACTCATCACACCAGGTCGTATTGTTCTAACTGATTTCATTTTTAACACAATTTCTTGTGTTCTAAATATTAGCAGGCTCCGTGAATGGGACCTTTTGATGCCAAGTTCCTCCCTCCAGCTGCTCGGACTTGGTCTGGGGTACTCCTCTAACCAAATATATAGACGAGGGTCAAGTACAGGGTTGTGTTCTCTCCTATCGAGGTGCTAAACTGCTAGATCTCTGTGATGTTATCTTTCAATACACAAATAAGAAGCTGAACACTGTTGTAGTAATTGCTGGCTTCAATGGTCTCCGTAGTAGTATTGAAATTTCTATAGAGCATTGGAAATTCCTCATTCAGTTCACTATTGTTAAATTTAGCTCAAATAATTTGATTGTTCACAAAGTTATACCCAGCAGGTTTAATCGCCTCATAAACAAGAAAATCAGTGCCCTTTACAACTCTTTGTATAATTATATTGATTTTTGTGCCCTAAAGTTGTTTATTGTTTCATCCTCATTTAGAAAAGTTCTTGAACCTAACCTGTTCTATAAAGACACTTCTTCTTTCATGAAAACCATGTTTCCACTATTATTCTGTTTAACATCGTTCAATACTTTAAATATTGTTGCCGTTATTACGCTCTTGTAATTAACTTAATATAGTCGTCCGTCAGTTCAACCTTCCCCACTCCTACCCCGTAGCCTGATGGCTGATCAAACCGTTTGTCCACTCTGCAAGGGTCCCCTACGTAGGAGAGGGGTCTGATGTCATACGTGTTGAAAATATTTTCACGTGAAATGCAGTGGTCTAGCCGCAGCAAAAGAATGGACCAAAAATGTCGGCTGCAAAGGCCGCTTTGCGGTCATCGCGGCCGTCGGAACAGCAATTGTAACGCCGGCACCACACAATGTTTTGACCGATCCCGACACTTCACTTATAGATCCTACAACATCGAACGCCCCAAAACGTTCCGTCGCCGCACCATCGGATAATTTTTTGGGAAAAACTTCCAGCTTCATCACGCGATAACAGTGTTCCAGTGCTCGAAAAATACCGCGAGGTCGTCATATGGAAGCCTTCGTTCTTCACGCTCAGTATGAACAAGACAGGGAACAGTTCGCCGAAGCCCTTCACAGTGTCCTTTTCTCGATTGCCGCAAACAGGGATAGATCTGATATATCTCTGACCCTCTATATGATACTTCCGCGCCTAACCCTCAGTGGAAAAAAGAACACGGACGACGGATCGAACAATAAGACCATCAAGCGTAGGTTGCGTGCATGGAACAGCTGCAATTTCTAAGAACTATTCTGTGATTCGAAGGCAATCCAAATGCTAACGAATTCAAGAACAAAAAGCAGCACTCTGACCTCCAGATGTTCAGATGTTCAACGATTTCATGTCTCGTGGTAAGATCAGTAATGCTATTCGCGTTCTTTTGGATGAGCATAAAGGCTGCGAGCTCGCACCTACCGATCTCATAGACGGTAGACCGGTCCTCGACATTTTACGCGACAAACATCCTGAAGGGCAACCCTTGGAGCCCAACTGCATTCAGAGCGAACATCCACACACGCTTCCTTACCACCCCACTGTTTTCAACAAAATTAGTGCCAGACTCGTCCGAAAGCGAGCAATGAAGATCCATGGCAGTGCCGGGCCTTCAAGTCTAGATGCCGATGACTGGCGTAGACTACTTTCTATTTTCGGGAAAATCTCCATGAACCTGTGCAAGCTTGTTGCCAAGTTCGCTAAGAGGCTGGCTACGTCCATAATACCACCGTATGATTTGATTGCATACAATGGTTGTCAACTAGTGGCTCTTGATAAATTTCCAGGTGAAGACCTATTGGTATTGGTGAAGTAATGCGTCGCATCACCGGACGCATAATCGTCGACTGCATCAGGCAAGATCTAACATCCCTCGTGGAAACATGCAGCTGTGCCTGGGCCAAAAATCGGGCATAGAACATGCCATACATTCGCTTCGCCACAGTTTTGATGATCCCGAATACGAAGCAATTCTACTAATTGATGCCTAAAACGCAATTAACGTGCTCTATAGACGAACAGCATCAGAGAACGTGAAAACCCTATGCCCATCTTTGCATGTTGCCTTACAGAATTTCTATGGCCACTCGTTTCATCTCTACATCGTTAAGTTGACCATTATGTCTCAGGAAGGTACGACACAAGGCGGTCCCCTTGCGATGACAATGTATGGAATCGCAATCCTACCCGTAATAACAGGACTTTACAATGACTCCTTGGCAAAAAAATGGTACGTTGTTGATGGTAGCGTTGTCGGTAAGTTAAAAGATATCAAGGCACTCTTCGACAAGCTCACTCAGCTTGGTCACAAATACGGATATCTTGTCAATTCTCCGAAGTGTCAGTTGATAATTAAGCCAGGAGGCGAGCACCAAACGTCAACTGTGTTTGCAGGCACCAATGTGGAAATCACGCGGGGCGCTCGAGAGAAATCTGTCAATATTCAACAAAAACTTGCTGCTTGAATACTCCAAAAATTGCTTCTATCCGGGGTGAATATAAGGCAATATTATTCCGAAAAATTTTTGTTTACTTTAAAAAAGTTATCAATATGAAAAAAAAATCTATTACCATACTTCAACTTGCAATAAATTCTGTGATTACAACAAATACCGTGCATATACTGTCGACATATATAATCTGATGAAAAATTAAATTTTAAACTATATCTTTGACTTTGAAACCCAAGCTTTTTGGTACATGTTTTTTATATATACGTATGACTCTCACAAATCATACATTCCCACTAAGCTGGAGAAGCCGAAAAAGAATAGATACTATTTTTTTATGTTGCAACGGGGCACACGTAGGAAAGTTTAGAATTGTATGGGTATCGGTAGGCTTACGGTACCATTTCCATGATATTCTTTAAAAAATGCCAACACATCTGTCAATAAAAAGCAGTTGGCCGTATGCGTCTACATCTTCTATTGTATACATAAAGATCTTGTTTTTCTTATATCTTTGAGCTTTTTTAAGTCTTAATTATGTGCACACTTTTTTATGGTTTCTCAAATCGTTCTCAAATCGTACAAGCTATGGTGCGCAAAACTTTACCAAGAAGTTTATCAAATCGAGCGAGGTACAAAACGAAATGTTTTGTGATAAAGGCATGGTATCAGCTGGAATTACGGTTTTGTTTGAGAAGTCCCGACACTGGAAGTGCTTCAGTGTTTGCTTTGGTGGATTTTTTTCAGAGTTAAAGTTTCTCGTGGGGACAATTTGACGTCACGTTCTCTTCAGAAGTTATAATTGCTCTCGTGATTAAGTTTTTGTTCACATGTGACTTAGTGCACTCTAAAATGACCCTCGTACGTTAAAATGTCTCTTTCTTCAAATTAAACCAAGATGTTAAATGAGGGCAGCTCATAGAAGCAGCAATAAGAAATAAAACAGATTCTCAACCAAAATATAACATCTCGGCAATGAGTGAAATAAATTGTTTTTCGGTCTCTTCAATATGTTTTTGATAACGTTGATGTACCGAATTATCATGGCAATTTTGGGCTAATCTGTCAAAAGCTATATTCAATGTGTTGCCAGATTTTTTTGAGTTAGTCGTCAATTTTAGCGTCCACTCGTTTCATGGGTAATGCGTTTGCGTCAGTATGTGGCAAATCCAACTTTGAATACAACTGTTGTGCCATTTTGTGGAGGTCCTAATTTGTTGTGTTCTAGTGGTAACATTTTTTGTCTTAATATGTTTGAGATGGTTTAGTTGTATATTATCAAGATTGTGATAAAATAATTGTTGTGATAAATTG
This sequence comes from Convolutriloba macropyga, assembly GCF_964194025.1. NCBI lineage: Eukaryota > Metazoa > Xenacoelomorpha > Acoela > Convolutidae > Convolutriloba > Convolutriloba macropyga. The sequence continues at coordinate 6,384,535 of NC_134472.1, forward strand.
ATATTAGCCTAATTGGTGTGATAAAATTAATAAATAGAACCCCCGATCAAATTTACCTCCGCTGTATTTTCAAAGACGTATGCGCTGGGCTGAATCAAACCTACACCTTTTCAAGCCTCGCCACACCAGCCGTAGGAGATCGAACCCATTTCCCACCCCGACTCATCACACCAGGTCGTTTTGTTCTAACTGATTTCATTTTTAACACAATTTCTTGTGTTCTAAATATTAGCAGGCTCCGTGAATGGGACCTTTTGATGCCAACTTCTTCCCTACAGCTGCTCGGACTTGGTCTGGGGTACTTCTCTAACGAAAAGTATAGACGAGGGTCAAGTACAGGGTTGTGTTCTAGCCGCAGCAAAATAATGGACCAAAAATGTCGGCTGCAAAGGCCGCTCTGCGGTCATCGCGGCCATCGGAACAGCAATTGTGACGCCAGCACCACACAATGCTTTGACCGATCCCGACACCTCACTTATAGATCCTACAACATCGAATGCGCCAAAACGTTCCGTCGCCGCACCATCGGATAATTATTAGGAAAAACTTCCAGCCTCATCACGCGATAACAGTGTTCCAGTGCTCGAAAAATACCGCGAGGTCGTCATATGGAAGCCTTCGTTCTTCACGCTCAGTATGAACAAGACAGGGAACAGTTCGCCGAAGCCCTTCACAGTGTCCTCTTCTCGATTGCCGCAAACACGGATAGATCTGATATATCTCTGACCCTCTATATGATATTTCCGCGCCTAACCCTCAGTGGAACAAAGAAAGAACACGGACGACGGATCGAACAATAAGACCATCAAGTGTTGATTGCGTGCATGGCACAGCTGCAACTTCTAAGATTTATTCTGTGATTCGAAGGCAATTCAAATGATAACGAATTCAAGGAACAAAAAGCAGCACTCTGATCTCCAGATAATCAGATGTTCAACAATTTCATGTCTCGTGGTAAGATCAGTAATGCTATTTGCGATCTTCCGGATGAGCATAAAGGCGGCAGCTCGCACCTACCGATCCCATAGACGGTAGACCGGTCCTCGACATTTTACGCGACAAACATCCTGAAGGGCAACCCTTGGAGCCCAACTGCGTTCGGAGCAAGTATCCACACACGCTTCCTTACCCACCCACTGTTTTCAACAAAATTAGTGCCAGACTCGTCCGAAAGCGAGCAATGAAGATCCATGGCATTGCGGGGCCTTCAAGTCTAGATGCCGATGACTGGCGTAGACTACTTTCTACTTTCGGGCAAACCCCCATGAACCTGTGCAAGCTTGTTGCCAAGTTCGCTAAGAGGCTGGCTACGTCCATAATACCACCGGATGATTTGATTGCATACAAAGGTTGTCAACTAGTGGCTCTTGATAAATTTCCAGGTGATGACCTATTGGTATTAGTGAAGTAATGCGTCGCATCACCGGACGAATAATCGTCGACTGCATCAGGCAAGATCTAACATCCCTCGTGGAAACATGCAGCTGTGCCTGGGCCAAAAATCCGGCAAAGAACATGCCATACATTGGCTTCGCCACAGTTTTGATGATTCCGAAAACGAAGCAATTCTGCTAATTGATGCCAAAAACGCAATTAACGTGCTCTATAAACGAACAGCATTAGAGAACGTGAAAGCCCTATGCCCATCTTTGCATGTTGCCTTACAGAATTTCTATGGCCACCCGTCTCATCTCTACATCGGTAAGTTGACCATTACGTCTCAGGAAAGTACGACACAAGGCGATCCCCTTGCGATGACAATGTATGGAATCGCAATCCTACCCGTAATAACAGGACTTCGCAATGACTCCTTGGCACAAAAATGGTACGTTGATGATGGTAGCGTTGTCGGTAAGTTGAAGGACATCAAGGCACTCTTCGACAAGCTCACTCAGCTTGGTCCCAAGTACGGGTATCTTGTCAATTCTCCGAAGTGTCAGTTGATAATTAAGCCAGGAGGCAAGCACCAAGCGACAACTGTGTTTGCAGGCACCAATGTGGAAATCACGCAGGGCGCTCGAGTCCTGGGATCGATCAGTTATCGGAAGCTCTGAGGTCAGTAAAAATGTCCTGAAATACGCAGAACTTAAATACATAAAAAGTTTGGACAGACTGGGTCAATTTGCTCTCACCTCTCCCCAGAATGCCTATGCATGTTTGACGAAGTGAGTTCAACTAAAATTGAGCTTCTTCTCGCGTACAAAATCTTCCAATAACGGGATTTTAGACAAAGTGGAGGAGCAGCTTGGCCGGGTCATACCGAACATCGTCGATGAAGAAATAATCCAAGAGGAAAGAGAACTTTTTTTCTCCCTCTCAGAATGGGTGGGCTTAACATCGCCCTCCCACAATATCTTCATAAAAATTTTGAGCAATCAACTGAACTCGCAGGTCCGTTGGCGTCATTCAATAATGGTTCATTCCAATTTCAACGATGTGAATTAGAACAAAGCAAGATCAGTCTCAGACAGAAAGCAGACACGCAACGTGAACTCATCTCTAAAAAATCCAGAATAAAAAGATCTACCAGAAATGAAATATTCTATCCAGCTGGCCTCGGAAAAAGGAGCATCTAGCCTAACATGGTTTTGATCTCACGAAGACTGATTTCCGTGATGGAATAGCACTTCGCTACACCAGGGAAGCGAAAAACACGCCGGCCATATGCCCATGCGGGAAAGAATTTAGCCTCACCCATGCTCTACATGTGCCAAAGGCGGGTATACGCACCTACGACACAATGAATTTAGAGACTTGTTTGCAAACCTGATGGATGACGTTTGCCACGATGTCCAGATAGAGCCAAAACATGAGTCAAGCGATAGAGAAAATTTCTCGAGTGATTTCACAACTACTGTTGATGACGTTCGACTGGACATCAAGACAAACAGTATGTGGGGCTCCCGATTTAATCGCGCTGTCTTCGATGTAAAGAAATTCAACCCTTATTCGAAGAGATTTACTAAGTCCAAAAAGATGCATAACAAATCACGAGAGCATCAAGTACGAAACCAACCAGAGCAGCTTCAACGCACTGGCTTTTGCTTGCTCGGGTGGTGCTGGGCTATCAGCATCGCGTGTTATGAGACAACTCGCAACCAAGATCAGCGAAAAACGCGGAGAGCCGTACGCCGACATTAAAAGCTACATGCGAACGCAAATCAGCTTCGAACTTTTGAGGAGCTGTGTTCTCTGCTTGAGGGGCCGTCGCGCCCTCAAGCCCCGTGTTCTCAGTGATAACTGCGATTAGAGCCGTCGTGGAGGAGGGAAGGCTGCACTGAGTTTTTGGCTACTTAACTTTATTCCTTTGCTTATTCCTTGATATTCTATTCTTATTGTAATCATTCAATACCAGTTCCATAAAAGTGCTATATATATATGTATATATATATATATATATATATATATATATATATATATATTCATATATATATATATATATATATATATATATATATATATAGTTGCTTACTTCTCCACTTGTTAGTTATTTTTGTGACTTGACCGTCTTTAAACGTCTGGAGGGGAATAGCTTGGAGTACAGCATCCGGCTAAGTGCTACTCATCATCCCCTATTTTCCGTTGGAAAACAATTATCAAGGTTATGCGATGGTTGGGCTGTGGAAACGTATGTGCATGCAAAACTTTTCAATCAAAATTATACTGATTATGTATGATATAATTATCATAATATAATTGAAGCGATCAAAAAAATCAGAAGCACAAGTTTTTCTTGTAAATCACTGATTTCTTGATGTCATGAAACTGGTTGACTATTCGGGGATTATTGTTGAAACTGTGTGAACTTGTATCCAAAACAAACGATTGTATTTTGATTTATGACTTCTCCCAAGTTCTTTCTCAGGTCAAGTTGCATCTGGCTATTTTCATTGCTTTCAAAGAATATCGGTAAAATTAGATGTTCTCTTATCTCAGTAGAATCTTGGGGGTATATTTTCAATGCTTAAATGTGGAACTCGCCAAAAAAATCTGTTATTTTTTTGTCCCGATGCTGGAGCTTCCTGGCTAGCCAAAATAATCGGATATTTGTATGTATGACTTCTGACATTCGAATAAAAATAGGCAAAAATATATAAAAGTAGGCAAAATCGCTTGTTTGACAAAAACATGCGTCGAAAATTCTAAACTCTCGTGCACTGACTAACTGTGGAAGATTTCAGTCAGGAATATATTTCCTTAAATACTAACGAAACGATTTCATTTGCTCGTATGGTGTTATGATCTTTGCCTGCAGGAAAGCGGATTGTTGAAGACTCATTTGCTGCCCTATGATTATTGTCAGGTCAAACAGTTGAATGCCCAATAAAGTTCACTTCAAATTACTGATCGCAAAAAGAAAAATTTGATCTTTTTTGTTTCGCCCCCCAGTGTTTTTTTTGACCCCTGGTTACTGCTTACAAATTATTTGGTTTTTAGCTCATTACTATGTAAGAAATTAGCACGTGCGCCCGGGGGTCATAAAAATTTATGTTCACAAAGCTGGGGAGGGGGGAACAGAATAGATACGAAAAAGTTTATTTGTAAATCAATGGTTGGGGGTGTATAACGTTGGGGGGATTTTTTCGTACAATATAGAGAAAACTAACATATCTCTGACGATTTTATTGTTGTTAAGATCAACCTTTCAAGGTTTTCTCTTATAATTTGTTGCATGTACACTGCGGCCGAGCAAAGCAACTACCGGGGGGCAGTAAATGATTTTCAAAACCGTCTTGAAAAATTAAAAAAATCTATTGTGGTCACCAAGTCCTTAGTTGTGCTTACAGGTGACGTCAATTTTACAGAAACTTCTTGCGCAAATATGTCTTCAACAAAAGACTACGAAGAATTAATTTTAGATCAATTTGTAGAAAAGAGTCTCTCAAGTGTCGCTCCAAGTCAACTAGCTGTGTTTTTATGCAATACTCCAGAAATAAATCTCAATTGTACCTAGGACCGTTCGCTGTTTAAGAATTTTAGTATTAATAAAAAACCTTGCTCCGACCATTTTTCAATTTGAACTCAAATAAACCTCTCACTTGATGAACCGATTGACAAGTTTGCCTATAATAATACTGACTGGAAAATGTTTATTTACAAACTTACATTTGATCCCTTCACTCCTTTTTGTTACAGTAATGTCGATTTTCTTCTGGAACAATTCTACACAAGGCTACGCAACGAAACAAGAGAAAATATACAGCTTGCACATTAAACATCGGGCAAGTTTACAACCATGGATCTCAAATGGAACGTCCCATATGAAAAATAAGTTAAACACTAAACAGAGAGTTGAAAATCTAATCTCGGTTTCGAACTGAAGATTAAAATATTAGAAGTACAAGTTCAAAAAGCGGTTGATAATGATCTCTCAGTTTATGAAACTTTTTACAACAATTCAGCAAAATACAAAAAAAAACTTTCATCAATTTGCAAAAATCCACAAGTACCTATAATGTTTTGAACGGTATGGAGCTAACCACAGATAAACAAAAAGCTGAGAGCATCAACTTCTTCTTTGCGAGAGTCTTCTATCAAAAAAAGACAATATCTTCAATCAATACCAACAACATGATCAAAACAAAATCCTATTTTCATCAAGATTGATTCCACAAAAATCGAAAACTTGCTCGAAGATCTTAATATCTTTAAGTTTACTGGACCAGATGGAATTGGAAAATTACTGCTGAGAAATTGTAGTAGCTCAATCAAAAAGTCAGTCACCTTCTTGTACCAAACAATAATGAATAAGGGAACCTATCCTACATATTGGAGAGTCAGCCAAATAAGTCCCATTTTTAAAGACGGTAATAAGTCAGATGTAAATTGCTACCGACCCATAAGTCTTTTAAACTGCATGTCCAAGGTTCTCGAGAAAATTATTTTTGATGAAATATAAGAATTAGTAAGACACAAACTCTGTGAAAATCAATTTGGCTTCATGAAAAATCCATCGGCAACTTTGCAGTTACTATTATTTCTCGACACAGTGCGCAAAACGTTTGATAATGAAGCGATCAAAGACCTAAGCATCTCATATCTTGACTTTGCAAAAGCTTTTGACACTGTACCACATAATATTCTGGTACAAAAGCTTTATAACATTGGCGTTGGAGGGAAGTTAATTTAATTGATCCTCCTGAACATCAAGGGAAATATAACGGCGCCTATTGAAAACCAGAAGCTAGATCAGTTAAAAAATCAGCAAGACCTTGGGATCAAAGTTTCAGAAAACCTAAATTGGAATGAAAATTGCTCTTTTAGAAAACGAAAAGGTTTATGTGCTTTTTCCAGGCTTAAAAGAAAAATTTCTCAAAACTGTGAACAAAAATCTAAATTAAACGCTTATTTAGGTTACGTTGTACCGATAGTTACTTACTCCTCACAAGCATGGAATCCGAATGAGTTGGAAATGAAAGAATTTGAAAAGCTACAAAAAATTGCCACAAAATAGATTTTGAGCAAAAAGCGGAGCTATAAACAGCGACTTGTTATCTTGAGTTTGTTGCCTCTCAGCCTTTATATTGAAGTGCACGACTTATTATAACTTAATGCTTTAAAACAAGGTAAATACGACGCTGAACTATCGAACTTAGACAGTATTCAGGAAAGTACCACTCGTCAACATAGCCGAGGAGAACTACAAATAAACAAAAATCAATTAGTAAGAAGCGACAAAAATTTTTTCCACGGGACAAATATTCTCTACAATTTAGTGCTCAAAGTTTATTCAAATTTTGGTAGAAGCTTGAATAAAAATACAGTGTCAAAAATTTTTTGTATTTATTCTATATTTTGCATCGATCAGTATACAGAGGAAAAAAATGCACTTGGCGCATTGTGTGCAAGTGTGGAAACTGCAACCTTAATCAGAAACTTATGAATCTGGACAATTGAAGGGATGCAATACCCTGAAGAACGAACTTCGAAGCCTAATGTACTACTACTAAATTATGGTATTACCATGACGGGGGGAGGCTATAGGTTATCTGACCACTACGCTGGGGGGTATAATGGGAAAGATCCCGGAAAGAATCCAAAAATATTTTGGAGAATTAGGTCTTTCTTTTGCTTCAGTCTGATTTCGGCTCTTGTTTGGCTATAGTTTTTGTCCATGCTTTTTGACGTTTTATATCACGAATTTCACTCAGTCTGTCAGGTTTTTCTCCACCTATTAAGAGTTTTTGCAAATTGGTCGGAACCTGTTAGTCTTGTAGCTTTTTAACAGTTTCAATGCAGAGTTTTTATAACCGCCATAGTTATAGTAAAATCCGATGCCATCAACTCATTCTCTGCTTTGAATATATTCTCGAGCATGAAAGTTCAAATTTTTATGTTTTGAGCACTTAGTAACTGATTTTTGTATGCTCACATTTTTGTCCAGTTTTTCACCGAATATTGCTGTATATGCGAACAGCGCTGTTTTTTATTCTAAGCCCTCTAAGATGCGGGGTCGGGGAGTATAGCTGGAAACCCTTGCTACGGATATTCGTAATTTATGAACTGATCTGTATTGACCTGTTATGATGATTAAAATCCTCCAAGTTAGTCTACTGTTCGAATTTGAAAATTATACTGATTATGTATTATATAATTAACATAATATAATTGAAGCGATCAAAAAATTCGGAAGCACATGTTTTTCTTGTAAATCACTGATTTCTTGATGTCATGAAACTGGTTGACTATTCGAGGATTATTATTGAAACTGTGTAAACTTGTGTCCAAAACAAACGATTGTATTTTGATGTATGACTTCGCGCAAGCTCATTCTCAGGTCGAGTTGCACCTGACTATTTTCTATGCTTTCATAGAATCTCGGTAAAATTAGATGTTCTCTTATCTCAGTAGAATCTTGGGGGTATCCTTTCAATGCTTAAATTTGGAACTTGCCAAGAAAATCTGTTATTTTTTCATCCCGATGCAGTATCCTCCTGGCTAGCCAAAATAATAGGATGTATTTGTATGTATGACTTCCGACAGTCGCATAAAAATAGGCAAAAATATATAAAAGTAGGCAAAATCGCTTGTTTGACAAAAACATGCGTCGAAAATTCTATACTCTCGTGCGCTGACTAACTGTGGAAATTTCAGTCAGGAATATATTTCCTTAAATACTAACGAAACGATTTCATTTGCTCGTATGGTGTTATGATCTTTGCCTGCAGGAAAGCGGGTTGTTGAAGACTCATTTGCTGCCCTATGATTATTGTCAGGTCAAACAGTTGAATGCCCAATAAAGTTCACTTCAAATTACTGATCGCAAAAAGAAAAGTTTGATCTTTTTTGTTTCGCCTCCCAGTGTTTTTTTTTTGACCCCTGGTTACTGCTTACAAATTATTTGTTTTTTAGCTCATTACTATGTAAGAAAATAGCACGTGCGCCCGGGGGTCATAAAAATTTATGTTCACAAAGCTGGCGAGGGGGGAACAGAATAGATACGAAAAAGTTTATTTGTAAATCAATGGTTGGGGGTGTATAACGTTGGGGGGATTTTTGCGTACAATATAGAGAAAACTAACATATCTCTGACGATTTTATTGTTGTTAAGATCAACCTTTCAATGTTTTCTCTTATAATTTGTTGCATGTACAATGCGGCCGAGCAAAGCAACTACCGGGGGGCAGTAAATGATTTTCAAAACCGTCTTGAAAAATTTAAAAAAATCTATTGTGGTCACCAAGTCCTTAGTTGTGCTTACAGGTGACGTCAATTTTACAGAAACTTCTTGCGCAAATATGTCGTTTTATAGCTCATCATTATGTAAGAAAATAGCACGTGCGCCCGGGGGTCATAAAAAATTTATGCTCACAAAGCTGGGGAGGGGGGAACAGAATAGTTCTGAAAAAGTTTATATTCAAATCAATGTTTGGGGGTGTATAACGTTGGGGTTGAAAACAAAAGAGAAAGTGTAATCCATGTTCATACAGCAAGCAAATTTAGTAGAGATCTCATCTTAAAATCAGTCAGCCGCTTGATAGACTATAAGTACAACGACATATCAATTTATATCAGTCCTGAATTGTCAACCAAGGACGCAAAAAAAAGAAAACAATGCTTTAATGAAAAGGCGCGAGCTGATTACTAGCGAAATAGATTCAAAATTGCTACGTATTCGGCATCTTGAGCTCGAGAACAAAGAAAGCGACCATTGGGTTATCATTTCAAACGTCAATGAAGAAAGACAAACGAGTAAAAAATGACTACATAGAAGCACTAAAGTACTCACCGTCAATGCTCGAAGCCTGTTAGATCTAAACAGACGAACAGGTTTTGCTAATAGTCTTTCAACTTGCGACTATAAAATTGTGTGCATAACAGAAACATGGTTAACTGCTGAGGTCACCAACGAATCACTATTTCTACCCTCTTATTTTATATATCGAGAAGATGGGAATATCACTGATTTCAAAAGTAAACATGGGGGAGTTCTAATTGCTGTAAAAGCATCCCTTAAACACGAAAATGTTAATATTCCCTTAATCCATGATGACTTTATTGTTGTTAAGATCAACCTTTCATTGTCTTCTCTTATAATTTGTTGCATATACAATGCGGCCGAGCAAAGCAACTACCGGTGGGCAGTAAATGATTTCCTAAACCTTCTTGAAAAATTAAAAAACTCTATTGTGGTCACCAATTCCTTAGTTGTGCCTACAGGTGACATCAATTGTACAGAAACTTCTTGCGCAAATATGTCTTCAACAAAAGACTACGAAGAATTAATTTTAGATCAATTTGTAGAAAATTATCTCTCAAGTGTCGCTCCAAGTCAACTAGCTGTGTTTTTATGCAATCATCCAGAAATAGTTCTCAATTCTACCTACGACCGTTCGCTGTTCAAGAATTTTAGTATCAATAACGAACCTTTCTCCGACCATTTTTCAATTTGGACTCAAATAAACCTCTCACTTGATGAACCGATTGACAAGTTTGCCTATAATAATACTGACTGGAATATGTTTATTTACAACCTTATAATTGATCCCTTCACTCCTTTTTGCAACAGTAATGTTGATTTTCTTCTGGAACAATTCTACACAAGGCTACGCAACGAAACAAGAGAAAATATACAGCTTGCCATTTAACATCGGGCAAGTTTACAAGCATGGATCTCAAATGGAACGTCCCATATGAAAAATAAGTTAAACACTAAACAGAGAGTTGAAAATTTAATCGCGGTTCCGAACTGAAGATTAAAAAATTAGAAGTACAAGTTCGTAAAGCGGTTGATAATGATCTCTCAGTTTATGAAACTTTTTACAACAATTCAGCAAAATACAAAAATATCTTTCATCAATTTGCAAAAATCCACAAGTACCTATAATGTTTTGAACGGTATGGAGCTAACCACAGATAAATAAGAAGCTGAAAGCATCAACTTTTTCTTTGCGAGCGTCTTCAATCAAAAAACACACAGTATCTTCAATCAATACCAACAACATGCTCAAAACAAAATCCTAATTTCATCAAGGTTGATTCCACAAAAATCGAAAACTTGCTCAAAGATCTTAATATCTTTAAGTCTACTGGACCAGACGGAATTGGAAATTTACTGCTGAGAAATTGTAGTAGCTCAGTCACAAAGTCACTCACCTTCTTGTAACCATCAATAATGAATAAGGGAACCTATCCTACATATTGGAAAGTCAGCCAAATAAGTCCCATTTTTAAAGACGGTAATAAATCAGATGTAACTTGCTACCGACCCATAAGTCTTTTAAACTGCATGTCCAAGGTTCTCGAGAAAATTATTTTTGATGAAATATAAGAATTAGTAAGACACAAACTCTGTGAAAATCAATTTGGCTTCATGAAAAATCCATCGGCAACTTTGCAGTTACTATTATTTCTCTACACAGTGCACAAAAATTTTGATAATGAAGCGATTAAAGACCTAAGCATCTTATATCTTGACTTTGCAAAAGCTTTTGACACTGTACCACATAATATTCGGGTACAAAATCTTTAGAACATTGGCATTGGAGGGAAGTTAACTCAATTGATATCTTCGTATCTAACGAATTGCAGACAATATGTGAAGATCAACAATGAGGTATCTAATTTCATAGAAGTCTACAGTGGTGTCCCACAGGGTTCTATATTGACAACCATAAGCTAGATCAGTTAAAAAATCAGCGAGACCTTGGGCTCCAAGTTTCAGAAAACCTAAATTGGAATGAAAATTGCTCTTTTAGAAAACGAAAAGGTTTACGTGCTTTTTCCAGGCTTAAAAGAAATATTTCTCAAAAGTGTGAACAAAAATCTAAATTAAACGCTTATTTAGGTTACGTTGTACCGATAGTTACTTACTCCTCACAAGCATGGAGTCCGAATGAGTTGGAAATGAAAGAATTTGAAAAGCTACAAAAAATTGCCACAAAATGGATTTTGAGCGAAAAGCAGAGCTATAAACAGCGACTTGTTATCTTGAATTTGTTGCCTCTCAGCCTTTATATTGAAATGCACGACTTATTATACCTTATTGCTTTAAAACAAGGTAAATACGACGCTGAACTATCGAACTTAGACAGTATTCAGGAAAATACCACTCGTCAACATAGCCGAGGAGAACTACAAATAAACAAAAATCGATTAGTAAGAAGCGACGAAAATTTTTTCCACCGGACAAAAATAATACAATTTAGTGCTCAAAGTTTATTCAAATTATGTTAGAAGCTTTAATAAGAATACAATGTCAAAAATTTGTTGCATTATTTCTGCGGTCAGTATACAGAGGAAAACAAATGCACTTGGCGCATTGTGTGCAAGTGTGGAAACTGCAGCCTTAATCAGAAACTTATGAATCTGGACAATTGAATGGAAGCAATACCCTGAAGAACGAACTTCGAAGCCTAATGTACTACTACTACATTATGGTATTACCATGACGGGGGGAGGCTATAGGTTATCTGACCACTACGCTGGGGGGGGGGTATAATGGGAAAGATCCCGGAAAGGATCCAAAAATATTTTGGAGAATTAGGTCTTTCTTTTGCTTCAGTCTGATTTCGGCTCTTGTTTGGCTAGTTTTTGTCCATGCTTTTTGATGTTTTATATCACGAATTTCACTCAGTCTGTCAGGTTTTTCTCCACCTATTAAGAGTTTTTGCAAATTGGTCGGAACCTTTTAGTATTGTAGCTTTTTAACAGTTTCAATGCAGAGTTTTTATAACCGCCATAGTTATAGTAAAACCCGATGCCATCAACTCATTCTCTGCTCTGAATATATTCTCGAGCATGAAAGTTATGTTTTATGTTTTGAGCACTTAGTAACTGATTTTTGTATGCTCACATTTTTGTCCAGTTTGTCACCGAATATTGCTGTATATGCGAATATCGCTGTTTTCTATTCTAAGCCCTCTAAGATGCGGGGTCGGGGAGTATAACTGGAAACCCTTGCTACGGATTTTCGTAATTTATGAACTGATCTGTATTGACCTGTTATGATGATTAAAATCCTCCAAGTTAGTCTACTGTTCGAATTTGAAATTTAAATACAGCCATAACCAAATGTTCCAGAGACGTCTGTTAGAATAGTTTTCAATCGATTGGCCAGAACGATGCCACCCGCTTCCAAGAAAGCAAGAGAAGAAATTCCTAGTCTTGAAAATTCGGATTTCTCCTGCAACAAGTTAAACAAGGAAAAAAAGAAACCTAATTTGTTACTTGCATCGTGGAATATCAATGGAATTAGAGCTTGGGCTGAAAAGAAAGGGTGGAAATATATCCTAAAAGAATCCCCTGATGTATTGTGCCTACAGGAGACAAAATGCTCTGATAAGGATGTGCCATCCGAATGCAGCTTACCTGGATATTACACATATTGGAATTGTGGTACCAAGCCGGGTTATTCTGGAACTGGATTGTACTGTAAGAAAAAGCCTAAGAACGTAACAATGGGAATTGGAATCGAAAAGCATGACGATGAAGGTCGGGTAATAACCGCAGAATTTGATAATTTCTTTTTTGTGGGAGCGTACGTACCAAATAGTGGACGTGGTTTGGTTAGACTGAAGTACCGAACCACCGAATTTGATACTGATTTTATTGATTATTTGGTCAAGCTTGACAAAAAGAAGCCCGTTATATACTGTGGGGACCTGAATGTAGCACATGAAGAGATTGACTTGAAAAACCCGACATCCAACCGCAACAAAACGGCTGGATTTCATGACGATGAGCGTGAAAAGTTTTCTGATCTTCTACAAGCCGGTTTTGTGGATACGTTTCGGAAACTTTACCCTGATGAACAGAAGTTTTCTTACTGGTCCTATATGGGTAATGCTCGCGGAAAGGGAATTGGATGGCGATTGGATTATTTTGTGGTGTCCGAACGCATATTTGACAAAGTGAATGATTCCGTTATTCGGTCAGAAGTATATGGAAGCGACCACTGCCCTATCGCACTCTTCTTGAATTTGTAAACAACAATTTGACTCTCGATGATTATTTGATTGTTTTTTCCTTTTGTAAGAAAAATTTCATAAATTATGCCATGAATTCAATTGATTTCTGTTTTCAATTTTTGAAGTCAAACCGTACACATTATTTATCGGATTAAGTTGAGATTTGTATGAATCATCCAGTCAATGAAAATTTGTTCGAGCTGCAAGAGCTTTTGAACATTTTTTGCTTTTTTATGTAAGGCATGCTTTTGAAAATTGCCTGTCATTTTGACAGTTGTACTCAGTATTTCGAGTGTTTTCCATCCTTTCATGAGATTAATTATGAAGCATTGCGTCCCCTGATTTGATAGATGAAAACTTTAATTCATTCGATAGATGAAAATTTCAAGGTACAAAACAGGCAACTGGCGTTTTTGAACTAGTGTAGAAATTAAATTAACGTTGCTATCACATATTCAATGGGCAAATTGGCGAAGTTTATCCAGTTTTCACCGTCGACATGTTTCAGAGTTTTTTGTGCTTTCGTTTGTTCAAGTGTAATTTGATTTGTATTTTGGTACAAACATTAGAGAGCAAAGATGAGAACATTGAATCTACTCTTGAAGAACTTGATCTAACGGCGATTATTCAAGAGACTTACTTTTTTACTAGCACAATTGAGGGTAAAATAGTGGACGATCAATTTGTTTTTAACAGAAGACTAGAAGTGGGGGTGGATGCATAATTGCTTTTTCGACTTACCTCTGTAGCTCAGTAAAGCGTCGTTGCACATCTCCTCGGATAAAAGTTGACATAATTAGGAGTAAATCGAATTGCTGTTAGCACGCATAATTAATTAAAAGTTTTAAACGGGGATGTCCTTTCTTTACCTATTTTTTGCTCTCGAAATTTTTAGAAACACCAATTTGGCAGAAAGGTGAAAAGACAGCGAGAACTTCCTGATCACTTCGAAAGTTCTTGCATCCTTTTAAAGCATTTTTGTTCTAATTCAGTTTTTCTGTAGCCAATATTTAGATATTGTTAGTACTTATGCTCAATTTTTACGTCTGACTGGTCTGGCATCATTTTGAGTGTTCTCTTCCGTTCATGACTTGTCACTTATAAGTTTTCGAGTATTGTTTTCGATTGCTCCCCAACGGTATTCGAAGCCGCTATTGCAATCGCGGTATGCATGATTTTCGATTGATCGTTTTTCTAGAATATTTTTTTTACTCGCTTGAGCGTTTTCACGCTTGACATCTCGATTTGTGTCTGACCTAAATTGTTCTCACAGAGAAAATAAAGTCAATTTAAATTGTTTCATTTTTCACTCATAATTGTAGCAGTTGTCTAATATCTGCCCCATTGTCTCGATTTGAACCCCTCAATAAAATAGCACTCGTTGGTTGTTTGAGAGCAATTCATTCGGTTTTAATTATTAGGTTTATAATCAGCAAACTTAATTCGTCTGGAAATTTTGATGAAGTAGCTACCAGCTTAATTCATTGTTATTGTTCCGACCCACTATAGTGAGGGAGGAACTATATACTCAAATTGTTTTGTTCAGTCAATTTTGGCCGATCGATATGTTCTTTGTATAGGGTTGTGGATGCAACCATTGGGAATCAAACTGAAAAGAAATTTTCGCGTCTCGTTTTTACACGGAGTAATCGACATATTCGTTGTTTTTGATCACATTTACTTACTTTACGCTAATTTTATAAACCGATATTGCTGAAAAATGTTAAAATTGTTAACGATAATGCTGCTGTTTTTACTTGTTAAGATAGAAGAGTGTTGGTGATATGCCTGGTTCAATTTTTTGGCTAAAAATTTGGTTAAATTCAGCTTTTTCATCAAAAATGGTATGAAATAAGCTTCTTATGTACATTTTTTTCAAATTCACGGCAGTAACACATCTAAAAACTACTGATGCAATCTTTGTGAACCCCAAAGAGGACTGTTTTACTTGCGATTCCTTTGGGAGTGTTGTTGATTAAATTTATGCCGGTTTTTATCCTAATTTAGCACAAATGGAACAATTACGTATTCCTGGCATATGAATAGGAATAGTAAAGCCAGTTTTTTTCTAATCGCTGTTTTATACTGTCCAAAAATTATTCGGATTGTGATCAGTCGCTGTATTTTTTTAAAATGTATTCGCTTTTTTTTCAATGTTAGTTAAAGAAAAGGTCGATTGAATTCACGGCCTGCCAATAAGAGATCAAATTGGCTTTACCCGAAGTTTCAAGGAAACCTATCTATTTTGTCGAAATCTTATGGTCGTTTTGACTATTATTACTTGTTTTCAAAATAAACAATGGAACTAGGAATTGAGATTCGCCACCTTTTTCCTGTTTTTTGGTCTACTTGTAGCTTAATACCAGCAAAGACAAGTCAGGTCGCATTGTCTTTCTAATGGTTTAAAGTTTAATGATTAGTGCGGTTTAAATCTTTAAGTAATTGTTTTTCGGCTTAGCTACGACGATTTTTCGCAAAGACTGATTTTTACACTTTTTTGTATCTTTGCTCTTTTTTGATTTGTCACTCTCTTGACAAGCCAATTATCTCATTATTGGTGTTTAAAAAGGATACTCAAATGAACATATCAAATATTTCAGTGAATGGATTATGGTTTTAACGGCTTCGACACCGTCTCTACATGAATTTAATAGTTTTTAATTGTCTTTTATGGTCGTTCTTTTCGCAGTCGAATAAAAATACTGGTTAATTGCAGGGCTTAGCGGATTTCTATGGATGAACAAAGGAACCTATTACTGTTTTCAGTTAATAGCTAAAGTTTTTCATGACCATATCAAATAAATTAATTTAAAAAATATAGAAGTATTTTTCAAATAGCACTTTTCTGTTCTTTTCTGTCCACTTTTAACTGATATCATTAATTACTGGTTGCATATCACTTTATTTATGTTGAAGAAAGTCAATTGAACATATCCAATGTTTTAACGGCTTCGGCACAATTTTTGAATGATTATGAACCTACTAAGATTTCAGTTGACATCTAATGGTTTTCATTATTTGAATTTATTTATTTGTTTTGAAAAATATAAAGGTATTCTTTAACTTCGACGCTTTTTTCTCTTTTTTGTACTTATTATCATGTCTCATTAAGGACTGGAGCCATGTTTTTTCAATTGAGGCACAAATTAAGTTGTTTATTTTAGCTTTTTGTCGCTATTTTGACTATGTTATAAGTGTTTTTTTTTCAAAAAATAGACTGAGTTTTGGATGTAATGTAAATAGTGTTTATTGTTATTTGAGTTTGTTGTTTGTCTTGTCTCGTAGTCTTGATGACGGCATCTTCATCTGACGTCTAATGTGACATTATTTACTTTAATAAATGATTTGTGTTGGAAGCAATCTTTTGCTCATTTGGTAGACAATTTTTTGCTGTAAAATTTTAACTGATTTTTACGCTATTACTTTTATGGTATTATATCAACTTAATATATCAACATATGATTCAAAAATTAATAAAACGCTTTTTTTGGATAATGGGTTAAGTCTAGTCCTTCTGTTACAGTATGATGCCATACTATTTTATCATGCCAGAATGGCCAGTCACTATTGGTACTATAGTCCCACATTGCTTTTAGCGTTCAAAAAAAATTTTTAAATTTTTCAAGTTTTCTTTTGCTATTTTGCGCTGGAAATTCAACATTTTTACCAAATTGGTCATATCTCGCGTTCTATTGACGCTACAGGGGTTGTTTTTTTTCCACAGAAAAGCCATCTTTATCTGGGTACTCTTTTAGCATGCAGGAACAGGGTAATGAAAATTTACTGCTTAAAAGTTGAAAATATGTTTCTCTATTTCTTGGTTATTGAGTAAATAAAAATCTTTCAATTTATGATAAAATACTCTAATTTCATTTGTTGTATTTCCTGTTGAGCTCTCAAACAAGCTTTGCCTGGCAAGAACATGTACAGCTTAGCAGCTCTATACCTCACTGAGCACTTTTCAATTTTGTTTTTACAAAATGGTTCATTTAAAAGGCAGAAAGTATCACTTCTAGTAATTTCAGAACAAATAGGTCATTCACTTCTAGTAATTTCAGAACAAATAGGTCATTCAAAAACGTTTCAGAATGCAATTGGTTTAAATGCAGTTCGTAGACCGTAAGAATTTTATTCGAAACAAATATAGCTTCGCGCTGTGAGAGCAAATTGTCCGAAGTTAATCGCTTTTTTTACTTAGTCAGTTTTGGTAATCATTTTATCTTGGAAGTTCACAATGTAGGAGTCTTTTACCTTTTTTGCTTTTCGCAGATGAAGCTTGCTAACCATATTGGAACCTATGAGTATCTGAAGTGGAGTGACGATCATCTAACTTCGACGTTAGGCGGCTATATTTTCAAATAAGGAATACGTATTGTGTCATTTTATTCTTGCCATTCTCAGGACAAAAAATTTATTCTGACAGAAAATCTGTACTTAGCTTCCACTCAACTGCACCTCCTCCATGCATCATCTAATAGACTGTGTTTGTAGCTCTTATTGTTACAAAAACAGTTGCATAGGTTATCAATTAAATAATTTTTTTTGCCTGGTGCAAAACAATTGGTATATATTTCGAGAACATTTTTGCAGTCCTAAAGACTCAATAAACTCAATTTTTGTGGCTAGTTTTATTTAGTTGCGGTGTTGCAAAGAGTATTGCCATCTTTATTCGGTGGTTAGATTTGTTATTAGTTGTCTTATGAACTATAGCCCTCGTTACAGTAAATAAATATCATATTAGGGCTATAATTTCGGTTATTTTCCATCAATGTGATATTGCTAACGAATAAATGATGCAATTTCTGCAAGCAAATTTTAACTACCTTCTGGATTAAGGCTCTGATTTTTTTACCATTGGTGCTGTTAATACAGATTTGCGTAATTCGCTACCTGAATCCGCAAAACAGTGCCATAGGTTATGCAACTTGTAATTAATTACCAGATGAACTGATAAGAAATGTTACGACATGGAATTCATTGCCGTCTGGATAGTTTTTTATCTCATCAATTTCTAGATAATTAGATTTTGGGTAATGAGGACATAGTCAGACTGTTGTATGAGATTTAATATCACAACTCGAAGGCGTTCCATAACCAGAATAATGATTTTACTGCTAGGTTTAATTGTACCTTGACAAACAGTGCTTCCTTTTTTCATTTAAAATCACTTTCATCTAGATAAACTGAATGAGACACTTGAGAACGGGCCATGGGCCCAATAGTGCTCTCCCACAGTCAAATATGTGATTGCATTTTTAAAGGTAATTGTGAAGCTACTTATTGACTGATGGAAACAATTTATTATTATTATTATCGATGGCGATAACAATCGTGGGATAGTATTCATATTCATTCAATGTACATAAGAAATTGTTCCTGTTTCAGGCTAGAACATGCAAACCCAAACCAAGTTAAAGGAGGAAGTGGAGGCTCAATTTTGCTGCTGTCATGTCAACTAATATCTCGGTTTCAGTTCGGCTTCGGCCATCCAACCAAACGCTCTTCGACAGCATCGTAACTGTGAGTGGTACCACAGTATGTCTGTCAAAAGCGCGTGTGAGAGACTCCAGTGTTGGTGGTTCGAAAGAGCGATACGAGGTATTCGGTTTTGATCGATGTTACGCAGATGAACACAACTCTCAAGAAGATATTTTCAGAGATATTGGAGCACAAGCTGTGAGAGCCGTCGAGGATGGCTTCAACTCTTGCGTGTTCGCGTATGGTCAAACCGCGAGCGGCAAAACGTACACGATGTTTGGGTCTGAATACAACGAAGGTCTCACTCCGCGGATATTGAACGCTTTGCTCAAGAAAGCGCCGAGCAGTCCAACCCATTTAGGCGGAGAGAGACACTGTAAAATTGAAATGGGCTATCTGGAAATATATAACGAGAAAGTTAGAGATCTGTTAGGTTGGCGACCTTCGAGCGCATCTGTGTCTTACCAATTGCCTTCACTTAAGATCAGGGAACATCCGATTGAGGGCGTCTTTGTACAAGGTCTAACAATGCACACTTTGAACTCAGTAGCTGAAGTCAAAGAATACTTGGAACAAGGTAATAAAATCCGAGCAATAGCTGCGACCAATATTAACGAGCATAGTAGCCGGTCACATGCGATAATTGTGCTGAAAGTAACCAAGCGCCAGTCATATCTACCTGGGGCTGATGGGTTTTCTGAGGTCACCAGTAAATTACACTTGATAGACTTAGCGGGAAGTGAACGTGTGAAACACACTGGAGCAACCAACAAACGATTTAAAGAGGGCATTAGTATAAATCAAAGTTTGACCAACCTGGGAAAAACCATATCACTCCTAGTGGAGTATTCAAAACTACATCCTCAGAAACAAAATGCATTTCACATACCTTACAGAAATTCAAGTCTGACATTTCTGCTCAAAGATAGTTTAGGTGGGAACTCAAAAACGTTCATGATTGCGACTATATCGACTGCGGCTTCGAATTATTCAGAGACGCGGAACACGCTTTTGTATGCCTCACGAGCTAGAAAAATCGTGAATAAACCGGTTGTGAACCAAGATATGAACTTGAAAGTTATATCTGACCTTCGAAAAGAAGTCGAGTGCTTGAAACGCTTGCTAAACCAGGCCTCATTAAATAACAACAAAAGCAGCGCAAAGCCGTGCGCGGTTTCGATTGGTACCGATACCTCCAACATGTCGATTCCTGAATGCTGTGTCCATAGCAAGCTAATCCAGGAGCAGTTGAGCAAAGACGAAGAAACAATTGATCAGCTTTTGCATGCTAGTAGTTCGGCTTCGACCGAACGCAGCACGTCTCCGGAAACGACTAGTAGTGACATTAGTACGCATGAGTTTGGACCCCCATTTCTATGCAGAGCAGTTGGTGTCAATTCGACCCCGAATGACATAAACGCACTCTCAGTAGCAGGAATGTTTTTCCTGCATGAGGGCGAGACAAAAATTGGATCGGATCCTGCGAAAGTTGATATTCTTTTGACGGACGAAGGCATATCTGATTTGCATTGCAGTTTATTTATCGAAGACGATTCGGCCACCATCATCAAGCATGAATCGGTCACTTTTCTAACAGTCAATGGAGAACCTGTAATGTCACACCGATTTGTAAATCATGGAAATGAGATCAGTTTGTGCGAAGGCACCCAGAGCCTTACCTTCTATTTCCCATCTCAATTAGCAACTCGTTTGCTCCGCCAACATAACAAGTCATCAAGTAGGTGTTCTCTGGCTTCACCCCCTCGAAGTGTTTCGTCATGCAGTTCTGGACCCATTTCCAGACCCTTGAGTCATCTCTACGTCGATTGTAGCTCGAACTTCAGCATGACAAATCTTAGTCAATGTTCGCCGGATCACAGCAGATGCTGCGTTTCAATGCCAGTGCGCTGTTCTTTCGAGCATGCAAGCAATATGAGCTCAGTAGCTGCAACATCACCTCAGCCATCGCTACCCCCGCCTCCAATTTACGAAGATGCCTCGCAACAAACGGAATTCCTATGTTGCGAGGCTGGTGAGAACCTGTACCAGCTTCAAAAAGCGCTGGTTGAATCGTGCAATAAAGGAATCAAAGAAATTCTGGGTGAAAATGAAATAGTCAGAGGCCAAATTGAGTGTCAAATGGATATGATTAGATGCGATAATCGTAAAATGGTCTTGCTCGAACAGAAACTCTATACTGAAATTGAAGAGGAATTATGCAATTTGAACAAAACACGTAAACGTCTCACTCGTGAACGAATTGAGCTAGAAGCCATTTTGGAGAAAGAAACCGCTGAATTGGAACGCTTATCACGAGCTCAGAAAAGTAGACCTGCTTCACTTCGGAGCATGTCCGATGAAAGTTTGTTCTCGACTACGGACTACATCCCGACGCCAGAGATTGTTCCGGAATGCCAGGAAGAGCCGCCATTAACCCTTGTGCCACCTACCCCTGAAGACCGCCATTCATTGGAGGACAGTTTCTCACAAGCTAGTGTGAACAGATACTGCATTATGACAGATTTGCAGAAAACGATTGATAGTCGAGTTAAGGAAAACCTGAAAGAGCAGCAAACAAAGGGTGCTCTTCAAAAGTCGGTTTTGAATAGTCATACTAAACTAGCAGATGTTGAACGGGAATTGAGCACAATATCGGACAAGTGTAACTGGCTATGCTCTTACTGTGACAAGTTGAAAGAATATTTCGAAGCAGAAAGGTTCTCAATGCGTGATTTTGAAACTAAAATGGGCCATTTCTGTGCGGATGCCAAGAGGCAGCTGGACTGGAAAGAAGATGCAATGATGAGAACTAAAGTCAAATTAGAAAACTTTAAAACTCAATCATGCCCTGTCAGTCCAGTGCACGCGGCTCTCAGTTGGAACTCAACGTATGCGAGGCAACAGGAACCAGTCAATCGTAACTCTCGATTGCGAAGAGCGGTGGATGAGGCGTTTCCACGAAGCGAACGCAGTGTTAAATCCGATAGATTGCAAATACCAAACAATCGTTCTCGGCTTTTGAAGTTCGCGAACGAGACGAGTTTATATGCCTTCCGGGCGTTTACAGGACACTGTGATGACTCCTCAATTTTGCTGTCGAGTCGAGATTGCCGAAGTGATAGTTCATTCAGCGCAGCATCCATGCCTATGCAAAGTTCGATGCCTTCCGCTGCTGGTATGTTCAAACCTCTAAAGTCGGACTTGGTGTCCGTTTCTGTGCCTCGGTTCCGACGACGGAAATCAAACTATAACTACTTTCACGAGTACCAGATCAACGTAACGCTTCGGGACGAAGCCTGGACTGTGTTCCACAGATTCAGTGCCCTTAGAGACGTACACTTGGCTCTAAAGAGCAAGTACCCAGAATTGAGGTACTTGGACTTCCCTCCCAGGAAAGCTTTTGGCAGTCGACTGGAAAAGGTGGCAGCCGAACGACGTTTGCAATTGCAGCAATATCTTCAATGTCTGGTCAATTTATGTGTCTGTAGAGCTGCTGGTCAGCAATGCAGTCATAATGATTACGAGGAGGAGCTAGATGATTATGGAAACAACACTGTCAGTGGAAATGAAGAAACTTCGGGTCATTTCAGAGTTGAGGAACTGACCAAAGAATGCCTTATTCAGCTGCTTCCTTTTTTGGACCCCGATTTGATCGCTTCTGCCAAAGAAGGCTGTCAATCTCATTTAGCCGATGAGGACGATGGTAGATTAGTATAACTGTAGTAATGATCGGCTTCTTGAGCTGTTCTGTGATCTTAACCAAAAGTGCACAATTACCTCATCAATTTCACCACAATGAAAATTTACAATTTATCAATTTTGTCTCTGATTTTGTAGAAAAAATTAATAACTTAAGCTTGCGAATTATTATTCAGGGTACTATTTAGTTGAGATGCAATGCCCGGATATGGATAGAGAAACGTTTTTTGGTAAAGGTGAGCTGTGAAGAAGCTTTGAAGAGTCCATAATTTACTTACACGTTTTCAACCCGATTTTAATGTAGAATGATTTTATGGCAAATTAGACGTTTTAAATGGGTATTTAAAAGTGACTGGTATAATTCCCAAGCTTAATTCAAGGATTATACTCTTTCGGGCACTCCAGCTCAAACAATCTTCTCGCCCACAGATTATCCGAAATGGACGCTATAGTTTCGTAACCCATTGTAGCGTCGTAGCTTGAGATCTGGTGTAAACTCGAAACAGTAGACCCGTGACTTCTGATATTTTTATTCAGAAAAAGCTTTGTAGGGTGCAGTTCAGTTAGGTTAGTGTGAATATCATCTAAATTCTGCTTAAATTTTATTTTGCAAGTGAATAATTTTGTACAGAATGAATCAAATGACAATGAATAAATTTTTAAATCGCAATATTGACTTAATTTAAACTACGATGATAACTGTTTTTGCCCGTAAAGCTTGAGTGGTCGTTTGATTGCAATGAAATTAGCAAAGTTTTCGACTTATAGGGCGTTCTGAATTTTGGAAACATTTTCTGGCCAATATCCAACATAGGCCATTGTTGTAGTTTATTTGAACAAAACATAAATCGTTTTTGTAGCACATATTTGGGTCCTAATTGGTCTTTTTCTTGCGGTTGTTTATACAGATGTAAAGTCAAATGCCGCACGTGAAAACAAGTGTTAAGGCCAATCTGCCTAACAAATGTCAAAAGCAGTTACGAAAAGTTTTGAGTGGTTTTTATAAAATATTTTGAGCGAATCGAAATTGTGAAAGTTTTGCTCAGCAAGCAAATTTTTGATCACATGGGGCATTTTTAAAGCATCTTTAGCGATTAATTTCCGCCGCATATTGGTTTTTTTCCACAAATATTAGCTACTAATATTAGGCCTTGGACTGGACCACTTTTGATCACTTACGAAACAATTAAGGATCTGAATAACAAACGATCTGCAGACATGTTTGAACTCAGTATTACTTAAAACTGTCAATCCCGCTATCTGCGAGATCTTATGTTACGTTTTCAACAAATGTTTTAATCTCATGTGTTCTCCTGAAATACTAAAAACGGCTAAGGTGATACCATTTCATAAGAAAGGTTGCCAAATGGACGCAATCAATTACAGACCAATATCTTTTTTGCCGGTACTTGGCAGGGTGTTTCAAAAATAATTTCCAAGCGCGTTGTGTCATTTTAGAAAATATGATGGTCAAAGTCCTAATCAGTACGGGTTCAGAATCAAA
Source organism: Convolutriloba macropyga (assembly GCF_964194025.1). Taxonomy (NCBI): domain Eukaryota; kingdom Metazoa; phylum Xenacoelomorpha; order Acoela; family Convolutidae; genus Convolutriloba; species Convolutriloba macropyga. Next base: position 6,408,625 of record NC_134472.1, read on the forward strand.
CGAGTGCTATTGAACCAATTGCTCAAATGCTAGAAGTTATGCGATATAATATGAAAAATAATGAATCATCAGGTTTTGCTTTTTTTGACTTCAGTAAAGCCTTTGATACTTTCGAACCTGAGATATTACTAAACAAACTGGAAAATTCGAGGTCCATTTTTTGGTCTTCTGAAATCATACTTAAAGGAAAGAAAGCGGTTCGTTTCCATAGGAAATTTTCAATAAAAAAAGCCATGGAACATGGTGTTCCTCAAGGGTCAGTACGGGGCCCAATTCTTTTTTTGGTTTAAGTTAATGATCTTCCGCTTTCGTGTGAAAAAGGCAATGCAATACTGATATACTGCTCTCTAAAGGAAGGACGCCAAAAAATTTGACAAGAACTCCAAAAAATCTGCAACTGGATGGAAGAAAATCAGCTGAATATTAATCATGAAAATTAGTTTTTTGGAAATCAACTCAAAAAAATCAAGGCGTCTATAAAAATGCAGAGTTTTTTGTTATTAAATACTGAAACGATGAAATATTTGGGTGTTTCTCTGGACCAAAAACTTTCTTTCGCCTATCATATACAAGAAATGACAAAAAATGAAACGTGTAACAAATATTTTTAGTTTCAAAAAGTTTTTCAGTCGCAAAACTTTTGTTTTCTTGTGCAAAACATATGTTCAACCTATTCTGCAATATGGAGTCCTAGTGTACGGCGCTGCGAATATATCTGAACTAGAAAAAATTGATTGGTCACAAAATTATATAAAAATTATTTTTGTTCTTCGAAAATTTGGAAGCGTTTCGAAGGTCAAAGAAGACCTGGAACTTTTAAACACATAGGAACTTCACCTCTATGAACTAATTAAGTAGCTTTTCAAGTTTCTTAGACAAGATTCAGCAAACTATTTTTTCGAGTGATACGATTAACATATTTGAATTAGAAAAGGTTTTAAGTGGAGAGGCTGGAAAGACTGAGCTTGAACTCTTAGTGAAACCATCGACTACAAACAAACACAATAAAAAATGTTAGGTAACGCGAGTGCGAAAGATATTCAATGCTTTTCCAAAACTGGAACTCAAAATAATTTTAAAAAATTAATAGCGCTATCCAACAAAACTTCCAATTATTTTCACATAAACTTAGGGATAATTGCTTACAATGTAATCAAATCCTTTTGAAGCAATTCTGGTGGGGGTCACAAATAGCTCTTCAGATTGTTCTTCATTTTTTTCAATGCTCTTGAAAAGAGACATCACTCGACAGGTTCCGACCTATTTGAATGTCAAATGCTGATTGTACAAATGCATGGTACTTTTCATACAGCATTTAGAAATTCAAATCTAATCTTCTCTAATCAGTTTTAGGATTTATAGAACTTTAACATGAAGTTTTTCCTATTTGTTGTCTCTTTAAATTTCGGATGCTTTTAGCAGTTAGTATTGAGTTTACTGTAATGTATAGTGAGTTTCGTGGTCTTAGTTAGTCTCTCTATTCCCCTAGGTGACAGTTTTGTTTGATGATGGGCACCCATGTTGTTTATGTTTCAAAAAAATGCTAAAATATTTATTTTTTGGAATGTTTGTACTTTTTGATTTCTTGCTCCCTTATTCTTTGATTTGTTTAAATCGGTATTAGATCGGAATTTTTTAAATCGTTATTTAGACATGTTCACTGGGATGTATATCTAGGTATCCTTTTTCAGTTTGTCCATCTTGTGGAAGCATAATAATTGAACAGAATTTGATTTATCACTTCTGTTTAGAATTACTGACTTGGAGTCGCAACTTACTGATTTGGAGTCGATTTCAGAATTTAATTTTAATAATTTTTGTTTTTTCGAATTGATTACTTCAAGGAAATGAATAGGGGATTTAAATAGTTAGTTTGCAGTGGTCAAAGTCAGTTTTTACTTCGAGTTGGTAACGGACTTTTTCGGCTCTGTTTTGTTTTTGATAAGAATCTATCTGATCAAGATCCATCTGACCTAAAAGCGATTTTTTATGCGATCAATCTATATGGCAATAGTTTTTATTTCCAAGAGTGAAATTAGGGTTTTAGCGTGATCAGGATTAATTTTTTTGTGCAATTTAAAACGTGTTTGATCAAGTTTTAAAGTTCTTATTAGATTTGCTTTGTTGCCGTTTCAAGCTTTTCAGAAGCTCGCAGTAAGATTTTTATCTGATAGTATTAAGCAGTTTACAGTCAAATTGAAAACAAAAGTTCACTGAACAGTCTTGAATTTTTGAGTGTTTGATTACAATTTTCAGTCTGCTCATTGAACGCTAGTTTATGAGAGAAGACCATGGTTTATCAGGACGATTAATTTTCTTAATTTTGGTTCCTCATTAAATTTTTGCAGTCTGTCTTTTAGAAGGACTTCAGTTTGATGAGCTATCACATTATGCTTGCTCAAACATAGAAATTCATTTGTTTGTTCTGATTAGTTTTAAATTTTGTTCTGAACGATTAGAAAAAGCTAAAAGATGTCAGCCGTTTTTCAAACGCCTTCTGTTTATTGGATGCATTTTTTTATGTTCTTTATCTATTTTGCACTATGATAAATAATTTTAATCAACTTTGAAAGGCAGTCAGCTGAATAGGTGGTATTTGAAAAGTATTTGAAGGCAGGATTCTGAGTTCTAATGTTTCCTGCTTCAAAGTAAGATAAGTTCAATGTTTTTTTTTTGAGTTTTCATTCGTTACATCTACAAGTATTCCGAGCGAGAACAGTGCTTGATGTAATGAGCAGTTATAATTTATTTCGATTTATTTTTAAATTTGATATCTTTTTGATTTTGTATTTAATGTTTTCATTTGCTACTAGTCTGATTTCCCGATTTCCTTGGCAAGTAATTTGCTTTATTTTTTAGATTTGATTACTCTAAAACGAAGTTTAATTCAATCAAGTGTGTTGTTTCTGATTCAACGTTTTTGCATTGTCGTTCTGATGTATAACCTTTTGCTTGCTGGAGACATTTGAACTTTCGTCGAAATCAACTGAGTATTTTGGTAAAGACCGAGGGTGTCAAGTGTCTGATCAAACATCTGAAAGTTTTTCTAAGCTTTAAGTGAACTGCTCAACGAAGAAGAGCTGGAAGGCGACGAGGAATAGGAATGCTTCAGAGGGCAGAAATTGTTGCTTTGATGGAAGATTTTGCACACGCTCGCAGTTTTTCCCCCGGCTTTGAAACTCTGATCTCTATGCTTAAGCTCACTACAACCAAAGCAAACCCTCGCATGTTGTCTGAGAGTAATTGTTTCGGCGTTAGTCGGTCATGCTAATGCGTTATTTTTGGTAGCACGATACGCTAGTTGTTTTGGTCACTTCTTGTTAGTTTTGGCCTTTCCGTCGATTAGGATAAGTACTACATTGCGTTACATTTTTGTTTTATGTAGGCTATATTACAGCAATTGTCCGAAATGTTTTTCCGTTACGTTTTTTTGTTAAGATAGATGCCGAAGTTAAGAAATTTTGCTAAGAACATGTACATCCACGCTCACTTCAAATCTGTTTTTGGCATTTTGACTGCTTTTCTACTGAACTGCTTTTCTACTGAACTAATTTTACTGAACTGACGTTATTTTTTAACTCTTAGTGAAGCGTCTCTTTAGTGAATTTGCGTGATTTTTGGAAATACGCGAGTTACTTCATTCTCAGAAATGACTTTCTCACCTTTCAAATTGACTTCTGCTTTCTTTAATTTATTGAGATAAGGTCAACTGAGTATATGTCACTCTAATTGGAGTTTTTGTGATGAAGATAATAAAAACAACACAAGTTAAACACTTTCTAAATCAAAGTAAAACCTCAGCAAAAAGTTTAAGAGCCTGAAATTTTGCTTCAAGTTTTCCGCTAGTTTTTTCATTATCTTCGTCCTGTAGGTCTACCAAGCTATCGCGGCTTTTTTCTGGCAATCTGTTTCGGTTTAAAAAGACTGGATTTCCGGCGGCATGGATACATTGCACGAATAAAAGCGTGTAAATTGTTGGAGGCATGAGCCGATTTTTTTAATGAAAGCTTATGGGTTGAAAATTAAAGGAGATTTTGTGAATTAATCAAATTGAAACCGTATGTCTCAAATTCTCAACAGGAACTCTTAAAAGATTTAAAATTTTACCTTTACTAAAAGCAGAACAATAAATTCTGGACTTTTTTCTTAAATAGTTTGTTTCGAATAACGTTGAAAAGAATTGGACTGTTTAAGAATTTATTTAGAACTCGTTTTTATCTTTCAGATGTGATGAAACTCTTAACGACCTCTTATGTTTTCCCCAGTTGTTGCTATTCACTGTGGTGTGGGAATATTTGACAAGGATGTGAAAGTGCAAACGCAATCGTTACTGGAATCGACTTTGCGTCAAGCTTCTAAATTGCTAAAAGAAGAAAAGAGCAATGCCTTGACCGTTTGCACAGAAACGTGTCGTCTTTTGGAGGATTCAGCCCTGACCAACGCGGGAATTGGTTCGAATCTGACCAATCAGGGTAGTGTTGAACTCGACGCCACTGTTATGACGTCAGAGCATGAAATGCATGGAAGTGTGGGCGCATTGCCAGGATTTAAGAACCCAGTTTTGATTGCTAGGAAGCTAATTGACGAGCAATTAATGAAGAGTAATAAAAATTCTTATCTTGTTCCTCCAAGCTTTCTAGCCGGGGCTAATGCTACTGAGTGGTGTTTGAACATGGGATTCTCTCCTTATAAAGACCTGATCACAAATGACGCATTAGCTTCATTCAAAAAGTCGCAGAGGTGTTTGAAAAGGAATGCATCAGAGACAGACGAGTGCCTGAGAAAAGATGCAAAGTGTCATAGATTTAGCACAGTTGGTGTTGTAGCGGTTAACCAATCAGGCAACTGTTTCCCTCTGTCTTAGTATGGAGAATTAAAACACTTCGCTTTTCATAAGGAACTTTTTCCTATCTTTTTAGATATTTTCTTGTTTAGTTCCCGGAGAGACTTACTGAAGTTAAGCTATGTGGGAAATTTTGTTGCTAATAACTGATGCTTTGCGTTGCTCAGCTTAATGCACTGAAATTTTTCTTCTGTGAAATGTAATAATACTGTAAAAGCTGTAAGAGCTGAAGGAAACATTTGTTTTTTATTTAATGAAGGAACAGACGATAATAAACAGTAATGAATAAATCAGAGAAACAGGTCCCAAATTAGGTCGTGTCTGTACTGCAACATCAAGTGGAGGTGTTCTACTGAAGGAACCAGGACGTTGTGGCAGCTCCGCTGTCGTGGGAGCAGGATGCTGGGCTGAGAAGCGAAATAATTGCCGGGTAGCGGTCACCACCTCTGGTCAGGGCGAATTCCTTATCAGAAAACAGTTCAGTTCTCGTTTATGTAGCGCTATTTTGAGTCAAAGTGAAGATTCTAGTTGCTATCCGTTGGGGCCAGTGTTTGAGAATGCCTTTAGCTCTCTATGTCATAGTGGTATGCCCACTGATCAAGATTGTGTTGGAGCTGTTTGCTTACGATCCTTCGAAGACGAAGAAACAGAAGTGTCGTTTACGACCAATTTATTCCCTTTTGCTGTAGGGGCTGTTGGTTTAGAAGTTGATCAGATGATAACTGAGTTCAATGAGCCGAATTGTGTTGATGGTAAACAGAAGTTGCGTGTGACAAGTCAAGTTTTCAGATGATTTTGATTTAACTTTCGATTGAACTCCAGTTGTAATGAGCTTAAAAATAAAAAGTTAGGGGCACTGTAGTTTGAGAAACAGGATTTGTTTTTTCTTTTGAGAAAAATTATTTAACGCCAAAACAAAAATTCCACAATAACTGTTCTCAAAGTAAACGACAATGTTATGGGTTCCGTTGAGCAGTTTTTCCTTTCTGGGATTTCACTCCTTTTCTACTGATTTTGTCATGCAAGCCTTGTGGATTTTTGCATCACCTAAATACTTCTCATTCTGTTGAATATAACTGTGCGTTCTAATTAATTGTTCTCAAACAAAGTTTGCAGCTATTCTGTTTGTCCTGTATTCTTTTAATGCGATTTTTTGCATGAGACAAATTGATAGTATGAATGCCGTTCTAAATGTGAAGAATTTGATCCCTCTCTGTAACACCCCGACCCTCCTTTCGGTCACACCCACACGCTCATCCCTATCACCATCACCCTGTCCAACCTTTTGTGCCCGGAGATTTGGAATTTGGACCCCTTCCTCGTCCAAGTCCAGCTCAACCACGCCTGACTCCCGAAGAACTCCACTCCGCTCACAAGCCCCCCCCCCCCAATGCAGGCCCTAATGAATCCCCATTACTTACTCATAAGCGCCAACTGATTATTTCCGAAGCCAAACGCTCGGCATTCGTTTGGGAGCAATTCGCCGACGTTAGTAGGTTATGTTGGAAAGAGATTTAATCAAATTAAGAACGAAATCTGAAGATGTCCTCACGCTGCTTTAGAGCAATTCGTCCGACAGGCGATTATGTCGCAAGCAATGTCCTTAATGTCCCTGTAATGTTGTTTTTTAATGTTAGCATATCACGTTTCATCGTTTTCATGTGCTCAATAATTTAGACAACGCCTATACAAGGCTAATCAGTACTCCAACCAAACAGTAGACCGCGCTTATGGTACGCTTATGAAATAGCCGATCTCCGAGTACTCTAAGGAGGATAGAAAAAACATAGTACAAGTATGGAATCATTGAGCATTAAAACTTGGTTACTTTTAATAAGAGTAAAATTTCTGGATAAGTTGACCTGAAGATTTTGTGAATGAAGTGGCAACTTTTTGCTGATTATAGTAATTCTTTGTGGAGCCTTTGATTCCATTTTTACCCACTTGACGCACAAAAATCAATAATAGAGCTTGTTAATTATGTGCGGAATGAACAGTTATATAGGAAGTCTCCTGAGTTCCTAATTTGATATCGAGACTTACCGTACGGAAACTTCAAATTTGAATTCCATCAAAATTTGTACTTATTGTGCTGCCCCAATCAGCTTAGCAAAAAAGAAAATTACTTTTTGCTCGTCCTTTTTGACATATAACCATATATTTGAATAATTTGTATTTTCGAGTCTTAGTTGGCACTGCGTGTAGTAGACTAGGTCCGATCTTTTTTAATGTCAAAAAGTATTGTTTTGTACTTAATAATTAGCATCATGCTCACTCTGGTTATTTTCTCTGTTCAAAGTAGAAATTCTACAATCGACTCTGTTTTGAATGTTTCGGTGATGGTCTTTTTTTTGAAAAACAAGAAGCAGAGCAGCTTTTTTCAATGTTTTGGTCTGAAGGTACGTACTAAAAATACGGTTCTTTATGAAGTTACTCTGTTTCGCTTGTTTGGATAGGTGGTCTGAAACGATTAGCGAACTTCTTTGATGCCTCATTTATAAGTTATAGGGCCTCGTTTCCGCTTTTCGTCGCATTGTCTCAATTTCCCCTTCGCACTAATCATCTCGTATATGCAAATATAGTTCTGAAACTCTAACTTGCTTCACAAATTTAGTTCCATAAAGTCAGTTCCGGTATTCCACCTGTTATTTTATTATCTTGAGTTTTTTCTGCAAAGTTTTTTTTAATCAAAAGGCCATTGCTGGATAGATCACAGTCGTTTTTTTACGATGCAAATTTTTTTAATTGTATTGGCTCGCTGTCTTTTTTATGAGATCTCTGCACACATTTTAATGATATTTTGAGTCAAATGGGAGTGGTGATCTTATTTGTCGAAGCAAGGAAGTTGGTCGAAAAAGCAAGAAAATGGCGTTTAAATAAAAGTTCTGTGTTTGACAGTGTCTTTTTTGTTCCGACCCCTCTTGAGGGCGGGGGGGGGGGGGGGGGGAGGAGGAACTATATACTCAAATGGGTTTTTTGTTCAGTCAATTTTGGCCGATCGATATATTCATCGTAGAGAGTTGAGACTGTTATTATAGCTGCGAAGCTGTGAGCTGAGCGTAGCTATATTGCGGTGCTCTTGGTTTTTTTTTGTTTCGTCGTCTGACGCTTTATTTTCGTTTTACATTTGTTCTAGAACATTCTGTCTCGTCACTGCTTAAATGGCTTTTTCGCGCTTGATTTCACGCTTTCTGCGTGACCTAAATTGCGGTTATTCAGAAACAGAATCTGTTCCTAAAACAAAGTTGATTGTAAGAAAACAGATTGTATGGTTCGACAGCCGAGTGGTTAAGGCGACTGGCTGTTAATCCGGAGATCGCCGGGTCGAGACGCGACAGGGAAACTTTTTTTGCACCCAAAAACAACCTCCTTTGAAATAAACTTGTAAGTTTTATAGGCGGCGGCGATAACTATTATCAACTCACTTCTGTATCTTTTTCCATCTGTATTTTACGGCACGCAAGTCTATTTCGCAGCTATTCCGGCAATCTGCCGGCTATGTTCATTAGAAAGCTTGTCCAGCGTAGAATACGAATTAAAAAGATTTTTTTGATTTTTGTTTTTGACAGGGAGATATCGAGGTTTAAACTTTCGAGAAATAAGAGCGAATTCCGTTGATTTCATTCACCTTTTTTCGGAATTTTTGACAATTTTCGCCAATTTTGATAAAATTTAATAAAATTCTTCAAGAAAATGTTGTTGATTTTACGTTTAAAAGCAAAATATATGGTCAGCTATTTTCATCGAATTTTTATTGTCACAAATTGCGGCTAAATATTTCACAAAATTCAGACTTTTTCATCAAAAACAGCACGAAATAAGTTTCTTTAGTCCACTCTGATTAAATTTGCAGGAAGTGCACACCCAGACACCACTAACACTATATTTTTAGATTGAAAAGGGGGCTAATTTCACTTCAACTTCGGTTGAGAGTGCTCTGTAAATAAAACTTTGCTGTTTTTTGCTAACTTTTTTCGTTGATTATCAAAAACGCAGCATTTATTTTTGATTTTTTAACTAACAAAATATCTGTATCAATGACATTCCAAAAATTTATTATTCCTAATGGACAATCAGCATTAGCAGGACTAGTTCTGTACCAATCTTGGACCGTTACAATCCAAAAATAATTCGGATTGTCGTCAGTCGGTTTCTTATAAAAAAAAATCGATCCTTTTATATTAATTAAATAAAAGAACAATTCAAATCAAAGCTCACAAGTGATAAGTCCTATTGGCTTCCTAATTAGCTCGATATTAATTTATCTAGATGATTGCTTGAGAGCTTATGGTCGTTTTGACTTTTAAAATAATTGATTTTTGAACTTAAGAGAAAAATCTCTTTAAGATTTTTCTCTTGAACTTAAGAGAAAAATCTTAATTTTTCTCTTAAGAGAAAAATTAAGAGAAAAATCTCCATTTTTCTCTTAATTTGGTCAACTTGTAGCTTAGTGTCAGCAATCAAAGAGCGCCTCTTCTTGCTGCTGAATTCAAATGTAGTCTTTTTTGCTGTTTTACGCCTTAAGTTATGGTGTTATGGCTTTGATACTACTAGATTTCACATTTTTTTTAAATTTTAGGTATATGCCCATTTTTCATGTTTTCTAGTTTTGTCATATTATCACGTTATTGTTTATTCCTATATCACATTTTTCGCGTTCAATATATAACGCACACTTGATTATATTTAAATATTTAAAGATATAGATTGTGGTTCTTTACCGCTTCGACAGTACTTTCTCGAAGAATTTAATTGAATTTTTTCAATTTTGTCTTTAACTGTCGTTTTTACTTTGTCTTTTTAGTCATATTGACTTTCCTGTACAATGACCCGGTTTGATTGACTTTTTCTGGATTAGTAGATGACCAGATGTTCTGATATTTGTTCGGTCAATGAACACTTGGTCAATGTTTGTCCTGTTTTTTAATTTATTGAAAATTTATTTAGTTATTTGAGTTTTACAGCATGGTTTCTGTGTCAAGAAGTTAACGCACTTCGAGCTGATTTTAATGCACGTTGATTTTTTTACTGCTTTTAAGCGCATTTACGCTGGATTTCTTGATTTTCGCGTCCTCGAAATCTCTGCAATTAAGAACGAAATCTGAAGATGTCCTCACGCTGCTTTAGAGCAATTCGTCCGACAGGCGATTACGTCGCAAGCAATGTCCTTAATGTCCCTGTAATGTTGTTTTTTAATGTTAGCATATCACGTTTCATCGTTTTCATGTGCTCAATAATTTAGACAACGCCTATACAAGGCTAATCAGTACTCCAACCAAACAGTAGACCGCGCTTATGGTACGCTTATGAAATAGCCGATCTCCGAGTACTCTAAGGAGGATAGAAAAAACATAGTACAAGTATGGAATCATTGAGCATTAAAACTTGGTTACTTTTATTAAGAGTAAAATTTCTGGATAAGTTGACCTGAAGATTTTGTGAATGAAGTGGCAACTTTTTGCTGATTATAGTAATTCTTTGTGGAGCCTTTGATTCCATTTTTACCCACTTGACGCACAAAAATCAATAATAGAGCTTGTTAATTATGTGCGGAATGAACAGTTATATAGGAAGTCTCCTGAGTTCCTAATTTGATATCGAGACTTACCGTACGGAAACTTCAAATTTGAATTCCATCAAAATTTGTACTTATTGTGCTGCCCCAATCAGCTTAGCAAAAAAGAAAATTACTTTTTGCTCGTCTTTTTTGACATAGAACCATATTTGAATAATTTGTATTTTCGAGTCTTAGTTGGCACTGCGTGTAGTAGACTAGGTCCGATCTTTTTTAATGTCAAAAAGTATTGTTTTGTACTTAATAATTAGCATCATGCTCACTCTGGTTATTTTCTCTGTTCAAAATAGAAATTCTACAATCGACTCTGTTTTGAATGTTTCGGTGATGGTCTTTTTTTTGAAAAACAAGAAGCAGAGCAGCTTTTTTCAATGTTTTGGTCTGAAGGTACGTACTAAAAATACGGTTCTTTATGAAGTTACTCTGTTTCGCTTGTTTGGATAGGTGGTCTGAAACGATTAGCGAACTTCTTTGATGCCTCATTTATAAGTTATAGGGCCTCGTTTCCGCTTTTCGTCGCATTGTCTCAATTTCCCCTTCGCACTAATCATCTCGTATATGCAAATATAGTTCTGAAACTCTAACTTGCTTCACAAATTTAGTTCCATAAAGTCAGTTCCGGTATTCCACCTGTTATTTTATTATCTTGAGTTTTTTCTGCAAAGTTTTTTTTAATCAAAAGGCCATTGCTGGATAGATCACAGTCGTTTTTTTACGATGCAAATTTTTTTAATTGTATTGGCTCGCTGTCTTTTTTATGAGATCTCTGCACACATTTTAATGATATTTTGAGTCAAATGGGAGTGGTGATCTTATTTGTCGAAGCAAGGAAGTTGGTCGAAAAAGCAAGAAAATGGCGTTTAAATAAAAGTTCTGTGTTTGACAGTGTCTTTTTTGTTCCGACCCCTCTTGAGGGCGGGGGGGGGGGAGGAGGAGGAACTATATACTCAAATGGGTTTTTTGTTCAGTCAATTTTGGCCGATCGATATATTTATCGTAGAGAGTTGAGACTGTTATTATAGCTGCGAAGCTGTGAGCTGAGCGTAGCTATATTGCGGTGCTCTTGGTTTTTTTTTGTTTCGTCGTCTGACGCTTTATTTTCGTTTTACATTTGTTCTAGAACATTCTGTCTCGTCACTGCTTAAATGGCTTTTTCGCGCTTGATTTCACGCTTTCTGCGTGACCTAAATTGCTGTTATTCAGAAACAGAATCTGTTCCTAAAACAAAGTTGATTGTAAGAAAACAGATTGTATGGTTCGACAGCCGAGTGGTTAAGGCGACTGGCTGTTAATCCGGAGATCGCCGGGTCGAGACGCGACAGGGAAACTTTTTTTGCACCCAAAAACAACCTCCTTTGAAATAAACTTGTAAGTTTTATAGGCGGCGGCGATAACTATTATCAACTCACTTCTGTATCTTTTTCCATCTGTATTTTACGGCACGCAAGTCTATTTCGCAGCTATTCCGGCAATCTGCCGGCTATGTTCATTAGAAAGCTTGTCCAGCGTAGAATACGAATTAAAAAGATTTTTTTGATTTTTGTTTTTGACAGGGAGATATCGAGGTTTAAACTTTTGAGAAATAAGAGCGAATTCCGTTGATTTCATTCACCTTTTTTCGGAATTTTTGACAATTTTCGCCAATTTTGATAAAATTTAATAAAATTCTTCAAGAAAATGTTGTTGATTTTACGTTTAAAAGCAAAATATATGGTCAGCTATTTTCATCGAATTTTTATTGTCACAAATTGCGGCTAAATATTTCACAAAATTCAGACTTTTTCATCAAAAACAGCACGAAATAAGTTTCTTTAGTCCACTCTGATTAAATTTGCAGGAAGTGCACACCCAGACACCACTAACACTATATTTTTAGATTGAAAAGGGGGCTAATTTCACTTCAACTTCGGTTGAGAGTGCTCTGTAAAAAAAACTTTGCTGTTTTTTGCTAACTTTTTTCGTTGATTATCAAAAACGCAGCATTTATTTTTGATTTTTTAACTAACAAAATATCTGTATCAATGACATTCCAAAAATTAATTATTCCTAATGGACAATCAGCATTAGCAGGACTAGTTCTGTACCAATCTTGGACCGTTACAATCCAAAAATAATTCGGATTGTCGTCAGTCGGTTTCTTATAAAAAAAAAATCGATCCTTTTATATTAATTAAATAAAAGAACAATTCAAATCAAAGCTCACAAGTGATAAGTCCTATTGGCTTCCTAATTAGCTTGATATTAATTTATCTAGATGATTGCTTGAGAGCTTATGGTCGTTTTGACTTTTAAAATAATTGATTTTTGAACTTAAGAGAAAAATCTCTTTAAGATTTTTCTCTTGAACTTAAGAGAAAAATCTTAATTTTTCTCTTAAGAGAAAAATTAAGAGAAAAATCTCCATTTTTCTCTTAATTTGGTCAACTTGTAGCTTAGTGTCAGCAATCAAAGAGCGCCTCTTCTTGCTGCTGAATTCAAATGTAGTCTTTTTTGCTGTTTTACGCCTTAAGTTATGGTGTTATGGCTTTGATACTACTAGATTTCACATTTTTTTTTAAATTTTAGGTATATGCCCATTTTTCATGTTTTCTAGTTTTGTCATATTATCACGTTATTGTTTATTCCTATATCACATTTTTCGCGTTCAATATATAACGCACACTTGATTATATTTAAATATTTAAAGATATAGATTGTGGTTCTTTACCGCTTCGACAGTACTTTCTCGAAGAATTTAATTGAATTTTTTCAATTTTGTCTTTAACTGTCGTTTTTACTTTGTCTTTTTAGTCATATTGACTTTCCTGTACAATGACCCGGTTTGATTGACTTTTTCTGGATTATTAGATGACCAGATGTTCTGATATTAGAAGATAGTTAATAGCTTTCATGACTTTGAAAACAATTGTTTTCCAAAATGAAAAAAAAAACATTTCAACTTCGAAATTTTGTTCATTTTATTTTCTGTTTGTTACCTGGTCTCGTTAATTAAAGACTAAAGATGACATTATTTTTGTCAAGAGAAGGTGTCAAAAGGGATTGGTGTCACAAAATCTAATGTTTTTAAAGAATTCGTTATGACTTTACTGGCTTCGACACGGGTTTTCACAAAAAAAAGTAAATTAATTTTTGATTTTTGTCATATTTGACGTTCTTTTTTCTTTTTGTAGACATAAGACTTGTTCTGGATAATTGCAAGTCTCGAGGGCTTCCTTTGGAAGAATAAACGAACCTATTCAATTTTTTCATTTTGTAATTAATGGCTTTCATGTCTTTGGATATTAATTTTTTTCGATAAAAACAAGTATTACATGATCTTGCTGTTTTTCTTTTTGGTCTAATTGTTACCTAGTTTCATTAATGAGAGGTCAGATAATACATTTCAAGAGAAGGTGTCAAAAGGGATTAGTGTCACAAAATCTAATAATTTAAGAGAATTCGTTATGACTTTACTGGCTTCCACACGGGTTTTTCACAAAAAAAAGTGAATGAATTTTTATTTTTGTCATATTTGACGTTCTTTTTGTAGACGTAAGAAATATTCTGGATAATTGCAGGTCTCAAGGGCTTCCTTGGGAAGAATGGACGAACGTAATCAAATTTTTCATTTTGTAATTAATGGCTTTTATGTTTTTGGAAATAAATTTTTTTCGAAAAAAAACAAGTATTACATAATTTTGCATTTTTTTCTTTTTTGTCTAATTGATGCTTATTTTTGTTAATGAGCGGCCACATAATACATTATCGGTGTTCGACGAAGGTGCAATCGAACATTTTTTGGGGGCCAAAGAATGGCTTTAAAACTTCCAAAGCATTTTCTGGCAAGTTTTAATTCATTTTTAGTTTGTTGTCTATTTGTTGTTCTTTTTGTAACTGCATTAAAAATTGAATACCAAGAGTTCTTAATTCCCTTCTATAGAAGCATTGGTAATTGTAAACCTATGGGATATATTAGTTGATTCCTAATGGTTTTCTGTACTTATGAAATTAATTGTTTTTTTTTTAAATTCAGCGAATTTTCTAACTTTAAAGTTTGTTTTTTTTTTGTCTAATTGTTACCAAGCTTTGTTATGAACTGGTGAATAACCGTTTTTGGTCTGGTGAATTACAAGTTATTTTGTTTATTTTCAGTTTTATCTGACGCTATTTTGACTTGTTATTAAGTTTTGTTTTTCAAAACGGACATAAATTTTGTGATGTAATTCATGTTTATTGATTGATTTTGCCGTTCGTCTTCGCTTTCTTAATATCGGCATCTCTCATCAATCTAATGCAATATTTTTCACTCAACTGAGTTATTTGCTTTGAAGGCTATCTTTTCGGTAATACACCAGTTTCTTTTTTTTTTGAAAAATACTTGAATTTTTTGTTTTTCCATCTGTTCCTCATTTGATAGACAATTATGCGAAAATTGTAGGTGAGCGGGGTCGAAACCTTATGTACGATCGCACATTACTAAGCCGCCTTGTTTGCTTTCAAAGTCCAGTCATAGCTATTTCAAGTTCTAGTTTTTGTTCGGTCAATGAACACTTGGTCAATGTTTGTCCTGTTTTTTAATTTATTGAAAATTTATTTAGTTATTTGAGTTTTACAGCATGGTTTCTGTGTCAAGAAGTTAACCCACTTCGAGCTGATTTTAATGCACGTTGATTTTTTTACTGCTTTTAAGCGCATTTACGCTGGATTTCTTGATTTTCGCGTCCTCGAAATCTCTGCAATTAAGAATTTGAGATAAATTATTCAATTTCGCCCGCTAGCCGGCGGTATTTTTAATATTTTAAGTAAACTAACAAATTCAATTACCGCGTTCTACGTACTCTTCCAGTAGCCAGTAGGGTTGATATCAGGCCAGACTGAAATTTATCTCAAGTTCTCTCTGGAGAGCTATGATACATCCTATTACGCTTCTCAATATGCTGCCATGAAACTAAGAGTGAAATGCGTATCTTAATTCATTGATGATCTAGGCACTTGGTTGAACTGTAAGTCTGAACGGGGACTTCATGTAATTGTGTTCGTGTGACGTCCAAATGCGAAATTATGAAGTTGATTGAAATCAAATTTCTTGAATTTTGTGTACATGTCTTTGATAGTTTTGCTTTGTTCTTGTTTACCAGCGAGGATTTTGGTTTTATCTCCGCATCAAACAGTTGAACCCTAATAGTTATGTGGCGCTCCACATGAAAGGATAACGCTATTGAGATAGTTACGATTGATGTAGTGATATTTAGAAAATTTTATATAAAGTTTATTTAGGTTTCTCAGCCGCACAAGTGTGCTCATGGTACTAGTCTAAATTATGTTAACTCTTTCAACTCTCTCTAGTGTTATTCATAAAGGTACATCAAAGGGCTTCCTTTGGAAGAATGGACGAACCTAATCAAATTTTTGAGTTTGTAATTTATGGCTTTTATGTCTTTGGAAAAAAATTTTTTCGAAAAAAAAAACAAGTATTACATGATTTTTGCATTTTTTTCTTTGTCTAATTTTTGCTTATTTTCAATAATGAGCGGCCACATAAAACATTATCGGTGTTCGACGAAGGTGCAATCGAACATATTTTGGGGGACAAAGAATGGCTTTAAAACTTCCAAAGCATTTTCTGGCAAGTTTTAATTCATTTTTAGTTTGTTGTCTATTTGTTGTTCTTTTTGTAACTGCATAAAAAATTGAATACCAAGAGTTCTTAATTCCCTTCTATAGAAGCATCGGTAATTATAAACCTATGGGATTTTTTAGTTGATTCCTAATGGTTTTCATTACTTTGAAATTAATTGTTTTTTTTTTAAAAAGTTCAGCGAATTTTCTAACTTTAAAGTTTGTTTTTTTTTGTCTAATTGTTACCAAGCTTTGTTATGAACTGGTGAATAACCGTTTTTGTCTGGTGAATTACAAGTTATTTTGTTTATTTTCAGTTTTATCTGACGCTATTTTGATTTTGTTATTAAGTTTTGTTTTTTAAAGCGGACATAAATTTTGTGATGTAATTAATGTTTGTTGTTGTTGTTTGGTTTTGCCGTTCGTCTTCGCTCGCTTTCCTAATATCGGCATATCTCATCAATCTAATGCATTATTTTTCACTCAACTGAGTTATTTGCTTTGGAGGCTATCTTTTCGTTAATACACCAATTTTTTTTTTGAAAAATAATTGAATTTTTTGTGTTTTTCCATCTGTTCCTCATTTGATAGACAATTATGCCAAAATTTAGATGAGCGGGGTCGAAACCTTATGTACGATCGCACATTACCGAGCCGCCTTGTTTGCTTTCAAAGTCCATTCATAGTTATTTCAAGTTCTAGTTTTTGTTCGGTCAATGAACACTTGGTCAATGTTTGTCCTGTTTTTTAATTTATTGAAAATTTATTTAGTTATTTGAGTTTTACAGCATGGTTTCTTTGTCAAGTTAACGCACTTCAAGCTGATTTTAATGCAAGTTGATTTTTTGACTGCTTTTAAGCGCATTTACGCTGGACTTCTTGATTTTCGCGTCCTCGAAATCTCTGCTATTAAGAATTTGAGCTAAATTATTCAATTTCGCCCGCTAGCCGGCGGTATTTTTAATATTTTAAGTAAACTAACAAATTCAATTACCGCGTTCTACGTACTCTTCCAGTAGCCAGTAGGGTTGATATCAGGCCAGACTGAAATTTATCTCAAGTTCTCTCTGGAGAGCTATGATACATCCTATTACGCTTCTCAATATGCTGCCATGAAACTAAGAGTGAAATGCGTATCTTAATTCATTGATGATCTAGGCACTTGGTTGAACTGTAAGTCTGAACGGGGACTTCATGTAATTGTGTTCGTGTGACGTCCAAATGCGAAATTATGAAGTTGATTGAAATCAAATTTCTTGAATTTTGTGTACATGTCTTTGATAGTTTTGCTTTGTTCTTGTTTACCAGCGAGGATTTTGGTTTTATCTCCGCATCAAACAGTTGAACCCTAATAGTTATGTGGCGCTCCACATGAAAGGATAACGCTATTGAGATAGTTACGATTGATGTAGTGATATTTAGAAAATTTTATATAAAGTTTATTTAGGTTTCTCAGCCGCACAAGTGTGCTCATGGTACTAGTCTAAATTATGTTAACTCTTTCAACTCTCTATAGTGTTATTCTTAAAAGTACATCAAATTTATTTTACCAATTAGTGATCCGACATGATGAGATGTTAGAAGGGACTGTCTGCTGGCTCGGCTCTTTCTGTTAGTTTTGGCCACTCGAAGTAGTTTTCGCAGATGGTAATGTGTAGTTTTATTTGGAAGTCCTGATATGTGGAAGTTGCTGAAAACGTGCTTTTCGATGTTCATGTGTCTTTCAGAAAGTATAATGTTATCAACATGAATTCAAAAAATGTGAAAAGTGCAGGAAAAGTTTTGAAGAAAATAAAAAAATTCCCATCTTTGACATGAGAGTTGGTTTTTTGCGTGTACAAAATCGCACGCTACTCTGAACGAAATTTTTGTTTCCACCAATTATAAGAAAATGGGTTATTGGGTGAGGAAAAAATGAAAATTTTCTACTTGAAGTGCTTTCTACAAATTTGTTATTAACGGGATTATTTTGACATTTTCATAACGCGCTGACAAAAATTAGAGATTATTTGAATTAGCAACTGACAAACTTTTGAAATGACAAATTACGACAACAGTTGAGCATGCAGATACGAAGGACGATTTAACATTGTAAAAAAAACAAATTTTTTTTCGATGATTCTAAATCTAGAGAAAGCTCTATTTCTGCTGAAGTTTCTGTAAAATTTCTCTACTACTTGTCATGCATTTGATCGTGAATAACAAACTGTAATGAAAACTTACTCGCCTATGAATCCATAGTTTGTGAGACAAAATTGTTGAGAAGTCGCAAAGTTTTATGATAGTAAACACAGATTCTATATAAACTAATGAGGAGCTGTTCATAAAGTAGTCAAATCGCCGATTTTGCATTCAATTTTGCCCGTTTTGAGATCGGAAGACAAATTTTTGTCATAGGTTATTGGATATGAAACAACGATACAGGGAACGAACTTTGTTTCTCTCAACGCAAAGCTATTCTGAAAGTGCGATTTTTGGCGCTAAGACTTACCGTACTGTTCTAGCAGAAAAATGTCATAGAAAACAAACAATTTTAGTTATTGATTCCCCCAACGTCTTAGTTCAAGTTTTTTTGAAGACTGAGCCAGCTAAGCGCAATATCAATTAAATTGAAATAGTTGCCAATATGACTTTTTTATCGAGCCCTAGACCTAGACAATTGGAATAGAGCCAAAGTTAGGGACTTTCCCGCAATTTGGCAACTTCCCGGCAACTGAACTATTGATCATTTTTGAACAATTATCTCAAACAAAGCCAGCGGTCGCGTTTCAAATTTTTCTCTTAAAATTTTCAAAAATAGACTCACAGAGCAAAAAAAAACATTGGTACTCACCGTATTGGCAGAGAAGATTTAAGCAAAATCTAAATTTAGTCCCTAATGCCTGATAACTTTACTACACATCACACGAAATGACTGCTGAAGGCTGTCAAGATTTATCAAATCAAATCAAAACTAGAGGAAATTTAGACTTTTGATGTTTTTGTAACTACTCTCCAACTTTTAACGTGCATTTGAAGTGCATTTATTGTCAGGTATTAAATTTAAAAGGAGGATTTTTTGCAATTCCGCATGATTATATTATTTGATGTGCTGATATTCAACTTTTTCCTAGGTAAGAAAACTGCAGTTTCTGATGTCACTTCGAAATTTCTTTAGAATTATGTTCCGCGGCGGCTCTCTGCGCAAAAAAATATTATTTTTTTTTCGAGGGAAAAAAGTGAACTTGAATTATTTTGTATAAAAATATCAAAAATCTCTCGTGGGTATGAAAGATGGCTTGAAGTTTATCAAAACATTTGATATTGAGATTATTTTTAAGATTAATTTGGTTAGGTTTTCTAAAAATAGTATTGCTCTTATCTTGTATTCCTCACTGTAGGTATTGCATATTATTCAGCTTAATGTTTAACAATTGGTTACCACGGTTGTTCAGGTGAAAATAGCAGTGATCAAAACTTCCGATGAAAGTCTTTTTTTATGACGGATCTAACCAGTGATGGAAGGAGATGCTGGCAGTATTGCAGTTTTCTGTGGTTTTACTGAGCTAAAATGTCTTAAAGTATAAGCCTTTTAAGTCTTAAAGTCAAGCAGCAGATAAATATTTCAGCAATCTGTTCTGAGTATATCCAGCTATGTTTAAAAATGTGAAGGCTTTTTTTAGACGCAGGGAACTTCAGAAAACGAGACCAGCAGTTTTGTATCTCAGTTGAAAGGAACTTAAAGATTTCAGAGACGCTGATCACCACAGTAGATTTTTGATAAAGTTTAATTTTCGGTCCTTTCTCATTGTAGCCCCCACCCCCCCACAATTGACCCGTTATAATTTATTTGTGGTAATTGAGAATCTTTGCGTTCTGTGCGTACTGGGAAAAGCCCTATTTTTCTATTAGAACCAAAATTTGGTGAAAAATGTTTTGAAAACAATAGCACAGGCTGACATTGTTTTTGAATTTTTACAAACTACAGCTTGAGTGTTTCGACAATTCTAAAAATAGTAAATTAACCTTTACTTTGATTGCAAGTAATTTAAGACAAGTGGCAGTTTTTGCAGGCAAAACATATGAACCATAAGATTGAAAATTATAAAATCAACTTAGAGATCAAAAATTCCGGAAAAGCGGAAAAAATTGAGGCCGAATAAAGCATTTTAAGGATGGATGCAAAAAAATATAACAACAATATTTATTGATAAATTTCAAATTCCAATTAGTTGTTTAAATTGCTCAAATTGAAGTTCTTCGACAAAATATATAGTGCTTTAACACGACGAGTTCTTAAAATTGCATTTCAAGAAAAAGGGAACTCCAATGAAAGTTTTAGGGGTTTAAGAAGGCGGAAGTAGTTTGAAAGTGGACTGACACTGGGTCAAACCAGCATCTCTTAGTTGCACGCCTAGAGAGTTAACTATACAAAATCGACTCAAGGTCTTGAACGTGCGGATCTTTTGTGACCCCCTGCTCTAGTTTTAAGTTTCAAGAGTTCATCTCTATAACCATGTTACGTGAACAGTAGAGCTTCTTGTCAAGTTATATGAATCCTACTTTGTGCTTAATTCACTTTTGTTTGTTCTTTCTTACTGTCCAGCAACTGATCACCGCCTTCGACGTAAAAAAATTGAATTTTTGAACTGTTTGATGAAAATTTTACTTTAAAAAATGTTTACCGGGAACTGGTCCATCTGATAGGTAAGAGATGCTACCTTTGTCAATATATCTTAGTTTCTCTTTTGAGAGCTGTGCATACATTATAATACGCTTTGTTTTTAATTCATAATATGCTGCCATGCAACTGTAAGGAATGCAATGCGTATCTCTATTGATGATGTAGGCACTTGAAGACTGAATAGCGACTTCCTATATTTGTCGGTGTGACGTCCAAATGCGAAATCATGAATTTGATTAAAATCAATTTCCTTGAATTTTGTGTACGTCTTTGAAAGTTGCTTTGTTCTTATTCAACAACGAAGATTTTGGTTTTATCTCCGCATCAAAAGCGGCGTTTTCTGTGTTTATCCGGCTCTGTTTCACAGCTTTTCTACAAACTTTTTCTTTAGATTATCCTGGAAAATACTCTCAGTAGAAAAACGGAACCTGCTATATGATAATTATCGAGTAGAAATTTGTGCGCTGCAATAAATTTACCTTTTCAGTGATGCACATGTTGTTTCTGCAAAGCTGACCTCGAGTAAATCGAGGAGATATGTCATTTGGGAAAGAAGTACTGCCCTTTTTAACTTCACTGAGAGGTCCACGACTTGTTCTCGAAAAGGAGAGAGATGGCAATGAAGACTATTACGGTGAGATACAGATTAGTGCTTATCGGTTGCAAAGGTCAATTTGAATGTCAAAATTTATATTTTATATTTTTAAATAATATTGTATGTTAAGGTTACATTAATACGCAGTTTGAGAAACAAATTAGCGTTAAACAATTAATAATTTAACTTCTAAAAAAATATCAGAAGCAAAGGAACATTACTAGTTGTTTTTTAAAACAATAGCAACAATAATTTCAATTAGTTTCAAAAAGTGAAATGTTATAGGAAAGGGTGTTGTATTTATGAGTGCCTACAATGCCTTGAACTGAACAATCATTGAACAATCTATCGCTTAACATCGATTTGAATTGCTTTAGTTCTTGTCCTGGATTTAGGCAGAACAATCTTTTAGCGTCATCGTTACTGTTTTAGAATGTAACCAGCGGGAATGAACCTTCATCTAACCTTGGAATGAACAGCCTCCTGGATTCGCACAATTTCCACCACACGGACAAGTCCTCTTCCACGGGTGGAAGTTCGGGTACGAACAACTTCTTCCTGAAAAGAACCAACACTGCTGTAGTCCCAGTGGCAATGGAGGAAAATTTCTGCGGGGTCGACTCCGATAATGAAACGACAGAGAAAGAAATGAGGACATCGGCTAGCGAGTCAATGCTTAAATCATCCGCTTCACCAATGAATAAAAGCGGCTCAAAAGTATCCGAATTGGACTATGCAGGCAAAGCTTCTGATGCTAGAAATCGCATCTTCGGTTACCTCCCGGATGAAGAACGAGAAGAATTGGACGCATTTCTTTTGCTCGACTCCGACAGCCAATTTTTACTCTCCAACTCGGGAACCGAGCAGCCGGAACGCAAAGAGGAGATTCTGCATCCTTTGCTGTCTAGAGAAATTAAACATTTCCAGGAGCAATATGGGACTGAGAGTATCGTAGATGTCGAGGTCACGGATATGGCTGCGGTCACAATGAAGATTGACATTGACTTCTTAGACGCGTCAATAGCATCTGCCTGGTTCTTCAAACCCAACGAATATATACTGCTAAAATTAATCTTCCACAATATGCTTTTTCTTGATGGACTGCCACCGAAGGTCTCAATTATTCATCAGTTCGGACCCTCTGTCAAGTTCCCAGTTGGTCGACAGTTGGAGAAAATCATGGAAAAGTACTTCAGTACTATTTGGCCATTACTTTGCAATCGAGGTTTAGAGAGAATCTTAAAGGAACATTTGAGTATGTGTAAGTGTGCAAGTTTGCGAGAGCTCCTGGGCCTCGGGTTCCCAGAAGCAGATGTGGTATCTGCGTTGAAGCAGTGCGGTGGTAGTGTGAGCGAAGCCGCCAGCTTTTTAATTGACAAGGGTCTGGACAACAAGGAGGACGGATCGTCGCCTATCAAAGCTCTATCAGCTAACTGCAATAATTCATCAGGCAATAACAATAAATCAGGGACTAATGCCGCCCACTCGCCATCAAACTCACAACACACCAGCAGTACATCGCCAAAGTCTAAAAAGCTTAAAAACATGTTGGGTGCATTTATAAGACTGTTATCCCGGTCCGAAAATTCGTCCAATGTTTACAGCAAACACCTTAGTCTGAGCTTGATCAACTTGAGTGCAGATGGCATGAAAGCTAAAGAAGTTCCGCCCCTAGAGTACGGATTGCTCAATCAGGTCCACACCTATATCAAAAACAGAATCAATTCTATAAACGAGTTTTGCGTTATTTGTGACGAGCCACATGTCTTTCAAAACGCGGAATGGCAATGCATGCTCAAACCTTCAGTTTGCAGTCGAGAATTGTGTTGTTTCTCGTTTCAACAAATGGGGGTGATGAATGATGCAACCGATTCCCTAGCAACCGGAGCCGAAGTGACTGATTTACTTGTGGCTCTTGCCAAAGCTGCTCTCAAATCAAAGCGGCGAGATATCATATTTGACCCTTATCCTACTGTAGTCGACCCCAATAACCCTAAGGAGCTGATATTGACACCCAAACGAAAAAATTTTACACTTTTGGAATCATTATTTGATAAAATTGAAGAGATAGGATTTTCGGAGTTCATTGATTCACAACATTTCCAGCAGAAGCTAAACGAGTCTGATGCATTACTTTATCCATTGGTTTCATGGCTGGTAATGTCGAATCGCAGTCACATTGTAAAAATTCCACCTAGATATCAACTTTCATTCATGCATACTCCACATCAGTTTCTTTTACTTAGCAGTCCACCAAGCAAAGAGGCAATATTCCAGGAGGCTAAGAAGACGGAGATGCAGGGCAGCTACTTTGCGTTTCACGGCAGTCTAATTGAAAATTGGCATTCCATTCTGCGGGGCGGACTTCTGGTGGGAACTGGTACCAAGCATCAAGTGCACGGCGCTGCCTACGGTCGAGGCATCTATCTATCTCCCCTATCGTCTGTGTCCTATGGGTACTCTAACTGTGGTCACGGAGAATACAACGGAACTGATCTGCCAGTTGGAGCTGTATCCTCCAAAATGACTCCTGGTCAGAAAAGTCGCTTTATATCGGGAAAAAATATCACATGCATTGCGCTTTGCGAAGTCATCAACTCGGCTACATGTTTACAAAGGTTCCAGAACGTGTGGGTTTGTAGCAACCCGGATCTGGTGTGTACCCGCTTCTTTTTTGTGTATGAAGACGGACAAGTGGGCGATCAGTTAGTGGACACGATGCTGCCCAAGTTCAAAAATGAGATTGAAAGTGCCCTGCGCATGATGTCCGGCGAGGATGGGTCTACCGATGACTTCATTGATGACCAGAGCAAAAAGTCAACCGCCAGTGGTGATAATATCACGCGAACCAACAGCGCTAAAAATAAATCCACAGCTGCAAAGTCAAATGGAACATCAACGGCAACGTCTTCGAATGCTTCCTAATGTGACTCCGATTCTAGATCTGTTTCCTCGGGTTGTTTCAACGCTTAAGTATCGTTTTTGGGTAGAACCCCCCCCCCCCAGCCCGCCGGTAAAATTTACCCTTCATATCTGATATTTTTACATCTTCATGTATTACTTGCAATGGGCAGTCACACCTCTTTTTAGGGTTTACAATCCATATTCAATGGAAAAGCAAGAATTGTTCATGCAAGGTAATAAAAAGGAAAACTTTGTTCACGGGGGAGGTCAGGAAAGAGTTCCATTTTGTTAAAAAAGGAAATGGTTCATTGAGAAACGGACTGTCAAGACCTCTAAGCTACAAAGAGAATTATATGAAATACTATGTTAGTATCATGCTCCATGTCTCGTTAAATTTAGATAATAAAGTATTTTGTGCTTTTTTGCTTTACCTACATCAAAATTTTGAGCAATAAAAGTCTTTTGTTTTGATTCGAAATGTTTTGCTGAAAAACCTTCCTACAGGATCTACCCGCCCTCTTTTGTTTGTTTTCTTATTCTATTCACTCCTATATATGTTTACTCTTATTTTGAAATATAATTCCTCCTGATTATGCGAAGTAATCTTTTCAGGTCCAAATGCATTAAAATTTATTTTATTACGCTAGGCAAAACTTGGTGCTATTCAAGTGTTTTACTCAAGTAACTGCAGTGCAAGTGATTTCTATATTTTGCTGGTCACCCTATAATAAGCGGGTTTTGCTTGTCAATTCGAAAACTTGTTATTAGTTGCAATTTAGCTTTCTACCGCTCTTCCTTTTTCGAAAAATGTTGGAGCTTTTGTTGCAAACACGTTCCTGTTCCAAGCTTTAATGCAATAGCCGGAGAGAATTAAGTGACCTTTTTTGAAAGTCCTTGATAGACTGAACTTACCTCTAATATTGTTGTTCTATTGGGTTCTCATATTCTAAGAGCCTCTAATCTAATCTACATTAGAATATTAAGTCTCTTTTTTGGTGAGACTGAATGTTCTCGCTAGATTCTCCCCGTATGAGAAGCAATTATCGTGAACGTGTGTGTCTTTTTTTCGACTCTGAGAAGAGTATTGGTATTCCACAGGCTTTTTATGCAGATTTTTAAAGTTAAGTTTGAACAATAAAGTTTGTTGTTCAAACAAAACCGATTGTTAGAGGTACGACGACAAGGCCCTGAGTGTTTAATGACTCTGTCGAGGTGAAGGAATCGGACTCAGGAGGTTGGGATTCGAGCCCTATCTTTTTGATGTTTTCGCACCCATAAAGAAAAATTTACGCTCTGCCTGTCATGCGATTTTACTCGGTTTGTTTAGTGTAGGTCAAATTATGAGTGTAGTTTTTCAAATTTTCAAGTCTGAGTACTTTTTAGTACTTTTTGAGTAGTTTTTTTTTCAAATTTTTGCCGTACTTTGCGTGTCAACATTAGAGCTATGCTCTATGATAGAACAGAACATTAGTTCTTTAGTTTTAATCTATTTTTCTGTCTTGAAAAGTATTTTAATTTTTTTAAAATTCCATAACTACTTGCAGAAATTTAGCATTAACGTTCTGGAAGGTTTGCCCTCAAAGTATGTTCGCTGAGCCTTTTTGTTTATTTTTAAAAATTGAAGGAGGCAAAGAAATTATCTGGTTATAAAGTTAATGCAAAGATTTGATTTGCACATTTTAGTAAACTAAAAATTTTCGTTTTTAATAGCCGCCATCATATCGTTCGGCTTGTATAACGGTCCTGTTTTTTGGTCCAAATTTTTGGATTGTTTTAGTGCACTGTCTTTTAAATCTGTTCACTTTTTGACTTTTTCACAGTCAGAGGTGAAATCCCCTTCTCTTCACGCACCCCACCCCTTCATCGCTTCGTGACCCAGCCTAATCGAGACTCCCCCGTGAGCGCCCCTCCACCGTGCTCACCCCACACCCCTTGATTTAAGCTGAACCTAGCTTCCCTAAATTGTTGCTAGCTGCTGAAGAAGCCAACTGCTCGCTTGTTGTTTGAGGTTAAGAAGCCAGTAGTTAATCGGTTTTGTTTGTAAACATGCGTGTCTTTGTAAACATGCATTCTTTAACTTCTTGAGTGAACAGACCGTTCACTTTCCTTCCTTTTTAAAGGGTCCAGATCTCTTAAGATCGTGTAATAAACATTTGATCTAAATATGAACAAACTTTGCAATCTCTGGTAGAAACTAAAAAACATTCCTTTCAAGTCTGTACTTTAAACGTGAACAACTATTTTTGAAAGTTCAATTATACTTTAGCAAACTTTTTAATTTACTATTTTTTTAAAATTACAATGTGTTTTCTTTAGAAGAGATGGCATAATAATTTATTATGGCTATCAGTTGATCCTCATCCCTCCAAAACACAATAAGGATATGCAGCCACGAAGCGGTGCATGTTTTGGAAGCGAGTTTCTGTTGCACTAATCTACAGTCCTCGTCGAAGCTTCAGATTAATCTAGCACGTTGCCCTCCTTGATAAAAAAACAAATAAGCAAAGCTATAAGGTGACTAAAAAGGGCTTCCGCAGTAGTGCCTGTTGTCCCCTCCGAATGTTTTGTGGTATTCTTCACAACATTTTTGTTTTGGGATATCCATACTCGTCGCTTCCTTAAAAATATCCATTTCGGCATGTATTGAATACAAACCTACAGTGCATTGCCAACATTCAGAATTTAGATTCTAAAACGGGGGGAAAGGGCTTTTAAAAAGGCTCGAAGTTTAAACAAATACTGAGCATCTTTTCAATTAAGATATGAAAATAGTTTTTGCATCGAATTTGAACGTACAGAATTTTTGAAATGAGTTTGAGGTGAAAGAAGAAACAGTGCCATGTCAGCAGTTTTCTACGGCCAATATAACTCCAAAATGACTCCTGGTCAGAAAAGTCGCTTTATATCGGGAAAAAATATCACATGCATTGCGCTTTGCGAAGTCATCAACTCGGCTACATGTTTACAAACGTTCCAGAACGTGTGGGTTTGTAGCAACCCGGATCTGGTGTGTACCCGCTTCTTTTTTGTGTATGAAGACGGACAAGTGGGCGATCAGTTAGTGGACACGATGCTGCCCAAGTTCAAAAATGAGATTGAAAGTGCCCTGCGCATGATGTCCGGCGAGGATGGGTCTACCGATGACTTCATTGATGACCAGAGCAAAAAGTCAACCGCCAGTGGTGATAATATCACGCGAACCAACAGCGCTAAAAATAAATCCACAGCTGCAAAGTCAAATGGAACATCAACGGCAACGTCTTCGAATGCTTCCTAATGTGACTCCGATTCTAGATCTGTTTCCTCGGGTTGTTTCAACGCTTAAGTATCGTTTTTGGGTAGAACCCCCCCCCCCCAGCCCGCCGGTAAAATTTACCCTTCATATCTGATATTTTTACATCTTCATGTATTACTTGCAATGGGCAGTCACACCTCTTTTTAGGGTTTACAATCCATATTCAATGGAAAAGCAAGAATTGTTCATGCAAGGTAATAAAAAGGAAAACTTTGTTCACGGGGGAGGTCAGGAAAGAGTTCCATTTTGTTAAAAAAGGAAATGGTTCATTGAGAAACGGACTGTCAAGACCTCTAAGCTACAAAGAGAATTATATGAAATACTATGTTAGTATCATGCTCCATGTCTCGTTAAATTTAGATAATAAAGTATTTTGTGCTTTTTTGCTTTACCTACATCAAAATTTTGAGCAATAAAAGTCTTTTGTTTTGATTCGAAATGTTTTGCTGAAAAACCTTCCTACAGGATCTACCCGCCCTCTTTTGTTTGTTTTCTTATTCTATTCACTCCTATATATGTTTACTCTTATTTTGAAATATAATTCCTCCTGATTATGCGAAGTAATCTTTTCAGGTCCAAATGCATTAAAATTTATTTTATTACGCTAGGCAAAACTTGGTGCTATTCAAGTGTTTTACTCAAGTAACTGCAGTGCAAGTGATTTCTATATTTTGCTGGTCACCCTATAATAAGCGGGTTTTGCTTGTCAATTCGAAAACTTGTTATTAGTTGCAATTTAGCTTTCTACCGCTCTTCCTTTTTCGAAAAATGTTGGAGCTTTTGTTGCAAACACGTTCCTGTTCCAAGCTTTAATGCAATAGCCGGAGAGAATTAAGTGACCTTTTTTGAAAGTCCTTGATAGACTGAACTTACCTCTAATATTGTTGTTCTATTGGGTTCTCATATTCTAAGAGCCTCTAATCTAATCTACATTAGAATATTAAGTCTCTTTTTTGGTGAGACTGAATGTTCTCGCTAGATTCTCCCCGTATGAGAAGCAATTATCGTGAACGTGTGTGTCTTTTTTTCGACTCTGAGAAGAGTATTGGTATTCCACAGGCTTTTTATGCAGATTTTTAAAGTTAAGTTTGAACAATAAAGTTTGTTGTTCAAACAAAACCGATTGTTAGAGGTACGACGACAAGGCCCTGAGTGTTTAATGACTCTGTCGAGGTGAAGGAATCGGACTCAGGAGGTTGGGATTCGAGCCCTATCTTTTTGATGTTTTCGCACCCATAAAGAAAAATTTACGCTCTGCCTGTCATGCGATTTTACTCGGTTTGTTTAGTGTAGGTCAAATTATGAGTGTAGTTTTTCAAATTTTCAAGTCTGAGTACTTTTTAGTACTTTTTGAGTAGTTTTTTTTTCAAATTTTTGCCGTACTTTGCGTGTCAACATTAGAGCTATGCTCTATGATAGAACAGAACATTAGTTCTTTAGTTTTAATCTATTTTTCTGTCTTGAAAAGTATTTTAATTTTTTTAAAATTCCATAAATACTTGCAGAAATTTAGCATTAACGTTCTGGAAGGTTTGCCCTCAAAGTATGTTCGCTGAGCCTTTTTGTTTATTTTTAAAAATTGAAGGAGGCAAAGAAATTATCTGGTTATAAAGTTAATGCAAAGATTTGATTTGCACATTTTAGTAAACTAAAAATTTTCGTTTTTAATAGCCGCCATCATATCGTTCGGCTTGTATAACGGTCCTGTTTTTTGGTCCAAATTTTTGGATTGTTTTAGTGCACTGTCTTTTAAATCTGTTCACTTTTTGACTTTTTCAAAGTCAGAGGTGAAATCCCCTTCTCTTCACGCACCCCACCCCTTCATCGCTTCGTGACCCAGCCTAATCGAGACTCCCCCGTGAGCGCCCCTCCACCGTGCTCACCCCACACCCCTTGATTTAAGCTGAACCTAGCTTCCCTAAATTGTTGCTAGCTGCTGAAGAAGCCAACTGCTCGCTTGTTGTTTGAGGTTAAGAAGCCAGTAGTTAATCGGTTTTGTTTGTAAACATGCGTGTCTTTGTAAACATGCATTCTTTAACTTCTTGAGTGAACAGACCGTTCACTTTCCTTCCTTTTTAAAGGGTCCAGATCTCTTAAGATCGTGTAATAAACATTTGATCTAAATATGAACAAACTTTGCAATCTCTGGTAGAAACTAAAAAACATTCCTTTCAAGTCTGTACTTTAAACGTGAACAACTATTTTTGAAAGTTCAATTATACTTTAGCAAACTTTTTAATTTACTATTTTTTTAAAATTACAATGTGTTTTCTTTAGAAGAGATGGCATAATAATTTATTATGGCTATCAGTTGATCCTCATCCCTCCAAAACACAATAAGGATATGCAGCCACGAAGCGGTGCATGTTTTGGAAGCGAGTTTCTGTTGCACTAATCTACAGTCCTCGTCGAAGCTTCAGATTAATCTAGCACGTTGCCCTCCTTGATAAAAAAACAAATAAGCAAAGCTATAAGGTGACTAAAAAGGGCTTCCGCAGTAGTGCCTGTTGTCCCCTCCGAATGTTTTGTGGTATTCTTCACAACATTTTTGTTTTGGGATATCCATACTCGTCGCTTCCTTAAAAATATCCATTTCGGCATGTATTGAATACAAACCTACAGTGCATTGCCAACATTCAGAATTTAGATTCTAAAACGGGGGGAAAGGGCTTTTAAAAAGGCTCGAAGTTTAAACAAATACTGAGCATCTTTTCAATTAAGATATGAAAATAGTTTTTGCATCGAATTTGAACGTACAGAATTTTTGAAATGAGTTTGAGGTGAAAGAAGAAACAGTGCCATGTCAGCAGTTTTCTACGGCCAATATAACTTTCAAAAAATATCCTGAATTCTTTGCGCCAATTTTTATTGCAGAAAATTTGAAGAAAATGATTGAGCACTCTGATGTTTTTTTTGTTTGGCAGCGTTTTAAACTACCTAATACTTAGGACGGACAGTCATTTAAAAAGTTTTCAATGAGAAGTTTTCAGAGAAATTAGAAATTTCCAAATTTTTCATAAATAAATTATTAAATGAAACACCCAAGCACGCCAGAAGAAAGACAATAGCATTCTGCTAAATACTGGAAACGCAATTGTTCTGACCCTTCTTGAGGGGGAGGAACTACATACTCAAATGGGTTTTTTTTGTTCAGACAATTTTAACCGATCGATATATTCATCGTAGAGAGTTGCGAGTGGTATCATTAAAAGGCCCTCCAGCGTAGAATATGGAATTAATTTTTTTTTGATTTTCTTATTTTACAGGGAGTTATCTCGAGGCTTGAAGTTTTGTGAATAATAGACGGATTTCCGTTGTTTTTATTCACATTTTCCTGAATTTTTCCTAAAATTTCGTCAATTTTGCTTAAATTTATAAAAATTGTTGACACTATTACTGTTGATTTTAATTTTAAAGACAGATAAGTATTGTCGACCATTTTGATTAAAATTTATGGCTAAAATTATGGCTGAATATTTCAAAAATCAGCATTTTTCATCAAAAATTGCCCCAAATGAGCTTGTTTAGTCCACTTTGATTAAATTTGTCGGAAGTACACAACCATATACAACAAACACAATCTTATTAAACTACAAAGAGAGCTATTTTTACTTCCACTTTCTTAGCGAGTTGTCTAGAATCAAATTTTTTCCGTTTTTGCTAACTATACTCTCATTATCAAAAACGCAGCATTTATTTTTGATCTTTTAACTAACGGACTATCGAGATCTAGAGAATTCGAAACAATTGAGTGTTCTAATTGAATGAGCTGCAATAGCAGGGCTGGTTTTGGTCTAATCTTGGACCGTTACAATCCAAAAATAGTTCGGATTGTAATCAGTCGGTCTTTCTTAAAAAAAAAATGATCATTTTTATGTTAAGAACTGAACAATTCAAATCAAAGATCACTGTTGATAGGTCCAAGTGGCTTCCCAAACAGTCCAAATTATTGTATTTAGTTTATTTACCCAAAAGTTTGTTGTCGTTTTTTGACTTTTAAAAATTTGCTTTTAAAATAAACAATGGATTATTGAACTTCGTCACTATTTTCCCCTTAATTTGGTCAACTTGTAGCTTATTGTGAGCAAAGAAAGAATGCATATTCTTCCTCTTCTTTCTGTTGAATTAAATTTTAATTTTGCGGTTTTACGCGTTAAATTAGGTTTTCTGGCTTTGATACTACTAGATTTCACAATTTTTTGATTTTTTTTGTATGGGCCCATTTTTCACGTTGTTTCTCGTTTTGTCAATTTATCACATAATTGACAATTCACATATTACATTAGTTGCGTTCAAAATAAGGCACATTTTGACATATAAGTCTTTAAAGGAATGGAAAATGGTTTTAACGGCTTCAACACCCCTTTCTCAAAGAATTTAATTGACTTTTTTACATTTGTTTTTAACTTTCGTTTTTACTTTGTGTTTTTCGTCGCATGAATTTTCCTGGATAATGACAGATCTCATTGGTTTGTATTGAGAAAAATGAGCTTATGTTTTGATTTGAGTAGAGAGCTGATGGCTTTCATGACTTTGAAAACAATTGTTTTCAAAATAAAAACTTTTTAACTTCGCATTTGTTCTTTTTTTCTATTAGTTACCTAATTCCGTTAATTACAGGTCATGTAAGACATCATTGTTGTCGAGGGAACGTAAAAATGTACAAAAGCTTAATTTGTTAAAGAATTCGTTATCAATTTACTGGCTTCGACACGGGTTTTTTGCGCAAAAAGTAAACTAATTTTTGATTTTTGTCTATAATTAGGGTTCTTTTTTTAGATGTTGGACATATTCTGAATAATTACAGGTCTCAAATGCTTCCTGTGGACGAGTAAACGACCTATTTATTTATTTCATTTTGTACCTAATGGCTTTCATGATTTTGAAATTAATTGTTTTCGGAAAAAAAGAATTACTTAATTTTGAGACCTATTCTCATTCATGAGAAGTCCTATACCACATTTGTGGCGTTCGAGAAAGGCTCAATTGATTATAATTTGAAGGGCAAAATTTGGCTTTACGGCTTCGACAGCGTTTTCTCGCAAGTTTTTATTGAATTTTTTGTCTCTATTTTGTTCTTTTTGTAACCGCATAAAAAATTGATTAATGGCAGCTCCTAATAACCTCCTATAGAGGCGTATGTGATTATAAAGTTGGATGTTTTCAATTGCTATCTCTTGGTTTTCATTACTTTGAAATTAATTGTTTTTAAAAATATAAGCCAATTTTTTATCTTAGCTGTTTTTTTTGTTCTTTTTTGTCTAATTGTTACCGAGATATTTTATGGAGTGGTCCCATATCTTTTATTTTGAAGTACAAGTTATTTTGTTTAGTTTCAGTTTTATCCGACGCTATTTTGACCTTGTTTGTAAGTTTCTTTAAAATGGACATAAAATTGTGGATGTAATTAATGTTTGTTGTTATTGTTGTTTGATTTTGTTGTTCGTCTTGACTGGCTTTCTTAATGATGACTGATCTCATCAATCTAATGCGGCATTTTTTACTCCACTGAGTTTATTGCGTTGGAGGCGATCTTTTTGTTCATACACATTTTTAAAAAATTAAAAACTTGAATTGCTATCTATTCCTCATTTGGTAGACATTTATGCCAAAAATGTGGATGAGCGGGGTCGAAACTTTATGTCCGAACGCACATTACCGAGCCTCCTTGTATAATCTGTTTTGAAGTCATTAAATGTAACTTCTGAGAGAATGAGTTGTTATCATATCTTTCTTCGCGGAATTGTGTGATGAAGAACCTAAGATCATCGGCGTCCCCAGTTAAATGTTTAATTTAATGGAACCTGACTTTCAATTTATGTATATGAAAAGATGAATGTTTTTGAAAAAAATGGCTGGAAACCAATAATCTTTATTGTCAAACAGCAATTTTAAAATGAGCGAAAACTAGTTTCATTATATATCTCTAAAGTGTTGTTAATTTTTTTGGTTACAGTTTTTACGCTCGATTACAAAATATAAACCAAAATAGGTCGGAACTTTATGTGCGGTCTCACATTATCGATCCTTCTTAATTTTATAAAAGTTATTAAAATTTAAGGTGTAAATTTGCTTGGATTTAGATAATGAGGAGGAAGCCAATCTACTGAAATTTTATAATCTGCACATTTTGGTTTAAGATGTTGAGCTAAACTCTGCGGATGAGAGTAGTCGGAACATCAAGCGCAAACGCAAATTTCCGAGCCTCCTTGTTTGCTTATTTCGACCAAATGAGATGGGATGCATCTGTATGCCGTTTTTTGAATCGATGTAGTGAGAAGAATCGGTATAGTTTTGTGTTCGAAAAATGTGGCGATGTCTTTTTTTGGAGGTTTGATCGTGCAGATCAATACTTGTTGCATTTATTAAGTCCCTCTGAAGAACTTCATATTCTATCAAGTCCACAACACGTTTTTTTTGAAAAAATAAAATGTGAAATTCTAGCGAAATTTGAAAGCGTGTATTTGTTTTTACTCTTTTAATGAAATGTACTATTTTGCAGAGCAGAATGAATGTTTTCATTGCTTTATTTACAATCTTCTTGTCAGCAGTGAAATGTGAGAATTTTTTGCTGTACTGTTCTTGTGCAGGCAGAATTGGAAATCAACTTGACCATTTGCTCGGAACAATTGAGTTCGCTCAATCGATCAACTACACTTTAGTTCTCATGCCTTTTGTACATTACTACCCCCTGGCACCAAAGGGAACTATAAAGTTGACATTTTACGAGGAAATATTTAACGTGGATTCTTTCAACTCTTTTACAGATGAACTGAAACCCTATCGAGTAATAACGTGGGCAAATTTCGCGAAAAAACGGATAGGAAATTTAAGGGAACTGTTTCCTGCTCTATATGCAGAACAAGTTTGAGAAGTTAAGAACAGCCCCGCCCCTTCCCTCATTCTATTTGCGAGCATTTATGGCACAATGCGCCTCTAAAATAAAGCCGTGTGTAAAACTGCCGACCAAAGCATAGCCTAAAACTGTTTCCTTTTTCCACTAGTGGGCAAAGTTTAATTTTTATGAGCCCATATTGACTAGCTATGCTCACAGATAATTGTTTGAAATTTAATGGTGCATATCCTGCTAAGAGAGGGGACTAGGCATTACAAGTTATATGCCATTGTAGTAAGGTGATAATCGATCATAGATGGTCATGTCCTACGGGGGGTTCAAAAGAGAGGGAGGAAAACAGTTCCTAAAACTTTTTATTGATCGTATGGATTCAGTTCCGCAT
The DNA here is from genome assembly GCF_964194025.1 of Convolutriloba macropyga. Taxonomy (NCBI): domain Eukaryota; kingdom Metazoa; phylum Xenacoelomorpha; order Acoela; family Convolutidae; genus Convolutriloba; species Convolutriloba macropyga. The sequence goes on from NC_134472.1 coordinate 6,443,336, forward strand.
TTTCTCAGTTTAGAATTGATTTGCATATCCAACAACACTGGCTTCAAAAATTACGTGATGCCATGCGAATTACCCAACTATCTGCCATATAATTCCTACTGGAATCTACTCGGGGTCTCGTTTGCCGGGACAGGACGGTTTGTGTCAGTGGATGCATTGACTGGTAGAAAAAGTGAAGAAACTACGGTGGCTCTGCTCAAGCAACCAGGTGCGTAGAGAGAGGAGAGAGTTGAAAACTTAGTGGGGTCGAATAAATTGTACTATGTATGTTCTACACTATAAGCCATTGTAAGATATGATATTACAAGGACCTGATAGCCGAGTGTTTAATGCTTCAATCTCGCGTATCGTTCGGGAGAAATTTGTATTTTTTTCAGTCATTCGTTGGTCAATTTTCAGAAAGCGAAATTGACGGAAAAAGTATTCTAATCCCGCAGCAATGTTTTATCACTGTTTTCGGTTTTCATGGTATTCATTGGGCGCCAGCAAGTTATTTCATTGATAACTCATACAGCTACTGTTATCGACACGAGAGTCGATGGAAAAGAGTTGTAACGGCTGCTCTCCTAATCGGTTGCGACGGGGAAACCTTTACACCGCCCAGTTCTTTTCAGTGGATCAAAATCTGTCCGGATATTTTAGCAGTTTGCTTTTGTAACTGTATATCCGCTAAATTCTTGCCGTCGCATTTCACTTCAGTTCGTAACTATTTGCTTATCTTAGTTTTTCCGGTATCAAATTGGACTGGATTGCTACAGATCACACAATACGGGATCTTTATTTGTATCCAGTTCAATCCGATAGGGAAACAAATCGAAGACAAAGATATATGTCCAAGACCTGTTCATGCAAAATATAGGCATTTAGGCAGTTTATGCTGATGCAAATAAAAAATGCCCAGTTTTTATGCTGCTGCATTTTCCTACGCATGCTGGGAAAGCTCAGCTTCAACAAGAGTTATCATATCAGCTAATATGCTTGAGAGAAGAAGCGCGTGTTGTTATGTACGTTAATGGTTTTTGCATTTAATTCAGAATCTTAACTCAAAGTTGCTGCACGGTAAACTATAAACTAAAATATTTGCACGGTAAACCATTTTTACGCCTTGATAATTTGAATATGAATTGAAATGACTCTTTCCACCTACAACCTTCAATTCTTTTTGGGGGTTAGGAACTTTATGCTAACCGAGCATTTTGGTTCGGTTGATTTTGGCCAATCGATATCTTTTGTGCACACATACAAGCCCAGTATCATTGGAAATGTCCCCAATGTCATACAAGCCCAGTATCATTGAAAAACTGAATCAAAACTCGAAGAACAATCAAGTTTTTCGCCTTTTCTTTTTTAAATACGTTTAAACTAAATACCTTTAAAATATAGGATAAGAATATTTATTTTTCCAAAGGCAAGATAGAGGAGATAATAGTTGTGAAAAACGAATAATGTAAGTATCACTTGTAAACAAAGAACAATTGAAACATAAATGAGCAGAAAATTTTCATTTGTTGGATTCATTCAAAAATTAAATTTTTCCTGCGTGTTTTATGCTCGGCATAATACCAAAATACTGTTTCAAATTGCTCGTATTGTATTGTGGCTTTTCGAAAAGCGTTCAACTAAGATAATCATCACATTTTTATGTGGACTTCATTATAGCATTATTTGGTTTCATCTGGATTTGTTTAGTTTTTCGGACTAAAGAGATTCAACAATTTACTAAATAGATGTTCAATCTGAGACAAATGGAGTCATTTTAGAATTAATAAATTAGGGCGAATCAAAAATTAATGGAGGATGGGTCAAAATTGATCTTCTCTACCTAAACCAGGCTGGCTCAAGGATGAATACAATCCTTTGTTTGGTTATCAGTTTTTGACGTTTCAGTTGGATTAATTCCCCTCATTTTTAGCATGCAGTTTTCTACATTTTTTCCATGATTGATTTTTTCACGCTTGAAATATGAAAATTTGTTTTTACTTAAAATTTTTAAATTTCATTCATCAAAATATCAGCTAAGATATGTCAGCTAACAGTAAAAGCATTTAAAAAGATTATCGAACTCGAACAATTTGATTATAGACAAATGGAGAAAAGTATCTTAATTCTAATATTTTTCACAATCTTTCTTAATTGTCAAGTAATGTTTATATGTTGCGAAGAAAACTGGTTCAACTGTAGAAATATCAATCAAATTTGAGTTTGAGGATAGATTCCGCTGAAACGAATAAGCTAAGGGGACAATTGGAATGTCTTAATTTAATTATAGGTCAAACGGACTAAACTGATTGTTTCTTCATCTTTATTGCAATTTTGCGTATAATATATTTTACACCCGAATTTTTATTAGTTGGTAGAAAATGATTTAACTCTGAATATTTTGAGAGCAACTTTTGCATAGAGAACTTAGCGATTAAACCAATAATGATTTTTATCTCACTCCCTCCTCGTGATCCTGATTTTTGTTAGTTTCAGAAATTTTCCAATCCATTTCTATCTGAAAAGATTCGGCCCGAAATTTTTAGTAATTTTTAAATTTAAAAACTTTCTTTTAAAGAAAGTTTTAAAATTTAAGAAAGTTTTAGCCTTGAAGGTCAAAGAAAACAGTCGAAACGGATGCTAATGAGATTTGCTTCAATACCAAGCAGAATTTTTTGGTTCCACGCAAAACTGCATTCAATTTGATTTTTTATGCGGTTTGAAAAAACTTTGTCTTTTTCGCCAAACTTAAACTCGTGTCCTTCATGTCATCATAATTACATAAATCTAGATTGAATTCATAACTTAAAATACATTAAAAAAACTTTAGATTGCGAAAGATGTAGTCAAAGTGTTTTGTTTGTCGTAGACCTGTTTGGAACATTGTGTGAACGCACATTACTGGTCGTGTTAACCTTTACTGTACTAAACAGTGCAGAGTTACATTAGTGATTCACTTAATTTTTTTAAACGAGAAACGATTTTTGTACAACCCTCCACCAAACTTGTTTTATTTTTGATAGGAAAATTTCTGCGCTAATAGGAGTAATAAGTAGTTTTATAACCAAACTTTTGTTTCATATGCATCGCTTACTGGCTTCTATAAAACTTTTAAAGTATTTTAAAACGAAATCCAGAAGTGTAATTGAATGAATCAGTTTATATAAAACATATCTCGCAGATTTCTAGAAAACAGCTGCTATATTTTAGTACATCTGCAATCTCGAACAAGATGATAGATTAGCACAACAGACGGAAAGATATTTCTCTTTTTCATTAAGTTCTAAGAGGTTAGTTTTTGGTTAAGAAGCTGTATAATTTATTGCTGTATCTGTTAGCTGCCCTTAAATAACTTTTAGTTAGTGTGACACACACTCTCTGTTGACGTTATCTCATTCAATTAAAGTTGTCAAAAATCAATTTAAGAGAGAGAGAGAGAGAAGAAAAGTCGTTTTCAGACGTCATATGATCGTAACAAAAATCTTGACGAAATAAAAAGATTAACAGGACAAGTCCTGAACTACAATTCGCAGAATTTTCATTGATCAACAACAATTAATAGACTAGGAATGGATGGGTGGAGCTATTTTAAAAAAAATCAAAAATTGAGAAAAGTATTGACAAACGTCAAATCGCCGAATGTAAGCAAAAAATCACTAGCAAGAAAGAGACTTTTTTAGAGGACTGTTTTCGCATTCTGCTTGAAAATTTGAGTGACAAAATATCACTTCAATTTGACGTCAAAATTATGGAAATGTGTGTACGTACAAAAAAACAGGGCACCAATACAATTCAACTTCTTTGAATTGTAAAAAAAAACAAGAGAAGACCATCAATAGCCCCATATATCGCAGCAAAATTGCGGCTATTAAAATGATTTGAATACCCATCAAATTTGTGGCGCTTTTGGTGTATGCTCTGTTGTTCAGGTCAGCTGAAAATTTATTTTTGCCTTCTATTCTTGTCAGCTGGGATTTAAAACAGGCTTCTTTGGAATGTAATTTGATTGCCAATATATGTATAAATTCTTGCTATTCGTTTTTGAGCATTCTGGCTTTTGACTAATCCTTTTTATTGTAAACCGTTTATTTAATAGATATTACTTTGGTTCGATCCGAATATCATATTTTCCAAAAACAAATCAACGACTATGCTTACACCCACTTTCAAACTCAGTGCGTAAAAGTAGTTGCATTGATATTTTTTCGTCAACGGTGATCATTTAAACATGATTCAGCTAAAATAATTAGAACAAATGAAACTCAAATTTAATAAATTTTAGCTCCGTGTAAGTTTCAATCGTCACACATCTAGATGAACTTTTCACATGAGATCCTGTTGTGGTTCGTGCTTTGCGTGTGCTACCATTTGTCCTCTGAATCGAAGAAATCATATTTGTTTCCGTAAACCTGTTTGTCCCAAAGCTTCTGTAACAGCTGGTCTAAACATGATTGTTTGGATTCAACATCGGTTAGATTGCTTCGAGTTACCATTTATCGAACGAAATTCGATTAACTAAATTTATTCGCCAATTGTTGGCCATGTCAATTTCGAAGTGCGGTTATTAATCGTTTGGTTTTTGCACACGTGTTATCTTGGTTTTTGCGTGAGCTTTGTAAATGAACTATCAATTTTCAAAAGATCGGCAAGTACTCTTTCAAATGATCGGGTACGTGGCACTTTGCCTAATGACAGAAAGCGCAATGTGTTAACCAAAAAACCTCGCGCTTTTTACAGACAAAGTAAACAAAACAGTTTTGAAAGACCCCCAAATTTATCCTTCTTTTTGCTATTTTCCGTCAAATTGCTAACAAAAGTTGCAGTTTTGGGCCCAACTTTTTCTCAACGAGAAGGTGATTCGAAAACGCAGTTTTTGCAGCGAAAAATGAACGGGTAACCGTACTCGTCAAGGAGGAAAACATCACTAAAATTTTATTCCCCTTAAAGTTTAGCTAGATCTACTTTTTAATGGTTCAAATCGGTGCCCTAAAAGTTGCAACTTAGTATTTTTTCAGGATATCTTTGCAAATTGTAAAAGCAGGCATCATCAAGCGTCAGTGTAAAATTTTCGGGCGAGACAAAAACCGACAAATTTTTGAATCACAAATATACACTCAAACCATATGCGTGTCATTTATATTCATGTCACTAATATTCGTGTCATAGCTTGTACTCATATAATCCTTTGGTTTACACAAAATAACTGCTGAATGATATCACCTCGGGGGCAAATCAGTTCTAAAGAAAAAAAAAATGATTGTTTATCCTCCTTTGTTCGAAAGATAATAGTTTTTACGAAGATATTATTTTTTAAGGTATTAAATTATAATAAATTAAATTGAGTAAATGAAAAATTTCGGACTCCATCTGCATAGCTATAGGATATGCTATGCTCAGTGTTCCGAATTCAATAGTTACCAATTGAGACTACCTTACCAATGCTCACTAATTCACCAACAGTGAGTCCCACCTCTGCTCATAGCCTAAAATTTATCAAAATATTTATATAGTTCATGATTATCGACCCAACAAATGAATTTGAAAGAAACTTTTTTTCAACGATATCTTAATGACTTTTGTAGAATTGCCGTGTGGTAGCTGCGACACATCTTTAATAGTGTTTAAACGTTTGTATCTTTTTCATGCAAAGTTTTTCTGCTTGATCGTTTTCTTCTAGGACAAGTTTGCTTTCTCGCTAGTGGTTTTTTGTTCACATGCGGCAATTTCACTTTGGTTTTTACTGTTTTCGATTTTTGGGATCGGATTTTTTTAAATAGTTTTCCCAATCCATTCATTCATTCTAGGCCTAGTTTTTTTTGTGTTAACCGTTTTTTGTTCATAGACGGCATTTTGGCATTGATTTCTTAAAAAACTTTTTTGATCTCGTTTTTTAGAAATGGTTTTCCCAGTTCACTCAAAGGCCATTCTATGTCTAATTTATTGTTTAGCCAATGAAAATTGTACGCCAGGAATTGTCCTGCTATGTTTTAGAAATTAAGTCAGGTGCTAAAGGGAAGTGGTTCTAAGTTAGGATAGCACAAGTGCCTGACAACCCGAGTGGTTAATGCTTCAGCCTATTACGCCGAATTTTTTTTGCATCCATAATCCCTCTGTGGTGTTTTTTGGACACATATAAATATTTAATTTAAGGTACTGGACCCCTCCCTGTATTAAATTGCACCGCCTGTTGGTACGAAGCAATTTGTTAGACGTTAGTCGGTGTATGATCGAGTAATGGGATTTGGTGGCTGAAATTCATTTAAAGCTTTTCGATCATTGTATCGGATGAAATATTTCTTCTCGCTTTTCGACATCACTTTTGTAGTGATTTAAACTGCTCTTTCGCTTTAAAAGGAAAAGCTACACCATTGCAACACTCATTGATATTAAAACAATAAAAGGAAAAGCTAACGCGGGTCTTCAATATAGGTGCCTTGTTTTTTTTTGCGGAATGAGTCGTTTAATGGTGTTGCTTTTTTATCAAAAGTTTCATAAAATTTAAAATTAGGTTGATAGGGTGGCAACCCCGCTTTTTTATGTAAACCACAGTAGAATTGTGGATTATTTGGAAATATAAAATGAAAATATTGAAAAATGTAGTCTTGATGTCAAGAATGTAAATAAAACCATACAAATTGAAATAATATCATATCGATTACCTCGATTGGTAAAATCTAAACGACTGTAATTTTAGTACAAAACTTTCGTTTTAATCTAACTATTATCATATTTCTTTCATGCACTCCTCTACAACAGAAGAAAATCGCCTAATTTGAAGAAAATTTCGCTAATAATTGATATTTTGAAAAATGACAAGTGGTTATGGAGAAAATGTGCGTGGAAGTTTCCACTTTTCCGTACGAAGCCTTCAATTGAGTCCCGCATAAGTCTGTTCAACGTGATCATTTAAAATTCATTTTAAATGGAGAATCGCATTGTGAGTTTGAGCTTTATGGTCAAGTTGAACAGATTTGAGGTAGGAGTCAACTGACTGGTTCTTACGGAAAACTGGAAAACTCATTTATCAAAAATTAGCAATTAAATTTTTATCGATTTGTATAATTTTTTAACAGATATCGAAATGGTAACGAAGAGCTCTTCGAGTCAAAAAGTTTAACCAGGTAGTCTTGCTATTTTAACGAGCGTCGGTCTGTCGCGCCTAAATTTTGCACTTTTTTTAACAGAAAAAAATTTTTACTAAAAAGTATGTAATTTGTTAAAATTTTACAAAGTTTTGTAAGTTTTGTTCACTATTTTTTTTTAACAAAACAAATACTTTGTTCGAAAAGTTTACAAAATATGAATACTTTGTTCACTAGTTTCGTAAAGATAGTTCGATAGTTTCAAGTGAAGTTGAAGGGTCAGTGGGTGAGGGAAAATATCTGTATCTTCCCGTGTAGTCAATCAAGTTACCTGTTGTGATGAGAGTGTAAGGAGAGGAGGGTGATGATCTTTTGCTGTTTTTTGTAGTTTCCCAAGATTGTAGTCGAATGGCATCGGTTGATTGACTATTTAGCAGTAGCAAAACAGCAATTGCAGTCATAGTTACCAACACAAACATACTTGAAAAGCTCACTGTCCCTCTAGGCTCATTTCTCAAACTTGACATTTCGGGTGATTTACTGTTGTTTGTTTGTTATTTGTCAGTTTGTTTATTTTGGTTTACTTTTTGCTGTTATTCTGCAATGCTCTAAGCAGTCTGTGGGATTGTTGACGTATTTGTGTTGTGAGCTGGTTGCTGTTCCTCAGTTTTAATTTTGTGGAAATTATCTTGAGAGGTAGATTGCTTACGTTCGCCTATTATCCCCCCAAGTAAAGCAGGAATAATTCCCAATTTTGCTCACAAATGAACAAGAGCCGAGTGCTTGCGTGGGCATGGATGCTTTTCACTGTATATCTAAGTTGTTAATGCTCTAATCTTGGATTTATTTATCAAAAACGTCCAGATTAGAGTTCAGATTTGATTGGTTGCAGATTAAAGACGATAGATTGTATTGATTGATCTGCTAAATGTTAAGTGTAGCCTACAGCGCTTGCCCTCAAAATTCCTAATAAAGTATGGAGCAATTTTAGGGATAAACTGTAATTGGTCAAATGCTAGATTCAAGATATTTTTGATCATTTTAAATTAATCTTCTACCTTATGATCATTGAGAACTTATGAGCTATTTTAATTATGCAGCATAATTTTAATTCGAGCCTAATTTTAATTTCAAATTAAGTTTTTTCTTTGCAATTTTCTACTCTCTATGCAGTATTAAAAAAGAAATGATTCATAGCAAGAATAATTTGCACAAAATAGCAGTTTTGATAAAGGATCTTAGCAATAGTTATCGTTTAATATATAATTTTCCCTCCTCGTTATTAAGCGGCTAACGATGACATACGTCATTGTAGAAAGATAATCTCCACTTTTCGCTCACTGAAATTAGAAAACACTAAAAATGAAAACACTAAAATTGAACGACCCGGTTTGGGACTTGTGAAGGGAGCTATGAATGCTAATTTAATTTAAAAATATCTCTTTTAGTCAGCTTAATTTGCAATCTATGGTTAGATATTTGGAAGACAGAGAGATTAGTTTTTTGATTGGATTATTGTCGTTGCTTCGATGTTGATTGTTACAAACGGATATAATCAATTAGAATCGTCACGGGTGCTTGCACTATTCTGAAAAGGGCCAAATTAAGTTGTGTGATATTACATATGAAATGAACTACCGTTCTCACTCAAAAAGTGATACTCGGTATTGACATTGAACTGTGCTGCTGATCTTAATTCGCTGTCGTGGCATGTCTTGGTTTGTCATTGAGAGATTTGCTGGAATTATTACAAAGCCTTCTTTATTTGGAGGAGGGCGAGTGTTTAAAAGTAGCAATGAAGAGAATATTGGTTGATTAGTTGATTAATATAGATAGACACTGCAGGTAATACATTTAAGCTATAAATTTTGGCAATTGGTAAGGTTTCTTAAATTGATGAGATATCGATCAAAATGTTGATAATACTAAAGAGTTTTGCAATGAACTTTTCAAGATGACGAAAAATTTTTTTGGCTAAATTTATTATGAAATATCAGCTGATTACAGCAAATTATTGAAGTCAAGTTAACTCCCATCGTTGTCGAAATTTTTCGTTCAGCCATTGGTTAATTCAAGTCACCTGCAACTTTGTGACCAAATACCAGCTGGCTATTATTGTCGAGGTCATTGTGACCGACCACTATCTAAGTGGTGAATTAAGGAAATCCAAATGACAGCACTATGAATTCTTGTTGCTTATTATTAATAGCCGCACACCAATGGCTGGGGCTGTTATTCGCCTTTTCTTGGTTTTTTATTTCGTCGTCGCGATTTTTGTTACGACCATATGACTTCACAGCCACTTAAATCTGCTTTTTGTTCATTTGTTCATGCAATTTTGAAGCGCGTGCGTGACGTCATTTTTTGCTCTTAGTGGATCGAGTTTTTTTAATCATTTGCGTGATTAAATTTTTGGTCACATTTGAATTACCTCACTCATAAAAATGACTTCCTCACTTTGAAATTGACTTTTATTTACTTTAATTCAAAGAGATAAGGTCAAGCGAATGTGTGTCACTCTAAATGAAGGTTATTTGAGAGCAGCCAATAGAGGCATCAATAATTTATACAGATTCTTAATCAAAATATAAAATCTCAGCTCTTAATGGAAAGATAAATTTCTTCTTTGGTCTGTCTCTTTTTACTTTTTTGAGACTGCAGATCTACAAAGTTATTGCGGCTATTTTCTGGCAATCTGCCAGCTATGTTTTTCTTTATTTTAGCCTCTTGCTCTCCATTTCCAATATGTTCACTCTAACATTTGCGATTTAGGGTTTCAGTTTTTTATTACATAACTTTATTCCATTTCAAGCAATTTGATGCTTGGTAAATTTACCTGTTGTCAATAAAATTTTTCTCGGAAAAGAAAATTGTTCAGATAAAGGGTATTGCAAAACATCAACTAACACATGAAGCGAGTTAGGGTTTGTCAGGGGTTAAAAGTTAGGATGCACGAGTAAAAATTTTCTCGGCAACCTAGTACATTTGTGCCATTGGTAGTGGAACTCTGAGGTGGTTTGTCTTGAGTTTGGAGAAAACATGAAAACGAATAGGCAAGCTTTGAGTAGTTGCAGTTGCTGAGTCTGCGGGTAATGTTGCTAGCCCGTGCGCCATGAAAGGCTCCGATAATTTCGAGAGAAAATGAAAGCTCACCAAAGCAAATTTTTTCAAAGGAATGTGATTGAAAGTACCGGTGCTCATCATTGGCTTCTTTGGAAGTGAGGAGAACTTCAGTAGTTGAGCCAATCCAGAAAAACCACTATTTATATGTTTATTCCTTCAAGCACGCGTTTTTATTCTTAGCTGAACAAAGTGGGGAGAATAAAAAGAAAGATTTCACCTGTGGAAAATTGAAATAGGCTGATTGATTTTATCATTAAAAATTGATTAATTAAACTGTGGATCTGTTGTATTGATAACCATAGTTAAGTTAATCTAGTTGATAACCAAGTTAATAACCGAATCAATCATCATTTTTACATTTATAATTGGAGACAAAACATAAATACCAGCTGCTGCTGCTTCAGCACGTTAGACAAGTCGGACCAGGCTGCATTAGAAAATGTTAGCTGTCAATTCCCACTTAAGGTCAAAATAAAAAAAAACATCAAACAAAATGAACAGAAGCTTCGAACCAAATATCTCGAAAAACCCTTGCTTGCAGGGTTCTATTTCAATTCAGTATGCAGTTTTAGGTTAATAGTCTCTTAAAAATTTTTGAAGACATCTTAACAATAAAAGCTCCTCTGTCAAGAGGTTCACCCCCAACTAAAATTGGTTTTTGAACAGGTAATATATTTTGCACAAAGTCTGGCAATGATATTGCTCATTATGCTGGCGATAGCGAAGACATACGTAAAAAGTATCGGTCAAACAAAGTTTAAAAAAGCACACGATCAGGCCTCTTTGTTGTATCAAGAAGCATTAAAAACTGCTGAACTTACATGCTATACTTTGTAGTTCACAGGTCTTCAAAGTGATGCGAAGTGAATTAACCGTAGTAACATAAAAGCCGGCCGTTTTGTAAATCCATCTGAAATTAATCTATCAATGTTTCATTTTCTGATTATTTGCAACAGCATTCCTTTAAACAGAACGGATTTTAACAATTCTTGATGGCAATAACGACTTTCTGAAATATATTCTTGTATTTTATTGTATAACAATAACGTAAAAACAAAATCACCTTTATTGATTAACGACTACGTCTAGATACGAGACGTGATAACAGCTTTTTTTCTGCTTTTATGATTAGATTGATTTCTTTTAATGTTTGTGGAAGTCTTTGTATGAAGAATAGCGACAGCATGAAAGCCAATGGTTTTGATGTTGTAGCGAAAATTCGATATGGTATCATTTTTTAAAGAAGACCTGATACGATTCATCTCCCTGTGAGGTGTAGCATCGGAGTAACCAAGCGCTGCTCTGCGATTTGAATGGCGACAGGGAAGAATTAGTGATAAAATTTAGGTGAAGTACTCTTTTGGGCTTTTATAAGGAGCAGATGTGGCACGTTTATCTTTTCGAAAATTTAACCCTGGCAGGCCTTGAAATCGTAGTGGAAATGAATATTAATAGTTCTGCTCGTATAATTATGAGCCCTTGTTATCTTTGCAAGTAATGTTATCAGAGTCCTCGTTCTCAAGCCGCTGCTAAGTATAAGATTTTGAATACGAGGTTTTTTAATTGCTCTCAAACGAAGGTCTTAGCAATTATATCAGTCGTTTTGGTCTCTTGCGATTTTACGTGCTACCGAGTTTTCGTCTATAAGTTTTTTCGTCCAACCATTGGACTTTTTGTCCTCAAAATTGGGATAGACAGGTAAAGTACGGAGGGCATTAAGCTGCTGAGCAGGACTTTTAGAGCGTCACTAATCTCGAAGTATGCGATTCATCGAAGCTGTTTTGAGGAGACAAAATTTCTTGGTGTGAAGGACGGTTCTTATAGTAATTTAGTTTCTTATAGTTCTTATGAATTAGACCCCCCACCCTTCAGTTCAACCGCACGGCCCACCTTGTTCACCCCTTCATTTAATTCCGCCCGTATGCCAGCTTTCCAGTCTTTTAAGAGCTTTTCGTGCGACGTTAGGTGGTTATGTTTCGAATTCCTCCGACTATCTTGCCTCGTTTTAATTTGATCGCATTTTGCAAATATTAGAATTTTTCACTGCTATGTTTCAATTGTTTCAAAGACAAGTTCTGCTCATAGGACCACAGCTTATGATTCGTTTAGCATGCGTGGATTTTATCTTGAAGCGGTGAATAATTTATTCAAAAAGGTTTTGCGAAGCTGAGACTGTTGTAAATTGAGTTTTTTTGAAGCTTTGAACTTTTTTCTTTGAAATGGATTGGTAATCTTTTCAACATCTCAAATAAATGAGTTAATATTTAGACCAAATCGGATGTCTCGGGGCGCTTTTTAGAAAGTTATGGTTATGACCGCTACTTGTACCATGTGAAAGCTATTGAAGCAATGTGGTTATAAATTGTTTTCAGTTACCTCGTTTGGAGACACAGTCATAACATTAAATTGCTGCTGTCGTAGTGGAAGAGATAGACCTAAAAAAGTTATTGTTTTGCTCCGCTATGTAAATGCTTTATGAGCTTGAAACATCTTTTGAAACATCTTGAGCAAGGTTGCATTTTTGTCTAGCACTTATGGGCGAGTTTCCGATACAGTTTCTCAGTATAATCTTGTTTCCGTTATTTTTTGAAAATTTTCCTGAAAGTTTTTAAACAGTATGATTATAATGAACTGTCTCTCAAAGATTTTCATCTCAACAATTTCACGTTAATTTTTGGTGCCTTATTTAGCGTTTACAAATAAAAGAATAAGCCCGTCAATAAAGAGCCCCTGTTAAAATAGTTTTACCAATCAGTTGAAATTCAAATGTAAATCTAATATTTGGGCAGTTTTCTTCCAAAATGGCAAAGTACTAGGAATTCGCTATCAGCTTTTCTGAAGATGTCGAGAAGAGCTAAAAGTTTATTGTGCGCAAGGTTGTAATAGCGAAATTCTATTAGTAGTAATTGTGATTGTAAAATTTGATTGCCTTAAAGTTAAAAGCACCAAGTGCATATCATTTCTGCTTTTTCTCGAATAATTGACCGTCGGCAAGATTCTTTTGGTCTTTTCAGATAATTTGAGTTTATAAGCATTTGTTGATATGCTCTTTTCTAGATTTATGAAAACATTTTTAAGTACAGAAAAAGGGAAGCTTGCGTTCTTGGTGTTTTGCGTAGATTTCTTATTTTGACCTGATGTTTTCCTATTAGGGTTTTGGCAAACCAGTTAGGTTAATTTGTTTAATTATTCAATGGAGTATCAGAATAAACTAAGGCAGACCCGAGGTGGGCTCCTTTTATAGCCTTAAGATATAAAGATTTAGGGCTACTTATTTCTGCGCGCGAAGTAGGCTTACCTATATCTCTCAGACTAATCGACTCTGTAAAACACTGAAGATATACTTCAATTATAACGAAGTATAAAAGAGTTAACACCGGAGTTAGAGGTATACACATCGTGCAACTGCTCTTTTAGACTGACTATAGATAGTTAGTCAAGTTAGCGCTTTATAAAAGAGAATAGTGTCTTCTAATTAGTTGAAGGTGTACATCCAGTATTTCTACTGCTACAAAACCACTACTTCGAGTTTCATTTGAGTTAGAAGTGGTACACAAAGTAGTTTGAAGATTCAACAGCATAGAACAAAGAAAATAAGTTTGAAATGTGGGCAACGATTAACATATTCTGACACTGATATTTTTAATATTTTCTGTGGGCTGTTTTGCAGTGTTAAATTGCTTAGAACGTTCTTCTTAATTTGCTCCAATATTTCAAAACTACTGGGGAATACTTCTGGCAGATAATCATGGATCTATCAATCTTTTTTCATTGTTTATTGCTTTTTTTTAAAAGCGATTGTTAGTTGTAGCAGAAAGCCTTTGTAGCTTAGCTGTTAAAATGTCTGACTGTTATCCAGGAGTTAAAGGGTTCGAACTCCTATGAGGTCCGAGTTTTTGCACCCAAAAAATGAATTCTAAGCTACACCACTAATGCTGTTGTCAATAGCAAAAGCACAAAAATTGTGATGCCTAATTTATTGTGCTCTTTACAGCGCGCTGCTCCAACTTGTTTGAATCTGATCTGGACTTGTTTTAAACAAATAATTCTTTTTTCAGAAATAATGCGTTCAAACTGTATAAGTTTATATCCATATGCGATGTACCTATTTTCTCTTTTTTTCTTAACTTGACCTGTGTTACAAAATGGGAACAAATGGGTTCTGTTTTATGTGCAAGGTCAAATATTTTACAGGTTTGCTCAATTGCACCCTTTTTGCGCTTGTATTGCAATATATAGCATTTGGTTTGGAAGCTTCTTGTTAGTACTGCGTAAGTTTCATTATTCTGTGCTCACTGCTCCACGGCCAACAGTTTTTGCTCTCCCCAGATTTACAAACAATTTTTTAATATCCTCAAATATTTTACCCATTTATCCTGATTTGCGCGTGTTAATTCTTAACTTGCCATTAATTGCTTGTTGCTTGGTGAAAGCATTTTCATATCCTTTCAGGAAAAAATTGTTCATGCGATGTGTGAAATACCAAGTCACTTTACCTTGACGTCTTACCACTTTATTCGACCGTTGTTGCCAAAGTTTTCCCTGAATTTCTTAAAATTTTCAGTTTCAACATGATAGCGACTTTTATTTATCGGATCTGCGATGCATTTTCGAGTATTTATGCCTGCTTTGATTGAAGTTAAGTGGCTGTTATTGTTTTCCTGTTTTCCTATTCAGCATCCAAGGGAGTTAGGGGCATTCAAACGGAAAAGATCCGAATTTCAAGGCAAAACCATCGTGCTTGGCTTATGAACAGCTTAATCCAAAACAATTTGATTAATACAAGAAATTGTGTTCTTATAAATAGTTATATTTAGGTATGAGTCCTGCAAAGCAACATCAACATAAATACCAGGCTTATCTGTCGTGGTCTGAACATCTCAGAAACCGAATGTCTCCGAAGGTTCCAAAAAGACCATTTGCTGCTGTGCATATTCGGATTGCGAGGGATATGAAAACAGCATGCTCTAGTATTGAGAGGAATCCATCACTTTTTGCATTTGAACAGTGTAAGCTTCATAAAATTGAACCGATACAAGAAAACTGTGTACCGTCAACCACAACTATTTACGAGAACATCAAAAGAATTATAGAAACTGATGATCTAGCTGCCGTATATCTGGCAACTGATTCGTATGAGACGGTAGCTCAAGGGTTATTGCCATCTTTGAAGTTGAAGTTCCCGCGAGTTCAGTTTTTATTGGACAAAGAAGCAACTGAATTTGGTGATCTGTTCTTAATGGAACAGTCGGACGTTTTTCTCGGCTCATGCGTGTCAACTTACTCGGCATTCGGTACGAGACAGCGAATGCTGACTAAAAAGCCCGTTGACTTCATTCAAGTGCCTAAAAACTCAAACATCAGCGAGTATGATCATAGCGAGTTATAATCGCTGATAAATTTTGAAGCTTTGATTTTAAATAGAAGCAAACCATTTTAACTTGGCGAAAGCTTATTTATTAGTCCGTACAAATTTGCAGCACTGCTGAAAATGAAAGCGAGTTGAAAATGCAAAACGTGCGTTTAACTTGAACAATTTTTAAAATCAGAGTAGCAACAGCGTAAAATTTATCTGATTTGTTTTCTTTGCAGACAAATTAGAGATCAGTTTTCGTTACGAAAAAACATTGTGAAATACTTTTAAAATGGAAGTGCTGCCTCAGGAATACAAACGACACAAGGTCAATTTCTTCTCCTTGTCATTAGCAGACGATCAGGTCAAAAATTTGTTCGGTCGTGATGCCTCATCACAAACAGAAGCGACCGAAATTAGCGACCTTCAGCAAATGACATCGATCATCATGCAACTCGTGAAAGACTCACGCTATTTGAAGCGAGAACTGCTTTTAAGTCGACAATCATTGGAAGCCGAATACGCGGTTCGGTTGAAGCAGAAAGCTGAGGAGTTATACCTTCGTTGTAACGAAAAGGTAAACGAGCTAGAATCTCTTCATGAGGAAAAAGTTTCAATCATCCGCCGAAGTTTCAAACAGCAACTCTCAGACGCTCTTATGTCATTGAGCAGTCAAAACACTTTAAGTTTGATGCAGCAAAGCAAGCCGAAAGAGGAAAGGAAAAAACCACCCGGAAAGGACAAAGTTCTGGAACTCAAACTTCAAGTTGAAACCCTTGAAAAGGAAATTGTCGAACTTAAAAGTGACATCGAAATGCTTCAGGAAGAAAGCACAGAGCTGAGAAGATTGCTTGAAGAGCAATCCAATGAGCCCAAAATTAGCCAAGAGGATATTGACAAGTTGGAGGAACAACTTTCAAAGGAAAGAGATCGAATTAGAGAGTTAGAAGATGAAATTAGTCGCTCGGCGGGCAATACGGAATCTCTCAAGGCCACGATTGACCAACAAAATGAAAGAATTAATAAAATACTGGAGGAAAAGCAGAAATATTTGGACGAAGTTGATGCTTTGAAGCAGGAAATCGAAAGTGAAAAGACGAGAATGAGAGAAACTGTTGAAAAATTGCAAGCCGAGTTTGAGAAAGAGAAAGCGGACCAGATTGAAAAGGTGAGAATAGAAGTGATGGAAAAACTTCGAAAGGAATTTGACGAGAAAATGAAAATGGAGAAAGAAGAACTGGAACGTCTAAAGAAGGAGAAGGAAGAAATGGCTCAAGTTTTCAAACTCCAGCTGGAGTCTAGAGACAAACAACATGCGTCTGCTCTGACCAAGTTCAAAAAATCAGAAAGACTTCTCAAGGCGCAACTTGATCGAGCTCAGAAGGAATTGGAGTACAGTGAAAAATCGTGGGCCAAAAGGCTGCAGATTCTGCAAGATTCGAACCAAGCTATTCGCGAAGAGGTTCAAACGAGGAGCTCAATGAGGAAATACGTGTTGAAGTTGAAACACGCTCAAGTGTTATACAGAACAGATGACCCGAGGTACTATCTGCCCGCACCAGCTCCCCTGCCGGATATTCCTCCAAGTGGTCCAATTTCGAGATCTCTGACTAAGGAGAGAGGTCGCGTCACTTTTCAGGAGGATGCAGAAAGTGTGACATTGTCGTACAATAGTGACAAGGTACCTTCGCTTAATCAGGTTAGCCGTTTTTAGATCTATGAGTTGAAATATTGAATTTCAGGACTTCGCCGTCGCTCAACATTAGTTTCATTTTTGAAAGATTCATTAGATGAATGTAAAATGAAGCGTTTTTTTAGAATTACAACAACTTGGACAAGGCAAGTTTACACTGGCATTTTTACAACAATGAAACCTCACACTAATAATCTCGGCTGTATCTGATTTTCACATAAAACATCGGGCTTACTTGCCAGATATCCCGATATCAAATGAACAAATTTTGTTGAACCGGCACAGTAAAAATAGGATCATCTCAAAATGATATATTGTTACTTTTATGCAGCTTTGATTGACTTCGCATTTGCCTTATATATTAAAAAGAGAAAGCGTGAATTACGCTGAATTCTCGGCAACTTCAATGTGAAGATTTGTTGAATTTAGTTCTTTTGCCATTGTGATACTCTCATTGACGAAAGTGTGATGGTTTCAAAGAAACATCAAGAAACTTAGAAGTTCTCTTTATTAAAGTTTCAAAGAACGAAAGAAGAACTTACCTGACGAACTTTATTGCCGTGTCGATAAGTAATGGCCACAAAACTAAACTCATTTCTAATTTTGTTTTGCGCTATCATTATCTTATCGACCTATCAATCATATGTCAGAAGTAAATTCTCCCACCAACAGAAACCTGATTCTAACATCCACCGACCTCCAACTAATGAACTCGATTGTACCCAAGCCATATATGATTCTCATGAAATGTTGATGAAAATAGAAAATCACCTCCGCGATTCGGAGTTAAGATCTTTTCACATGCCAATCATGTAAAATATTTTTAGCTTATCTTAATTTTCTCTGTATATTTTCGCATAGATAGCTACTATAAATACAAGCTAATTTTTTGTATATTTTCAGTTCAAGATTTAAACTTCAACTTATTTAAAGTTCAACTTATTGAATTCTTTGACCCTTGTTATCGACCACGAAAATGGTGTCCAGACCAGCTACAGACAGACATGTTTTGGATCTACAGAATGCAGAATCAGCTACTGCGTGGATTATGTAGCGAAATCTCGCGCAGAGAAGAGGACAAGGTCAACGTTGATGGTACTGTACAGGACCTATAGGTAACCAATCTCTTCCTTAGTATGTGTGGGCAAGATGCATTTTTTAAACTTAGGAGCCTAACGAGTCCTAGGAATTTGATAGACACTCCGTATAGACATCAGATTGGCGATTCAAAATTATATTTCTCCTAAAGATAGAGTAGTAACGGCAGAAAGGACTAAATTTCTGTCCGTAATACAAGGTGTAGGGGAGTCAGACGACGACTTCCGAGCACGTCTTAGAGAAGAAGCACGCTGTTGTGACTTCGAAAAACTGAAAACGGCGGCCAACCCCGAAGAGGAGTTGGTAAAAATGAAGTTTATCTCAGGTTTGAGGGACCCTGAAGCAAAACAGACTACTAGACGGTATTAAAGCAAAACCAGCAATGTCGGATACTGAAATGACCAAGAGCTTACAGTTCAGAAGTCAAGCAATGGCTTTTGCCAATTCTTCATCAGCTAATAAGCCCTTTACTGTGAAAGAAGAGGTTGGATTCAACTTCAAAAAGTTTTTTCGAAAACCAAATGAAAAAATTACGGCTAATAAAAGCAACAACATGTGCTGTGCACTATGTGTGGAGATAAACCACACTCTGTCCAGCGCTAAGTAAAAAATGCAACACCTGTGAAAAGGTGGGACACTCTCAAAAATGTGTAGAAGCAAACATCAACCAAATTCAGGTAAGTACAAAATAACTTTTGCGAAGAATAAAATGTTTCTTCAGAGCACGCATCTCCAGCATCGGAGATGGGAATGTTTTATGCAAAAGAACAAACTTTTAGCATGTCTGTGACATGGGAATATATCTCAATAAATAACTGCAAAGTAAAAATGCAGGTAGACACAGGTGCAGATAGCACAGTGATATCATCAAAAATATGGACTGAGCTTGGTAAACCTCAGTTGGATGGTAAGAAAAGACCTCTCGAAGCTTATGATGGTCATCAATTAACGCTTCTGGGATCACTTACTTGTGACGTTGAGTGGAACGGAAGCAGGCTCACGCAAAAACAACTAGCAGTTGTGCAGTCTGATAAAGAATTTTGACTACTTAGTAGATACCTTCTACCCAAGCATGGTGTGAACAACATCACAGCTGAGCACCTACCTGCTGTGACGGGTTACAAAGCTCATGTGAATCTGATACCAGGAACACAGCCAATGTTCTGCAAAGCCAGAAAAATGCCTACCTCTTCAAGACAAGGTCACAGAGAAGCTGGAACAAATGGTCAGACAAGGCATCCTTGAACCGGTACAGCCAGGAGGAGTCACTAATGCATCTCCAGTGGTGTAGCAGAGAAAGAAGAGTGGAGAACTGAGACTTTGCGTGGACTTGAAAGTGCGCATCAATGGCAAGGTCATGGATGAGGACTACCCAATACCAGACATGGAGACAATCTTCCACAACCTACATGGGGCCTCATACTTTGGCAAAATTGACCTCTCAGATGCCTGCTATCAAATTGAACTGGACGAAGAAGCAAAAGATATATTGACAATCAACACATCTCAGGGACTGTTCAAGATGTGCCGACTACCTCAGGGATTGAAAAAACTCTTCTTTAATCTTCCAGAATCGCATCGAATCAACACTCAAAGGAATCGAAGGCGTTGTGATCTTTCAAGACGATGTATTGATGTATGGAAATACCAAGGAACAGTTCGACAAGAGAATGCTTGTAGTCAGGAGTCGACTACGTGAGAAAAATTTTACTATTAATGAGAAAAAATCTAACTCCAAACCAGTCGATAGCGTTAGCTTTTTTGGATACTCCCTTTCAAAAGAGAGAATAGCACCAGATCCCAAACATTTTAAAAAAATAAAAAATGCAAAAGCACCAACTAACAACAAACAACTCGAATCGTTTGTTGGGCTAGCTAATTTTTACTGAAGATTGATTCCTGATTTTGCAATAAAAATGCTACCCTTAAATAACATGAGAAAAAGCGGCTTCTCATGGGGCAAAATGCAACAAGCCTTTGAAGAAATAAAAAAAAGAACTGTGCTAACCCACTAGTAGAGCCATATAATCTACAAAAAGAAGCAACAGTTACTACTGACGCCTCTGAAAAAGCCATTGGCGGCGTTCTTTCGCAAGAAGGACATCGTCATATATGTATCAAGAAAATTGACTCCAGCGGAGCAAAACTACTCGAACATAGAGCGGGAAGAACTGGCAATTGTGTTTGTGGTCACAAGACTTAATCAATTCCTTCTTGGAAGACGATTTACTCTACAGACTCTCCAAAAGTCACTCAAATATCTCTTTGCACCATACGAGGAGATCCCGAAGACAGCATCAGCGAGAATCACAAGATGGGCAATAGCTCTAATGGGTTTTGACTATGAGTTGAGGTACAAACCAGGAGAGCAGATACCCCATGCAGATGCTTTGAGCAGAATGGATTTTGACGAAGACGAATCGGACAACGATCGAGTGTGCTTCGCAATCAATAACATCTACTTCACCCAGAGTGATTTGGTGACCTAAGCAGAAATCAAAACTGAACTTGGAACAAACAGACTTTTCCAGG
Source organism: Convolutriloba macropyga (assembly GCF_964194025.1). Lineage (NCBI taxonomy): Eukaryota > Metazoa > Xenacoelomorpha > Acoela > Convolutidae > Convolutriloba > Convolutriloba macropyga. Next base: position 6,464,196 of record NC_134472.1, read on the forward strand.
AAATAATGAAACGAATCAAAAGCGGCAATTGGAAACAATGGTCAGAAGCGGAAAAAGGATTCGAATAACAGAAAGATGCAATTACTTTACATAATGGAATCATCTTCAGAGGTGCTGTTCCTTTCATTCCACCCAAACTACGACACTTATTTTTGGCATAAGCGCATGAGACACATCCCGGGAAAAATGCAACTGAGGCATCAGTCAGAATGATAGCATGGTGGCCTGGCAGTACCCAAGACGTTCAACACTTTGTTAGTAAATGTAAGAATTGTCAATTGAACAGGCCTAGCCTGGGAAAAACATTCTCTACGTGGCCAGAGGCCGACGTTTGGGAACGGCTCCACATGGACTGGGGATATGTTAAGGACCAAGGCAATATCTTAGTAATTTCTGACGCGGGTTTTGGTTGGATAGAAGCTTTCCCCGCGGGAAATAGAACATCAGAAACAGTTAAAATATATCTTAGTCAAATCCTTGCAGGATTCGGAATACCCAAACTTTTAGTATCTGATAATGGCCCTGAATTTGTAAGTGGTGACCTTAAACAGTGGTTTGAATCACTGGGAATTAAGAAAATGGAATCACCCGTCTATCATCCAAGAGCTAATGGACTAGCTGAAAGAGCAGTTCAGACAGTGAAGCGGGTACTTCAAGCGTGGAGTCCCAACCTTAAGGTGTCGTTTTTAGCATTCCTGTAAAGGGCACTGATGACACATCGCAACACTGCAAAGACGAGGGGCAAAACACCAGTTGAACTTTTGTTGGGACGCAAAGTGAGACTACCAGCACTAGCAGATTTCGACTTGTGCGAACCCATTCTATTCAAGGCCAACGAAAAGACAAAGACAGTTCCTCCTACCTTCATCATTAGGAAGGGCTTGAACACATCTTTCATGCAGCCTGAAAACTCAGCACGGACTATTCGCGACAACCAAATTGCGAGACTAGACGAGGACAATGTGAAAACTAAACCAGCAGTGGAGGAGACCATATCTCAATCAGAACAACAACTTCAGAACACAGATGTGGGACTTCACTTCAAGATGAAGCTTCTGCAGCCACATCATCTGCGGAGCACCAACAACCCGAAACCTCAGAGCCTTCACGAACATCAACAAGAAACAGAAAACAAGCCGAAAGATTTCGAGAACCTATACCCACAAACTTGCTTAAAAAAAGGAGGGAGGATGTGATGGTTTCAAAGAAACATCAAAAAAACTTAGAAGTTCTCTTTATTAGAGTTTCAAAGAACGAAAGAAGAACTTACCTGACGAACTTTATTGCTGTGTCGATAAGTAATGGCCACAAAACTAAACTCAATTCTAATTTTGTTTTGGCGCTATCATTATCTTATTGACCTATCAATCATATGTCAGAAGTAAATTCTCTCACCAACAGAAACCTGATTCTAACATCCACCGACCTCCAACTAATGAACTCGATTGTACCCAAGCCATATATGATTCTCATGAAATGTTGATGAAAATAGAAAATCACCTCCGCGATTCGGAGTTAAGATCTTTTCACATGCCAGTCATGTAAAATATTTTTAGCTAATCTAAATTTTCTCTGTATATTTTCGCATAGATAAGTACTATAAATACAAGCTAATTTTTGTATATTTTCAGTTCAAAATTTAATTTAAAATTCAACTTATTGAGTTCTTTGACCCGTGTTATCGACCACGACAGAAAGTAAACACTCTAAATTGAAATTTGAATTGGTAAACTACCTGCTTTTGTGTAGCAATTTTTAATAGCAACCCGATTTCCGTTTGTTGTGATTTTTACATGAGTTGTATGTAACCGAGTAGGATTTTAACTCCTATAAATTGTAGAAAGATGTTAGGAGTACTTGTGGCTCACGGCGAAAATCGGGCCATAAGTTCTTGTAGTTTTCCGTAAAAAGCAGTAAGGTCACTCTCGCGTGAAATTTTGGTGATAAAACGGCGGATGATGGATTTAAGTCTTGATGATGAATTTACAATACAAAAGATTCCTTTATGCTGTAGGCATGATCAAGTTGAACAGAATCAGGCGGAACTTAATTTACTGCTTCTTACGGAAAACGGACAAACTTATATCTAAACTTACTTCCATCTTCAAACTAGAAGTATGTGCTCCTGGCATCCTGTCTCCGTACGTACTTATGGCATATTTCTAATATTTGGAGGAGTTAAAATTCTATCCATTCACGAGTCATGTGAAATTAAAAATACTTGAAAATGTGGGCTGGTACTAAAATTACTGCTCAAAAATCGGCAGTTTATCATTTTAAGTTTAATATTGAGCGTTCATTTTTCACTGAGTATCTGGTAAGTTAGCAGCGAGGTTTATGTCAAAAATGAACATCTAGTTAAGGTCATTAGCGTTAGGTAAAAAAGTAGTGTAGAAAGTTTTTTCAAAATCTGGCCCAAATTTGGTAATACTTCATTTTGAATTTTACAAAATTGGAGGGGACTAACTTATATCTGGTGTTCGGCATACACCCGTTGCAAAAAGCAAGAGCTCAAGATACATTGATAATAAACTTCTTGTTTAAGTCATTTTTGATCAGCATAACTTTGACTCCTTCTTTTATTTCTTACATTGATTGGTGGAAAATTGTCCGATCAACTAATAAGAAATTCCAGATAAAGTTTTCAGTAAGTTGAGTCAGATGCAAAATGTGTTAACTTGATCTCAAATCTGCTTAAAGCACAATGCAAATGATTGCTTGCTTTGATGAATGCATGATCAAATTGATTTGGATTTCACGTGTGATGTAAACTGGCAAATTTTTAACTGGCTGTTCTACGTTAGTACATTCAATGTAATTTTTTATTACAAAAACTTTATTTTTTTTTCTAAAACCTGTGAAATTGGCATTTATGAGTAGATTAACATGGAAATCAATATAAGCGGACATCGGAGTTTTGATTATGCTCATCGAAAACAGCAGTTTGCCTTAAAAATTGGTCTTTGACAGTTTACTTTTTCAATTCAACACCTGTGTTAGCGTGATTGAAGGCAGGATGATGCTCGACTGTTAACATCGAGTTCAGTCGGCCGATTTTACAAATTGAAGAATAAATTGTTAGCCAACGACTATCGGCACGCAAAGTGGTACGGTAAGAACTTTGTTTTTTATTTCTGGGGATCATTTTCATTCAAGTTTTAGTTGAGTGTAGTTTTGAGTCGCATTAAAAGACGATGATTACGACTGACAAATGAGATTTGTTTCAGGAAGAGGATGCATTTGCAATGCATAGCAGACAACTACTGTCAGAAGAGAACGAAATGGAAGGAGGCAATGCAGAATACGGCGATGGTGAGGAACTTGACAAAGAAACACAAAAGATTCTGATGGAATACAGCTACTTGCCACCTCAACCAATATCTCAGCCATCAAATGCTCACTCTTAACCCCTTTTTTATTAACAGTTAAATTTAAATATTTGGAGTCAAATGTCTGTATTTTAATTTCCTGAGTGGTAAAGTAAAAAATAGTAGATGATTGCCGCAAAGCTGTACATTGAATTACACACTGATCAGTGACAAAAGAACGTTAGTGCTTTACCTTTTTTTTGCGAAGTAAAAACTCAGTTTTTGACGTAAGATTGCAAATTCTGCTGATATTTGAGAGAAATTTTTACCAGATCATTACATCACTAGTCCACTATGCCAGTGGTTTTGCTTACTAATGAATATAGACGCAAAATTTATTAATCTGATATCCTGTTTTAAAGTTGCTTCATGTAAAGTTTTAAAGTGAATTTTCATGCCAGAAAAAAAATCCAAAATAAGGGATCAGTTGATTTTATAAATAAATTTATAAGTGTATTGCATGCAACTAAGCTAGCGTCTGCGTTCGTGAAGTGTTCTTTTGTTTAATCAAAATAAGGAGCAATACTATTTAATTTATCTAGAAATCTTTAAAATTAGATTTCAATGTTAATTGCTCGCAAACAAAGTTCATTACGATTCAAAGAACTTGAATTGTATTCGAGCGCTGTCTGTTTTTTAGATCTGTTCACACATTTTTATGATTTTTGAAGTCAAATTGGAGTGTTGATTTTGGTCACGCCGAAACAGGAAGGGGTGCGAAAAAGCGAGTGGTTTTGCAGCGTGAAATTTTTCAGCTCTAATTTTGAAGTAGAGTGAGAAAAAGGTCTTTGAACAAAAATTCACTTTCTCGCTAGTGGTTTTTCGTTCACATGCGGCAATTTCACTTTGATTTTACTTTTTTTTCGTTTTTTTTGTTCGGATTCTTTTCTAATTGGTTTTCCCAATCCATTTTTAGTTCATTCTAGGTCTAGTTTTTTGTTGGAACCAAATCTACCTTTCTTGCTAGCGGTTTTGTGTTCACATGCGGCATTTTGACATTGATTTTGTTGTTTTTCAATTCTTTTTTCATCTGATTTTTTGAATTGGTTTTCCCAATTCACTCATAGTCCGTTCTATGTCTAGTCGATGAAAATTCTTTGAATTATTCGTCAGCACTTGTCTTGCTTTGTTTTCTTTAAGATCTTTTCATTCACACTTTTTCATGATAAATGAATCCAAATTGGAGTAGTGATTTTGGTTACGCCGAAACAGGAAGTGGAGCTAAAAAGTGAGTGGTTTTGTGGCTTGAAGTGTTTCCACTCTAAATTTAAAATGGAGTGAGAGAACGGTGCTTTTACAAAAATTGTTTTTTTTGTATGGTTTTTGTAGTTTTTTTCACATGCATTTGGACATCGATTTTCTGTTTTTAAATTTTTTTGATCTGATTTTTTTTGGAAATGGTTTTCCCCAATTCACCCATAATCCTTTCTAGGTCTAGTTTTTGTTTAGTCAATTAGAATTCTTTGAGTTGTACGTCAGGAGTTGTCCTGCAATGTCTTTTAATTGCTCTCAAACGAAGTTTGTTCATGTATTATATTGCAATTATATTAGTCCTGTGGTCTTTTTAAATGCGATTTTTTTGCTTGACTGATTTTTCGTCTGACCCGTCTAACTTTTTGTCCTCGAAAATGGGATAAATAGGTAAAGTTCAAGTGGCTGAGCAGCTCTCCTAAGCATTACGCCATAGTAGTCTAAGTATGCGATTCACCAAAACTGTTTTGAAGACAATTGCATGGTGTGAAGGGCAGTTCTTAATTTTCTTTAGTGTTTGAGCCGCCCGACACTCCCCCGTACGCCCTTCACCACCTGGCGATGTAGAGCCCCCTCTCGTTCAGTCCTTCCAACCCCACGCCCATCGCTTGACAAAAAAGCTTAGCGAAAAATTACTCAAAAAATTTTTTTTCCTTACGATGTGTTTGTGTTGAAAAAATGAGTTGTTTTCCTCTTAACTATTTGTTTGTTCTAATTATTAGACGTATTCTAAACTTAATTTTTTGCTGTTTCAAAACTCTCTGAAATTCGGGTTAGGAGCAAATAATTCTAGCTTTTTTTTTGTTGAATTGGTTTTGGCCGATCGTTATGTTTTGCGGAGGCTATTTGGCTCATTGTTCCAAGATTTCTTACGTTGCTTCTGAAAAATTTCAGAATCCCTTTGATTTTAGAAGTGAACGAGATGAACAGTAAACAAAAAGATAAATTTTTTCGGCCAAAATGCTCTAAAATTTAATTTCATAAAGATGAAAAATTGACACTATATTAAGAGTCCTATGAAAACTAATCCATCGGTAATGCTGTGGACTTTTTCGTTTTTATTAAGATGTGTCGACCTCTCAAAATAATTGAATCTTTAACTGAAGTGCACCTTAGCTGTTGCGAACAAAAGACTTCTGTTAGACATTGCGTGGTTTAATTAGATTTTAACTGGTATGAAATGAGTAATCGATATACACGGATAGCGAATATTAATGACATGATAGCGAATGGGTCAATGATGTTTAAATAGTTTTGTGCAAAATGTTCTGGCCCCTGTGTACTAAATGTAACCCACTTGACTTTGCCCTATAGTAGAAATGACAAAGAGGTTAATCGCATGCATCTTTGGTGAATTTTTTCTCTGACTTCATTATTAATCAAAAGTAGACTAGTGCTTTTATTCAAGAGCCAGAAGCGTGTAACAAAACTTTAATCAGACGTTAAATTTATGTTCTTCATAGAATTTTTTGTTTCAGAAGAATTGTTCTCTTTGGTTTCAAAAATTTTTTATAGCTAAATTACCCGAGATTTTTAAGAGTCTGACCATTCAGTTTTTTTTTCAGATCAGTTTGAGTTCTGAAGTTGTAAAGCCTGCTGTCTCGCAATGGGTAGCATCAAGAACCTCTATAAGAAGGTTCGACTGGCCAAGAAAATGAAACAGAACCGTCCCCTGCCTCAATGGGTGAGGATGAAAACGAACAACACCATTAGGTACAATGCAAAGAGGCGTCACTGGAGAAGAACCAAAATAAAGATATAAACAGGACCATAGTATCTCTGTCCAACTCTGAAATAGTCAAACAAGCAGAGGTTTTGCCACGACCTGAGAGGGACTCATTTTAAAAAAAGTTCTGAGACTGATAATTTTGCTCTGGCTCCTTATTTCGAATTTGTTGTTCCAAATGTCGGATCAATTCGTAATTGAAGATCAATTTTTGAATTGCCTTGTGAAATTTACGTCTCAGAATAAATCGGTTTTCCTGCTTTGCTCGGAGGATTAGAATAGTATTAGAAGCATCTTTTAATGACTGCAAAGATAGCTCACATGAGAATTAACTATCCAAACAAATGAAGTTTGCGTGCAAATTAGAGTCATGGCACCTTAACTACTTATGTTTTGAAAAATATGATCATTTGAAAGTAAATTAAAAGGAGACGAGGTAATGTGAGTTATCGCGATGATTGCGATTCCATATGGATCTATAGAAAATTGAATGATTGGCGAAAATTGAATGATTAAATTATCAAAATTTGCAGTGCCTTGTGTCTGAAAAAGGAAAGTTGTTTTAAACTGGTACGTTTAGTTGAGAAGTATTTTCAAAATTTATCACACCGCCTCCGCAGAATATATTTAGGTGAAGCTCCATATCTAGCCTCATGAAAATTGTATGATCGATAGTGAAAGAGCTACTTTTAATTACAGTTTTGGAAAAAATGAAAATGTCGAATGCCCCCTTCATTAAAGCTGATAAAGCTATTGGTTGAATTATCTTATATTCTTAAAACAACTATTACAGCTTTCTCTTCCTATAAACGATCTTTGTCGTGAAATATTTTAATACAAAATGAGAACATCATAATTGCTCATTTGACACATTTCTAAGATTAATTAATTTGGTCAACAAGAAAGGCAGCACTTGTAATGAGACAACATAGAGAGTTTGCAATGAGACGGCCAATAACGCAATGTTTTTCTGATTTTTTTTCATCGGAATGTTTTTTTGTGAAAAAATAGTGAACTTTAAAATTGTTAGTACTTTTTTATTTTATAGGAAATAATACAGAGGCTAGCTGTCTTCGTGACAAAAGGAAGAAAATTAGCTATTTGCAAAAACGTTTTTGAAAAAAGTGGCATAAACGATTTGAGGAGATGGATATTTATTTTTTGTTTATTAATTACTAGCAGAGTAATTTGCCCTTCTTAGGGTGAAAAAGGAAAATTACAGATTCTTCTAAAACTCATTCGGTTAATGGGATTTCATTTGAAGACGGATTTTCTTATAAAAGCGAAATTAGGGTCGGCCTTTTTGCAACCCATTTGTGGTTAAAGTTCTCAGCGTTTGTGATATTTCATTGTTGACAACAAACAAGGAGGTTCCATAATGTGCGTTTGCACATGATGTTCCGACCCGAGCTTATCAACATTCTTTACTTAATTGTCATTCAAATGACGATATAACAAAAATAGATATTTGAGTTTAAAACAATCGTTAAACAATCTAACCAATAAATGAATTACATAATGTCATGCCTCATTACAGGGCCAATGAGATCTGCCGTTAAAGAGACTACGAGAAGAAACAACCAACAAAATTAGCAAAAACAAAAATTTCACGACAAAAACTGAAAATCAAAAATTAAAAGCACCTAGTAACAACGTCAAAATGCAGTCAGATAAAACCTGAACTACACAATATTACTTTTTTCTAACTATACATTAGATGGAAAATTTTTTTTAATGAGACTAGGTAACAATTCGACAAAGAACGAATAATGAGTCAAAATACAAAAATTAATATTTTTTAAACCAAGAAATTTCAGAAATCTTGAAAAACATCAGCTTTTAACTAAATACACCTTGACAAATTACAAAAAAAGTTATTACGAAACCAAAAGGGCCTGTCTTTGGTTAGATTAAGCCATAGAAACGGACCAAAGATGGACAAAAACTCAAAAAATTACAAACGATTTGCGAAAACACAACTTATTGATACCATTAAAATGATTAGCTATTATCTGAATATGATGTACGTTCAATTCAATTGTTATTTCTACTATTTTAGCTGAAGAATTTAACTTTGAGATATTAACTAAGTTTACCTGGGCCACATGTGAAAACAATTGGGATCTGTTATTACGCGATTGTGTTGGAAGAAGTGGAAAAGAAACACAACAGTGCCCACTCAAAAACGTTTACAAAAACGCATATTGTCCAAAAACGCTAGTGACATGAACAAATAATATACGTTGATATGTTAGTTTTTGAAATGCAAGAAATTGGACGGGACATCTCAAGGATGAAAATAAGTTACAAATTGACGAAAAGAACAACAAAAACTGAAAACGTTGAAAAAAAATTGAAAATGTATATCATAAATTTTAGACTATACGCTATAAATTGAGTGCTTTGGGTAACACCATTCATTCAATCTTCAACTACAAGCTTATGCGACCGGTCAGCAATTTGCGGCTACCTAAAGAACAAAAAATCAGCAATTTCAAGAAAAAAATTGAGCGAGAAAAAAGTCAAAGGCATTAAAAAAGAACTTTTCAATAAATTTTTTCTAGTTTTACATGATTAATATTTTAACAGCAATGGGATTCTTTTTTTATCAATATAACTTCAAAAAAATGACCAAATATGAGCAAATGCATAAGAACCACGAAATTTTTGAGAAAACTCGTAGTACCAACGCCATAAAATTCAATAGCATCCAATGCAAGCCAGTAAATATGCTAAATTGATGGGAAAATAAGATTATTTGTCATTCATATTCATCAATAAACCACTACAGCACGTCATTGACTATGAAAACAACAATAAAGCTACTAGCTAAAACTAAAAATTTCAGTAGAAAAGTGCCTGAAGAAAGTGTCGAAGTAATTTAAATCATGAGCTGTTCTCTGAAAACTTTATCTATGATCCATCGAACGTTTTACTTAAACCAATGGGAACTATCAGTATTAGGATAATGTGATAAGATATCAAAAGGAACCAAAAAAAGAAAAAAAAGAGAAAAAGTGTCCAGAAATTAAAAAATTATAAAACCCGTGGCATTGAAGTCTTAAAACTATTAGGTAGAAGATAAAATCGGAAACCAGATTAATTTCTTATGCAGAAGAAAAAAAGGGGGGTCCACTCAATACTGAGACCGACTAACAGTTCACGAAAAAAAGTTTAAGATTGGTTAATGTTTAAAAAAAAAGAGAGAAATTATTTGGTAGGAATTAACAGCCACTAAATTCGATAGCTTTCAACGGAAGTCAATAAATACACTCCGATATGATCCGGTGAGAGGAAAAAATATCTGTCATGCATATTTAAACAATAAAGCATCACAATAAGTCTTATGACTATGAAAACAGCAATAACAACAGGAAAAATCCAAAAAATTCAGTAGAAAAAAGCAAGAAAATGACGGAGCCATTTAAAACATAAGCTTTTCTCTGAAAATTTCATCTATGAATCACTGAACTTGTTTTTATGTCAGTTGGAGCCATCAATGTTTGGGTAATGTGATAAGAGTTCAAAAGTAACCAATACTACGAAAATATATTAAAAAACCTAAAAAAAAATTGAAATCCTGTCAGTGAAGTCATCGAACCAATAGTCAAAGATAAATCCTCTCACCAGATTAATTTTGTTTGCAGTTTAAAAGGAGAGGCTCTTGCAACTACTGAGACTAACTAACAGGTCACGAAAAAAGTTAAAGATTGGTTAATGTTTAAAAAAAAGGTTCGAAAAATTATTTTTTGGATTTAACAGCCATTAAATTCGATAGCTTTCAACTGAAGTCAATAAATACGCTCAAATATAACCCGATGTGAGGACAATGTCATTCATAGGTCTGTCAATTATAGGTAATCAATAAGTCATCACAGTAACCTTTTGACTATGAAAACAACAGCAAAAGAGGCAAAAACCAAAAATTCTGTAGAAAATTGCGAGAAGAAAGTGTCGAAGCCCTTTAAGCCTTAAGCTTTTCTCTGAAAATTTTATCATTGATCCACTGGATGTAGTTTTAGGAGCTATCAATTTTTGGATAATGTGATATGAGTTCAAAAGTAACCAATAATACGAAAACAACCAAATTTAGAAAAAATTAGATCTTGAGTCATTCAAGTCATATATCCAATAGTTAGTAAATAAAACCGCTAACCAGATAAAATTTAGTTGCAATAGGAGGGAAGAGGGTTCTGTCATTACTGAGACTTACTTACAGTTCACGAAAGTAACTTTATGATTGGTTAATGTTCAATTAAAATTTAAAAATTATTTTTAAGTCTTAACAGCCAATAGCTGTCCACTCAAAGCACAAAATATGTTCACTTAATGCTCTTTACGGAACAGTTTGCACCTTTAGTCAATGAGTTCATAGGAACCCAAATAGTAAATCCTCAAAAAGAAAATCAAATTTTCATTTAAAATTACGAAAACTCAGTGTCGAAGCCAAAAAAAACATCAACAATTCGTTGAAAACGATTTTTTTTGTTCATTGGGCGTCATTTGACTGTAAATTGAGGTTAAAGGAACCTCGATATGAAAAGTTACTAGTCTCTAGGTAACTTAAAAAAAACAAAAAAAATTGAAAAACTTTCTAAAAATGAGCTCTCAATCAGAATTCGATTTTTTTTATAGTGAACTTCCCTATGAGACCAGAATTAGTCTTTTAACGCCTTCAGTCTATTTGGAACACACAATTGGTTCATTTTGTGGCATTAAATGTAAATTTGAAATACGATTTTTATAGAAAATTCTTAATTTGAATAAAAATTACACTAAAAGTGAACAAAATTATGCCAAATATCCCGTGTTCACACAAAAATTCAATCCTCGATAACTCCTCGAAAAAAAACGAAATTCAAAAAAATCTTTTTAAATTTGAATTCTACGCTGGAACAGCTTTTTAAGGATACCACTCACATTTCTCTACGATGAATTTAACGATCGGCCAAAATTGACTGAACAAAAAAAACCCATTTGAGTATATAGTTCCTCCCCCCACAAGTGGGTCGGAACAATAAAACTGTTTCAAAGTGATTCAAATTTAGAAAATATAACTATTATCTACTATTATCCGAGTTCCCTATTTTTGAGCAGGGCAAACGTTTAATACAGCAAGTCAATTTAACTGAAATGAAGGAAATCTTAGTTGATGTTAAAATGCACAAAAATGCCTCGCAATGTTAATTGTCAATTAATGAAACAAATCAAGTTTACAACAACCCAGATTGTTCATTAAGACAAATTAAGTCTCGAATGACATTCGAAAAATGCCAGATGAATTTAAGTGCTAGTTGTTTACATTATCCGTTAAAACAAGCAACGAAATGAAATTCATACATTGCTCATAATTTTTGGCGACTGTCATAACTTTTAACGTAGTAAATTTTGCGGTGAGAAATACTCATGCAAAGTGAGAAACTAAGGCACTTTTGTTCACAAAATCTGCTGAAAATTATTTGTGCATTGTCTCGGAGCCGGGTCAAATGTCACCTCCCAAATTCACCTAATTTCTACGAAGGTAATTTTTTGGGGCTTGTGGACGTAGATGTATTTTTTTCGGACAAAATTAATTTACTTAAAACTAAAAGACATGAGTCGTGAGCTTCACTTTTTTAGTTTCCTCCAATTGCAGCTCCTCTTTTACATCTTGTTTGAGGAAAAATCAATCTGGGGTGTACGTAAAGTGGCACATACTACAGAGCAGGTAGACATCTAACTATGAAATGGTTGACTTGTATCTCAATTGAGAACTAATTTTGGTTCACTGTTCTCTGGAATGCTTCATTTTATTCTGATCTGGCGCTTACGAGAATGATATTTTGCGCTTTTTAACATAGAACTGATAAGGCTCGTGGTTGCTTAATTTGTCAAAATAACTTCCAAAAGTTGACAATTTTCAGTTTTGTTATTCGGGTCTTTCCCAGTACCACCCCCCCCCCCAGCTTAGTGGGTATATAACGTACGTATAGCCCCACAATTATCGTAAAAATACCATAATGAGGAGCATTAATTTCGGGCCGATTTTTTTCGAGCCGACGGAAAAGATCAAACCTGACTACCCCTTCCCCCAGCTTTGTGGGGGTATATTATTTGTACCCCCTGACGCACGCGCCATAATTTTACATAATGATTTACTATGTAATGTCGTGCTCTGTAACTGGTGGGTGCATAAGATACTAGATGCTGCGGGGGGGGGGGGTGGCACAAACGGAAAAGATTTACTGACTCTAATAGCTGAGGGATATATTGGGAAAGAACCCAAATCTCGGAGCGCAATTTGATATCCGCTAGATGGCAATATGCAGAAAGACTGGCTTTTTCCCATTATAGCCCCCACACCCAGCTTAGTGGTCAGACAACGGATCTTTTCCGTTTGTGCCCCCCCCCCCCTCCCCAGTACGTTATGCGCCCCCCAGTTACAGAGCACGTGCCATTACATAGTAAATCACTATGTAAAAATATTGCACGTGCGTCTGGGGGGTGCAAATAATATGCGCCCACTAAGCTGGGGGGGGGGGGGGCACAAACGGAAAAGAAAATTATGGGCACAAACGGAAAAGAAAATTACCACAAATTATGGTAAGCATACCATAATGGGGGGCAATAATTTCGTGGTTGAATATAATGGAAATACCCGAAAGATCTAATAGAGCTAATCCAACTTATTAGTGCGTCCATTTGTTTGTCAACGTGTTCACAACAAACATACAATCCGAAAAAGCTCGTGCAATTAAACCGTGTAAGTTACTGTAGTTTTAAAATAATGAGCATTCATATAGCGTATAGTATAACAACACCCTATCATGACAAATAGTAAATTAAAGAGATCACCACGATCAGCTGCAGACAAACGACACAAGACACGAACCAAAAGCTTGGATACCAGGAATGGCTTCTTTCTCAGTTTCTTTCCCATTTTAGCAAGCAGCAGGGTGGGGGAGGGGGAGGGGGCTGTAATGGGAAAGACCCCGATTAATGTTTGAGCGCTCAAGAAATCTCCAAATGACCAAAAATGGTGCAAATGGTACGCACCTACTTAGCTACGGGGGGGGGGGGGGGGGGGGGGTTGGGAGGGAATGGTCAGGAATGGTAGTGGTCAGACAACCTATAACCCCCCCCCCATCATGGTAATTATACCATAATGGGGGGGGGGGGCTATATTTTCATGGGGGGATATAATGGGAAAGACCCAGAAAACCTATAGAAAAGCATCATCAAACTTGCGAAGCAGTAGCAGCTCAAAAAAGAGATCTAACCGAGGAGTGAGTAAGGACGGAAGGAGCCACAACTCTACCAGTTCCGACACCAGTTTTACTTCGGACAAGTCATCGTCAGGATACTCTGCAGATTCACTGCAAGAAATGAGCTCCTCTGTCAATCTGTGCAGCAACTCAGATAAACATTTGATTTCATGCGAACACCACGAGAGATTTCAGGCCTCATTTCCTAGAAGTTACTGATACACATTAAACTGATCTTCATTTGGGTATTTCTCATTAGGTGTCCCGCTTTTTCACCCCTATTCATTTAACCCAGATTTATTCACCCCTGTATCATTTAACCCCTCTATCTTTTAACCCCTCTATCATTTCACCCCGATTTTAATCTTTCTATAAAATAAGGATTGTTAAATCAGCAATATAATCATTTGGCCATGCCTCGCAGGCCATGGCCATGCCTCAGCGGCCCGTGGGACTTGATATGAAACTATCACAACCGAACGTGGGATTAATTTATCCACTTAATTATGACAAAACATGCCTTTAATGTCGACTGATAATTGGCGGGATGAAATGATAGAGGGGTGAAATGATGGAGGGGTTAAATGATAGAGGGGTGAATAAATCGGGGTTAAATGATAGGGGGTTAAATGAATAGGGGTGAAAAGAAGTAGAACCTTCTCATTATAACCCCTCCTCGAAGCTGTAATTCCCTCCCGTGGTTATTTTGCGTCGGGTCTTGTCCCTTATAGCCCCCCCCCCCCCCAGCTTAGTGATCAGATAACCTATAGCCCCCATCATGGTAATGATACCATAATGAGGGGGCTATAATTTCATGGTGGTGTGTGTGTGTGGGGGGGGGGGGGGGTTAATGGGAAAGGTCCTGCCCGCACGTGCACGTGGTGCATAACGTGCGGGTGGGGATAACAAATGGAAAAGGTCCTCCCCTCTCACGAAATTATAGCCCCTCATTATGAAATGTTAATGGTACATTACCACTAAGCTACTAAGCTTGGGAGTGAGGGCGTTTAATGGAAAGGGTCCAAGTTCAAGCAAAAAACGTAAACAAGTAAAAGTAAGAAAAGTCAAGCAGTAAAAAGGTTGTTACTCAAATCAGTTTTCCTACACTATTAGAGAAAAAAATGGATTTCATATACTTAGTGCCAATTTAGTCGAAGAACACCTCAAGACAAATTGAACTAGACAAAAACAAAGCCTACATAAGGCTTAAAATATGATCGGCGTAAACCAATGGATTCATACATACACATGTATTTATGCGTGCTTAATGTCTTTTAAATATTAACTAACTGCAAATTGTGGATTGAAAACGCATCTTGGTAATACGGCATGTTTACGTGGTAAAAGCGAACAGGTTCGTGATACACTCTAGTACCATGAAGAGCTAATGAAGAGAATTTTTTTCTTTCATCGACTAATTTTTGCAGAGAATTTTTTTGAAACATGTAAATTACTCAGATCTAAAATGTTATATAAATTAATCAGCATTGTTATTAATATAATAATCTTCAAATTGTGGCTGTTCGTTTTCATAGGTAAAAATAGGATTTGAATGCTCCTATTTGTCTATTAACGGGTACTTTCTTGGGTTGATCGAGCAAAAACTCGGTTAAAACATTTTTAAAGCAAGTTTTACTGTTAAAAGTTCTTATTGAAGAGGGCAATTTGTTCCATTTTTGAACGCTTTTCAAGATTAAGGATTTGTTACTTCACTTCGTTTTCGTTTACTTTTTTATAATAATTTGATTTGTTCTCTTGTTCTGTCTAGCGTTATGGCGACTAGAAAACATTTTAAAATTTTCCCATTGTCTTATGTCTGTTTGTAGCTTCATTAGGCTAACTTTTGAGATAAACGATTCGGCTGACAGGATACGATCCATAATGAGAAGATCAATGGAGTGGTCAAATTTTTGACGAAAATAACAAACTTTTATTCCCCAGTTAATTTGCCTGTTTATTCCCCAGTTAATTTGCAGGTTTAAATTTTTGACTTGCTGAATTGAGAAACGCTTTGACCGGCTCTTCTTACGAAAATTGGATCTATTCTGTTTCCCCCCCCCCCAGTGTTTTTTATGCCCCCCTTACACATTATAAGTTGTTATATAGCATGGTACTATGTAAGAAAATAGCACGTGCGCCTGGGGTTCATAAAAATTAATGCTCACTAAACGGGGGGACGGGGGGGACAGAACAGATCCCAAAAATTAATCCTTGCCTAGATTTCTAGGTGTTTCACAGGACTTAGCCCATTTCTTTAGCACGGAAAATTACTTTTGCAATTTAGTTCCGTAGAAATCCAAGAGAATCTTTAGGCATTTAAAAAAACGAAAGTTCATTTTATACTCACGAGATTCCAGAAAACTCACCTGATACAATAAAAAGACAAAGGAAAGCCTAAGCCACAGAGTAGGAAAGAATTGTTACAAATCACAACAAACTAGGCGAATATTTTGATAGCAAGTGGTTTCTTAGAATTATTTGGAACAGATTGTGCATCTCTCATTGGGGAGAAGAGAACACTTAAGTTTTGAAAAGTTGGCTGGGTCATGAAAATAGGGATACGACAAAAGAGAAAAACTGAAGCCATTCTACAGATAAAACTTTCAATTATACTAAGACATACGTTGCTCCGTAGAGGCAGTCCTATACTCGCAATTTTGAACCCTAGTGTGGGTAATTCAAACAATTAAAAAAAGAGGGAAAGTACTGCTAAAAAAGTGAACAGAAATCATACATGAAAAAACACAGAGCAAAAAAATGAAACGAAAGAGCTGAGGTCAAGAAAAAAGATCTCCTGTATTCTTTGAAAACAATTCAGAAACAATCAAATTTCTATTTGGCTACACTGTATGGCTAGTCTCAAATTTTAGGCAACTAGATAGTAGCAATGATAGACAAAGCATCAACTTCGGCAGTTAAAATGAATTAACCAGGTTAGAATTCCAATTAAACTAAATAACAACAAAACATCTTAGAATAAAAACTCAAAAACGACTTGGATCATAAAGCTCATTTAAATGGCTTAACAAAATAAATTTTTAAAAAAATTAGCAGAAGTTTAATCAATTAAAAAAACGTAATTATGATTTCACGACTGTGATTTAGAGTTCTATAAACGCTAGAGAAGTGTCGAACGTTCAAACAATCATTTATAGGCGCTTTGTGGAAATGAATTCTGAGTGTGATTGAAACTGTCTCTGCAGAAAATTAATTTACGTAGAAACATCAATGTGCCAAGAAATCTCCAAATGACAAAAAATGGTGCAAATGGTACGCACCTACCCACGAGAGATTTCAGGCCTCATTTCCTAGAAGTTACTGATACACATTAAACTGATCTTCAATTGGGTATTTCCCATTAGGTGTCCCGCTTTTTCACCCCTATTCATTTAACCCCCTGTCATTTAACCCCGATTTATTCACCCCTGTATCATTTAACCCCTCTATCTTTTAACCCCTCTATCATTTCACCCCGATTTTAAAAAGTTGGCTGGGTCATGAAAATAGGGATACCACAAAAAAGAAAAACTGAAGCCATTCTACAGATAAAACTTTCAATTATACTAAGACATACGTTGCTCCGTAGAGGCAGTCCTATACTCGCAATTTTGAACCCCTAGTGTGGGTAAGTCAAACAATTAAAAAAAGAGGGAAAGTACTGCTAAAAAAGTGAACAGAAATCATACATGAAAAAACACAGAGCAAAAAAATGAAACGAAAGAGCTGAGGTCAAGAAAAAAGATCTCCTGTATTCTTTGAAAACAATTCAGAAACAATCAAATTTCTATTTGGCTACACTGTATGGCTAGTCTCAAATTTTAGGCAACTAGATAGTAGCAATGATAGACAAAGCATCAACTTCGGCAGTTAAAATGAATTAACCAGGTTAGAATTCCAATTAAACTAAATAACAACAAAACATCTTAGAATAAAAACTCAAAAACGACTTGGATCATAAAGCTCATTTAAATGGCTTAACAAAATAAATTTTTAAAAAAATTAGCAGAAGTTTAATCAATTAAAAAAACGTAATTATGATTTCACGACTGTGATTTAGAGTTCTATAAACGCTAGAGAAGTGTCGAACGTTCAAACAATCATTTATAGGCGCTTTGTGGAAATGAATTCTGAGTGTGATTGAAACTGTCTCTGCAGAAAATTAATTTACGTAGAAACATCAATGTGCCAAGAAATCTCCAAATGACAAAAAATGGTGCAAATGGTACGCACCTACCCACGAGAGATTTCAGGCCTCATTTCCTAGAAGTTACTGATACACATTAAACTGATCTTCAATTGGGTATTTCCCATTAGGTGTCCCGCTTTTTCACCCCTATTCATTTAACCCCCTGTCATTTAACCCCGATTTATTCACCCCTGTATCATTTAACCCCTCTATCTTTTAACCCCTCTATCATTTCACCCCGATTTTAAAAAGTTGGCTGGGTCATGAAAATAGGGATACCACAAAAAAGAAAAACTGAAGCCATTCTACAGATAAAACTTTCAATTATACTAAGACATACGTTGCTCCGTAGAGGCAGTCCTATACTCGCAATTTTGAACCCCTAGTGTGGGTAAGTCAAACAATTAAAAAAAGAGGGAAAGTACTGCTAAAAAAGTGAACAGAAATTATACATGAAAAAACACAGAGCAAAAAAAAATGAAACGAAACAGCTGAGGTCAAGAAAAAAGATCTCCTGTATTCTGTGAAAACAATTCAGAAACAATCAAATTTCTATTTGGCTACACTGTATGGCTAGTCTCAAATTTTAGGCAACTAGATAGTAGCAATGATAGACAAAGCATCAACTTCGGCAGTTAAAATGAATTAACCAGGTTAGAATTCCAATTAAACTAAATAACAACAAAACATCTTAGAATAAAAACTCAAAAACGACTTGGATCATAAAGCTCATTTAAATGGGTTAACAAAATAAATTTTTAAAAAAATTAGCAGAAGTTTAATCAATTAAAAAAACGTAATTATGATTTCACGACTGTGATTTAGAGTTCTATAAACGCTAGAGAAGTGTCGAACGTTCAAACAATCATTTATAGGCGCTTTGTGGAAATGAATTCTGAGTGTGATTGAAACTGTCTCTGCAGAAAATTAATTTACGTAGAAACATCAATGTGCCAAGAAATCTCCAAATGACAAAAAATGGTGCAAATGGTACGCACCTACCCACGAGAGATTTCAGGCCTCATTTCCTAGAAGTTACTGATACACATTAAACTGATCTTCAATTGGGTATTTCCCATTAGGTGTCCCGCTTTTTCACCCCTATTCATTTAACCCCCTGTCATTTAACCCCGATTTATTCACCCCTGTATCATTTAACCCCTCTATCTTTTAACCCCTCTATCATTTCACCCCGATTTTAATCTTTCTATAAAATAAGGATTGTTAAATCAGCAATATAATCATTTGGCCATGCCTCGCAGGCCATGGCCATGCCTCAGCGGCCCGTGGGACTTGATATGAAACTTTCACAACCGAACGTGGGATTAATTTATCCACTTAATTATGACAAAACATGCCTTTAATGTCGACTGATAATTGGCGGGATCAAATGATAGGGGGTGAAATGATAGAGGGGTGAAATGATAGAGGGGTTAAAAGATAGAGGGGTGAAGAAATCGGGGTTAAATGATAGGGGGTTAAATGAATACGGGTGAAAAGAAGTAGAACCTTCTCATTATAACCCCTCCTCGAAGCTGTAATTCCCTCCCGTGAGTTTTTTGCGTCGGGTCTTGTCCCTTATAGCCCCCCAGCTTAGTGATCATATAACCTATAGCCCCCATCATGGTAATGATACCATAATGAGAGGGCTATATTTTAATGGTGGTGTGTGTGTGTGTGTGTGTGGGGGGGGGGGTTAATGGGAAAGGTCCTACCCACACGTGCACGTGGTGCATAATGTGCGGATGGGATAACAATTGGAAAAGGTCCTCCCCTCTCACGAAATTATAGCCCCTCATTATGGCATGTTAATGGTACATTACCACTAAGCTACTAAGCTTGGGAGTGAGGGCGTTTAATGGAAAGGGTACAAGTTCAAGCAAAAAACGTAAACAAGTAAAAGTAAGAAAAGTCAAGCAGGAAAAAGGTTACACAAATCAGTTTTCCTACTATTAGAGAACAAAATGGATTTCATATACTTAGTGCCAATTTAGTCGAAGAACACCTCAAGACAAATTGAACTAGACAAAAACAAAGCCTACATAAGGCTTAAAATATGATCGGCGTAAACCAATGGATTCATACATACACATGTATTTATGCGTGCTTAATGTCTTTTAAATATTAACTAACTGCAAATTGTGGATTGAAAACGCATCTTGGTAATACGGCATGTTTACGTGGTAAAAGCGAACAGGTTCGTGATACACTCTAGTATCATGAAGAGCTAATGAAGAGAATTTTTTTCTTTCATCGATTTATTTTTGCAGAGAATTTTTTTGAAACATGTAAATTACTCAGATCTAAAATGTTATATAAATTAATCAGCATTGTGTTTAATATAATAATCTTCAAATTGTGGCTGTTCGTTTTCATAGGTAAAAATAGGATTTGAATGCTTCTATTTGTCTATTAACGGGTACTTTCTTGGATTGATCGAGCAAAAACTCGGTTAAAACATTTTTAAAGCAAGTTTTACTGTTAAAAGTTCTTATTGAAGAGGGCAATTTGTTCCATTTTTGTACGCTTTTCAAGATTAAGGATTTGTTACTTCACTTCGTTTTCGTTTACTTTTTTATAATAGTTTGATTTGTTCTCTTGTTCTGTCTAGCGTTATGGCGACTAGAAAACATTTTAAAATTTTCCCATTGTCTTATGTCTGTTTGTAGCTTCATTAGGCTAACTTTTGAGATAAACAATTCGGCTGACAGGATACGATCCTTAATGAGAAGATCAATGGAGTGGTCAAATTTTTGACGAAAATAACAAACTTTTATTCCCCAGTTAATTTGCCTGTTTATTCCCCAGTTAATTTGCTTGTTTAAATTTTTGACTTGCTGAATTGAGAAACGCTTTGACCGGCTCTTCTTACGAAAATTGGATCTATTCTGTTTCCCCCCCCCCCCAGTGTTTTTTATGCCCCCCTTACACATTATAAGTTGTTATATAGCATGGTACTATGTAAGAAAATAGCACGTGCGCCTGGGGTTCATAAAAATTAATGCTCACTAAACGGGGGGACGGGGGGGACAGAACAGATCCCAAAAATTAATCCTTGCCTAGATTTCTAGGTGTTTCACAGGACTTAGCCCATTTCTTTAGCACGGAAAATTACTTTTGCAATTTAGTTCCGTAGAAATCCAAGACAATCTTTAGGCATTTAAAAAAAACGAAAGTTCATTTTTTACTCACGAGATTCCAGAAAACTCACCCGATACAATAAAAAGACAAAGGAAAGCCTAAACCACAGTGTAGGAAAGAATTGTTACAAATCACAACAAACTAGGCGTATATTTTGATAGCAAGTGGTTTCTTAGAATTATTTGGAACAGATTGTTCATCTCTCATTGGGGAGAAGAGAACACTTAAGTTTTAAAAAGTTAGCTGGGTCATGAAAATAGGGATACCAGAAAAAAGAAAAACTGAAGCCATTCTACAGATAAAACTTTCAATTATACTAAGACATACGTTGCTCCGTAGAGGCAGTCCTATACTCGCAATTTTGAACCCCTAGTGTGGGTAAGTCAAACAATTAAAAAAAAGAGGGAAAGTACTGCTAAAAAAGTGAACAGAAATTATACATGAAAAAACACAGAGCAAAAAAAATGAAACGAAACAGCTGAGGTCAAGAAAAAAGATCTCCTGTATTCTTTGAAAACAATTCAGAAACAATCAAATTTCTATTTGGCTACACTGTATGGCTAGTCTCAAATTTTAGGCAACTAGATAGTAGCAATGATAGACAAAGCATCAACTTCGGCAGTTAAAATGAATTAACCAGGTTAGAATTCCAATTAAACTAAATAACAACAAAACATCTTAGAATAAAAACTCAAAAACGACTTGGATCATAAAGCTCATTTAAATGGCTTAACAAAATAAATTTTTAAAAAAATTAGCAGAAGTTTAATCAATTAAAAAAACGTAATTATGATTTCACGATTGTGATTTAGAGTTCTATAAAGGCTAGAGAAGTGTCGAACGTTCAAACAATCATTTATAGGCGCTTTCTGGAAATGAATTCTGAGTGTGATTGAAACTATCTCTGCAGAACATTAATTTACGTAGAAACATCAATGTGCCATGCAGTGTGTCGCATAGTGCCGGCAACAATCATTGCAATAATTATCATACCGTTGAAATGACTGATGCATACATTTCTAAGGTAAAACTTTTTATGACACTAGGCCCTTAGAAATTGCTGGTATTCAGCCAGACGTCCCAGACGGAACTGACCTCTGATCAGACTCACTGGAGCGCACACCTGTACCTTT
Source organism: Convolutriloba macropyga (assembly GCF_964194025.1). Taxonomy (NCBI): domain Eukaryota; kingdom Metazoa; phylum Xenacoelomorpha; order Acoela; family Convolutidae; genus Convolutriloba; species Convolutriloba macropyga. Next base: position 6,486,245 of record NC_134472.1, read on the forward strand.
TGCGTTCGAAACTGTAAATTTTTCGTGTCTCCCACTATCGCAAATTTTTTTCGAGTCTTTCCCATTATAGCCACCCATGAAATTATAGACCCCCATTGTGGTATAATTACCATGATTGGGGGGCTATAGATTATCTGAACACTAAGCTTGGGGGGGTATAATGGTAAAGACCCATTTCTTCAATCAACATTTTTTGTAATTGTTTGATTTACAAAAATTGGTTCTGACTGGAGGCAGAAACACATTTTCATTCTAATAAGAGGAGAGTATGATAGAGTCTGATAGTCTTGATCAAAATCAACAGTTTTGGCCCATGGTAATTGGTGGTCCTTTAGCAAATAGCGACGTTTTTTTTTCCATCAAAACAGTGTATATTCTGCTATTGCACCAGAAATACAAACCAACGGCTTACTAACAATTGATTGTTTTCAAAATTTAGACTTTCGTTTCCTATCTATTAGATTTTGATTTTCGTCTGTTGAACTCTTCGCTGAAAGCATCAATTAATGTGAAATGAATATATCTAATTAGCAATACTGAGGGGTTTGCTTAACGTTTTTCTCTCAGATTGTTTTGCACGCATTTGTGTCTCATCAGAGACAATTTCAAGCGCACTCGAGTCTAATCAGATTTTATTTTGAGCGAAATTGAGACTGACAACAGGTGATTTTGAGCGTATTTTGGTCTGACCATAAAGCTTAGTTGGTTTTGATAATAAGTCATTTCGAGTGCACCTCAAACGCAGAAAAGATTGTGGAATGAACCTGAATCGTCCCGTCCCATCGGAGGTAGTTTTGAGAGCACTTTGAGCGCAGAAAAAACTAAGAGCACAGTTGAATCTATTCAGAGGTTATTTTGTTCTCTGACGGTCTGATTAGAGAGAGGTCATTTAGATCTGGAATGGTCTGATCTGAGGTGATTTCTGTCTGGGACCTCATCCTGGATCGTTTTACTCGCGATAATCTGACCTCCAACTGTAGCAGTTCTGTTAAACAATCCAAAACCAATTTTGTTTAACTCAGAAAACACTGAAATACAGAAATAGCAATAAGTTTTTATGTTTATAGAAAGTATTCACGCCTCTTAAAGTTCAAAGCTAAAGATGTATTATATAATGGAGATTTTGCAATACGAGCTCATTTTTTTATTTTTTTTTTCTGGCAGCTCAATCAGGTCAAAAAGTGTAAAAGCTAACTTTCAATTGAATTTTCAACTCCTTTCCGTCGACAAACGAATCTTATCTTTCACTGTTGGAAACGAGCTGAAAATTCAGTTGAAAGCTTATCGGATTATCTTTCATACGACGGGAAACATCAAACCAATTTTCCTCATTGAGGACAAACATCCGTCTAAACGGCGACTAATGCGGGCGAATTGCCATAATCAAAAAAATTTCTCTAGGTTTCTCTAAGTTTTCTTATCAAGGAGTGGGGGGGGGGGGCAGATAAGGAAAAGAAGCTACAAGGGAGCACACTAAATTAATGGAGAAATGAGGTGCCTAGCTCTGGCTTTCAGAAACAGTTTCACTCTGAAGCTCTCTGCTGCAAATGCAGACCCAGAATTGAGATGGAGAAAATGAACCGAAATCAGCAAGCGGCATTAATGCAGCAGAAAGTGATGAGTGCTGCAGGAGTGAACTTCAACCCTGGATCTAATAATAGCAACCCATTTGGGTCCGAGGGTGGTGACGGAAGTGTCCGGACCTCACATCTGGGTACTCCCGCCCAGACTATTGTGAACGGAGTTCTAAAAGCGCTGGATGAGAAATCAGGCAACTGGACACATTTTTCGTAGTTTTGAAAAGAAGGTTAAGTTATCAAAAGGGTTGACTCAAATGGCCGCTGTGGAAAATGTGTCCGCCGAAAATGGCCTGAGTCGACCCTGGACTGACAACCGGTAATTGTCGGCGTCAATCGTGGGATGAAAATTTTTAAATTTTGGGTTTGTAGCACGTGTTTTGCAAGAGCATTTGTTACTAAAGCAATTAATCGATTAAATGCTAGTATCAAACCAAAGTTTCAATTGATGGGATTGGTTTTAACAATTCATATTCATTTATTTTGCAATTAGTGCTTTATCTGTACCTTCCAGTTTATATATACATATATATATCACGTTTAAATTACTGTACCAGTAAAAAAACGCCAATTGTTTGGCTAAAACAAAAAGTTATCAAAAACGGTTGTGGACCTCATTTGATTATTAAAAGTATGCTTGAAATATTCTTCAGAAAACTATCTTGGAATGCTTGAAAAATCTAGCAAAAACCAAGTTTTTCAAAATAGAAGTCGAACGGGCAAAATGTTACTCTGGCTGGGCTGGCATCAGTTGGCCAATAAATCTTAGGGTCCGCTTAAAAGAACGATTGCTTATTACATTTTCTGTATTCCATGTGTGAGATGCAAGTTATAGCCACCAGTTTTTGACCAAAGGAGGATTGTTTCAAGTATTTCCAAGTTTGAGTTGAGCTGTTTCAAATAACAGAGCTTCCAAAAGTAGAAACTTTATCTAAGTATTAAGCAATTGTACCCAATGTTTTACCCTATTGCTAAAATTATTAGAAAGAGAATTTATCAGCATGATAATTGTTTCGACCCACTTGTGGGGGGAGGAACTATATACTTAATTGGGTTTTTTTTGTTCAGACAATTTTGGCCGATCGATATAATCATCAAAGAGTTTAGACTGGTATCATTAGAAAGCTCGTCTAGCGCAGAAAATAAATTTTCGATTTTTACAGGGAGCTATCGAGGTGTAAACTTTTGAAAACAGTAGGAGTGAATTCCGTTGTTTTTATTCACATTTTCCGTAATTTTTGAAAAAATTTTATAAAATTTGCTGAAACTTGTTAATATTGTTAAAAACAATGTTATTGGTTTTACGGTTAAGGATAGAGAAGGCTTGTCAGTTTGTTTTGTCTGACGTTTTTTGGTTAATAATTGTGCTAAATTTTTCGAATTTGATACTTTTTTTAAATCAAAAAAGGCTCCAAATAAGCTTTTGTTTCCCGACTTCGTTTAAATTTACGGGAAGTAGAGACCAAAAATCTGCTGCCACAATCTTTTAAAACTCCAAAAACGATAGCTGTACATTTGCTTCCCATAGGGGTTTTCTGAAAAATTAAACGTTTGCCGGTTTTTTGGAAAGTAAGCCGAAAAATTACACAAAATTTATCATTTATATGTGATTTATTGAAATATTTCATTTGCTAATTGATCTATTTTGCAAACATATGGAAAAATAATTGTTTTTGTACGCTGAGAAAATTCTTGGCTAGATTTGAACTTACAATCAATAATTATTCGAATTAAATAAGGGCGCGCTCTTTTTCCAATTTTTTCTCTAAGTTTTGTTTTTGTGTTGATTACTGACAGGAATTTTGTTAAATAACGACCCAATCAATGAAAGATCCCATTCACAACAAAAAAAAGCATATGAAAAATTGTTTGTCTTCAGAGAAAAACTCATAGTTCTTATGGCTTTGACAATGTATTTTCGTAAGCTTTAAATGAATTTTTTTGTTTTGAAATTATTTGTCTTCCCTGTTGCAGCCTCATGACTATGTTTTATTAATTAAAGGTTCAATTGAGTTCCTTAAGAGCTGCAGCTGAGCCTATACAAAACCTTCAGTTGATATCTAATACCTCATGAATTTAAAATTATTTTTCTAAGAGAAAGTTAATGAAGTTTTCGAATTTATCGTTTTCGAATATTATTTCCGTTCACATGTAACTTAGTCTCAGTTTATACAAGGCAAAATTTATTCCAAGTGATCGAAAAACTACTTTTTATAGTATTTTTCCCATGATAATTTTCTTGACTTTTTTACTACGAAATTTCATAAAAGTTTTCTGAGTTTTTTCATTTTTTCCTGTATTTCATACAGTTATTTATTCCATTTCCAAGTAATCAGTTTAAGTAGGGCTCCAATTGGAATTCGAAGAATGCGCATGAAAAAATATTTTCAATAACTTCCAAGAATAGCTGATAGTTTCAACGACTGCAAAGCCGTTCTCTCAAAAAAGTTTTTAGATTTTTGTCTTTGTCTGTAATTGTGATTCTTTTCGTTTTCGTGAGGCATATTCCTGTCAAAACCCTAATTGCTTCTATAGATCTATTTTTAAACGAATCTTTTTACTGATCTCGGATTAGAGCTAAAAAGTTTTAATAACTTTTAATTATTATTTAAAAATCAAATATAATAAAAATTTTCAATTCATAAGGAAAAAAATTAAAAATAAATTTTCAATTTATTTTTTTATCAATTATTCATAAAATAATTTTGTACTTCCTATTTTTTGCGTATTCTTCTGTATTGGTGGGTTGTTACTTTTTCTTTTCAACTTATTGCATTAAAGACAGTTCCAATTAGCATTGAAGGAGTGCGCAAAAGAACCTGCTTAACGACTTCAGTGAATAGCCTATTGTTTTAACGGCTGCGCATCCATGCTTTCCCAAAAAATTGAGGATTTCCTTGCCTCTAAATGTCATTTTTTTGCTGCAATTCTGCATATATATGGCAATCATAGGCCTTGATTGCTTCCACGATTATGTAATGAAATCTAATAATGAAACTATTTCCCGATTTCAGTTTATAGCTGACGGTTTTAAAGGCTTTCAGTTAAATTTTTAGAGAAAACATTTTTGTTTTTCCCGTTTTTTGTTCTCTTTGTCGTTAACAAGTAACTAATTCTTAGTATTGACCGAGCTCGTCAAATTTCTGTTGCTCTAAACTTTTTTTTGCAGTTGGTTATTTTTTGAAACATGACTATAGAGCTTAGACATGTAGAGTTATGAGAGTTTTTGATTCATGTCAACATTTGTGGTTCTGTTTGTTGTCTTTTCCACAAAGACCTATTCCCCAGAAAAACCAAATAATATGAAAAGGGACCAAAACAAAGTATTTAATTGCTTTCGTCACTTTAAAGTATTTAATGTTTTTTAATGTACCATAGATATAATGGCGTCAACACTGTGGCTTCGAAAAATTGTTTGTGGTATTTTCAATTAAGTCCAATTTTGCTGTTTTTGCCAGATTTGATGTTAGTTGTCCTATGATTTGGTCTCAATAATAACAAGCACAATTGGATTCTCGAGCAAATGCAAATTGATTTGTTTTTCTTTTAATTTGAAAGCTGATGGTTTGTTTGAACTTTTGAAAATACTTGTTAAAAAAATTCAGTGGATTTTTTACCTTTGTCAATTTTATTGCTTCTTTCAATTTTATAGCTTGGTCTCTTTTACTATAGGTCACATCGTCTTTCCAGGAAACCAAGATCCAATATCTATAATAGTTTTATTTTAAACTAATGGTTTCTTGTCTTTAGTACTACGCACGTTTATAAAAAAGTGTTATTTTTGGATATTTGCTCAATCAGAGTTGTTTTTTGTTTCTTTTCAACGTTTTCACGTTATTGGGCTGCCCCAATTGGTGTTGAAAAAGTAAAAAAAAATTAATGGTTTTTGATAAATGAATAACCTGTGTTTTCAGCGGTTGCTGCGCCGCGTTCCTGTTAAATTCATTTTTTTTTTCGTTTCGTTTTTGCAAATTGGTTTGCAATCGTCCGACGTATTACGGATAACAAGTCTCAGTTGCTTCCTATGACGTAAAAATTAGCCTTCCTTATGAGCCAAGTTGATACGAAGTGGTTTCAATCAATTTGAAGTCTCGGCGCAATTATTGAGAGGTCATATATATTATCCAATGAACATCTAATGAAGCACAGGTTGATCTGTTTAGACAGGGTTTTTATCGGATTCTTTTTTATTTTTTTCTCTTTTTCAAATATAGTAATCGAGTTTTGGTCGTAATTATTGTTTGCTATCATTTGTTTTCGTGTATGTCTTTTCCAGTACTCTCATTGATAGCAAATCTCATCGGATATCTAATCCAGAATTTTTTTTCACTTAATTGTTTGTTGAAAGATATGTGAATTATTGAACCTTTTCTTTCTCTTCATCATTTGGTATACTATTAAATCAAAACGTTGGGCGGGGGTCGGAACATCATGTGCGAACGCACATTAACGAGCCTCCTTGTTCATGTTACAATTATATTTATGGTTGCCATCGGCATTTCTCAGAAGTCGGTGGGATTTGATGAGAATAGTTTCAGGTAAAACGGAAAAAAAACGCCCAATTTTCCTATTAGAATCAGATGTTTTTGTTCTGATCAACGAAGAAGGGGGAAGGAATTATATGTTCAATTTTGCTTTTTTTTGTTTGGTCAACTTTGGCCGACCAGTATAATTATCACAGCAGGGTTGTAAGTGGTGTCATTGGAAAGTCCCTGGCGCATAGAAGATATCAATCGGAATGTTTTCTCAATTCAGTTCTTTCGAGCTTTTATTGTTGTTTTAAAACTTTTTACGCTAATTTTCGCAGTCTTCAATTGTTGCTAGTTTTTCTGGTACTTTAAAAATCATTTAGGTCTGATGGCGACATATTATAGCCGAATTTTGAAATAAATTGTAGCCAAAAAAGCCAAGCATAGCATTTTTTTTGTTTCGCAAGCAATGCTCAGGGAAACTCTTAACATTGTAATGTTTGAGTAAATTGACGGAATTGAAGTTTATTGCTTGTGACACTTTTGTTGCCAGAGCTCATTTGTTGCAGCATTTAACAACGCTTCTTACAATTTTATCCGATTTTGTTGTTTTTCTATTTTTCCCATTTTGATACCATAGTCATACATATAGCTGTGAATGCCCCTTTTTTTTGAGAAAGATGTTTGAGATTTTATTGATCAATGTTCCTTTCTCCATTTTTCTATATAAATAATTGAGGAGCAAAAAAATAAAAAAAAAGAGGAGCACAACCTCTGCAAATTTTTTTCTGGTCAATTCACTTATAATCAGCGGACTGTGTTCTTCAAAAAACCTATTTCATTTCAAGAAAAAGACTGGCAAATTGGTAGAATAATAATGAAATGATAAATAGCGAGAAAACCCACAAAATGGGAATAGCAGAAATCAAAAAGAAAACAATTTTTTTAATCAGTTTTCAATATATATCGAGGTTAGCGTTCCCACCGATTGCTCTCCAGTTACATTGGAATTTTTTTAATACCAACTTTGTCCAATCACTTGCCAGATATCTTTGCAAAGGAAAACGCACTAAAGAACAATTGAAGTGAAGTGAGAAAAGATTATTCTATTGTGCCGCAGTATGACTGTCTTCCGTTTTTCAGAAATTTTTGATACGAATCCTTTAAAAGCATAATGCAAATTCTTTATTTGTAAATGCGGGGGTGCAGTTTTTGATTAAACGGACTGTTGGCATTTGTTTCCATATAAGGTTGATGAATTTTGCCCTATTTCATTTTTTTTCACTTGCACTTTTACCACATCTCATTAATGGATGGTCTCATCTGTTCTTAAATGATGCACGATTGATGATGCGTGATTTTTGCCCCTTTTTATCGTCTTTTTTGTTGTTCGGTTAATTCTTTAATGACAAATAATAGACTGCAATTGTTTAACTCAGTTCATATCTAAAGGTTTGAACAAGATTGATTAAATTTGAAACAGTTCCATTTTCTAGCTAAAAGTTTAATAGACTTTGGCTTCATTCGTCTTCGAGAAAATTGTGTTTTTTTTACATCTGTTCACAATTTTCCCATTTTTTTTATCTCAATTAGAAAAATTAGGGAGTAAGTTTGAGGCACATAGAAAGGAACAGTTGGCTTCGCGCCTTTCTATTGGTTCAAACCACCCCTTTTTAAATACTGTGCAAACTAATATTAGTGCAAAAAAGACTCATGCGATTGTTCAAACAATTAAACGAAGGCAAATGTTTACGGGAAAAAATCTTCCCATCAAAATTTTCAAGTCGTTTTTTTACCTTCACAATAAAGTTTAACACAACAGTTTATTTCAACTAGTTGCCTCTTAAGTGTAGACCTATTCAATATGAGAGGTAGTCACTCAGCTGCAAACAACTCTAACGACAACAGCCGGTTTTCAAAGACAACATCCAAAAAACAAAGAAATCTCTCTCAACTCCTTAAGTCAAAGAGATGCGATTACAACTGTTCAAACTGCCAGAACCAGAAGCATGAATTGTACCCCGGTGCTAAACCCCCACCCCAAATCAACTTGATCACGCCCCCATCCTCGTTTCCAAACACGGCGGGTTTTCCGTCAGCTTTTGGAGACCAACACGTGAACAGTGCGCCTTCCATCATGGCTAACAGCGGTGGTCTTGGAGGCGGACAATTTTGGGGGGATGGTTTTGGCAACCAGGGTGGAGCTGGAATGTCGGGTGGTTTCGGCAATTCTTATTATCCGCAATCAGTTGGGAATGAAGGATTTTCTACAGGATCATACACAAGTCCAGGTCCTCTGTTAAATTATGATTGAATATGGAGTTTAATAAAATTTGGGATTACAATAAGCAACCTTCACATTTTTGAGCATAAGTCCTTTTCACAGTAGGTCTTTCAGTAAACAAATAACAAATATATATTTACTTGTATATATGAGTGAGATAAGTTTTATTAACAGGCAAGTCAAGGGCTCAATTGCCATACTTTTTTGAAATACGAGATCAGACTGTGATAATTTTTATTTTTTAAATTCTGAAAATTAAATTTTATTTTAAAAAATTATGGATAACTGAGTTGTCATCTTTTCTTTGCTCACCTCGCCGATACCATTTATGACACTACCTTGTATTTTTTTCCATAATAGGGTGCGTAAACGTTTTAACGTTATGAACCCGCAGACTTTTGTTTAACTGTTTTCAGTTAAGTCTTTCCTCATATTTTTTACTCATTAAAAACTGCTCCGATCAATTTAGGCTTCTCTCAATCTCATCGGTTCCCCTTCCACCAGCCGCCCAACAATACCGGCGATCCCAGATATCCAAGTCCGTTCATGCCGCCTGGAGCCAATCCACCCTCCGCCCAATTCCACCAGTCGTCACCAGCCAGCCACTTCTCCCAGTTCAAACAGTCTCAACTCCAGTCGCAAATGGCAGCAAGACCGAGGGCGTCAAACCTCTCTCCTCAGACAATGAGCGCGACAGGAGGAACCCTTTCCTCCCTTGTAAATCCTAAAAATCTCAACAGAGGAATTTGACCCCCTCCCACTCCACCCAATTTTTTGTTTTCATCAGATGGGCGAAGAAACTAATGCAAGCATTGATTATTGATGTTATCATCTAATAAGAGATGGAACTAGTCATATGTCCCTGAGATTTATACCTTTACATTCATAGAAATATAGATGAATATATTTTATGGGGGTGGGAAAATTTAGCAGACGTTCAAGGCGGTGATTTTTGCTATACACTCACATGCATTCAAATAATTGCAATAGTGGAAATTTCTTTATTGTGGAAACTCAAAAGGGGCACCAAATGTTCAAAGTGTATTTAGGAAAAAAAGTAAGTGAGAAGTCAGGTGGACCCCGGTCGAGGCCCAATGGTTAGCTTGTAAGAACTTGCAAATTTCAAACCCCCATAGACCTGATAGTCTTTGTTTGATGCTTCCTTATTTTGTCCAACTATAATATAACTCTGGCAAATTTCTAATATCAAATCAGTCATAAATGCCTTTTTTCAATGTGTTTTTCAGTTTGGACTGAAACTTACAAGTTAACCATTCGGTCTCGACCCGGGAATGCAATAAATTTTTTGTATCACTTTTTTTTTAAAAATTCGCCCCCCCCCCAATATGATCTTAAAAGAGAAATGAATACGAAAAAACGAGCGATAAAATGTAATAAAAAATTGAAAACATGCTTAACGATATTCAATTATGCCAATTTTAAGATTTTATAGTGATCAGAAAATCAAGAAACTAAAAAAAAATTGAGTTGCGTTTCACAACTTAACTTTTTGGGACCTGTTCTGCCCCCCCCCCCTCCAGCTTAGTGGACATATAACTTTTACACCCCCAGGTGGACGTACTATATTTTAGTAACGTGGTTTATAACACCACATTGTAACGGGGGGGGGGGGCATAAAACATTGTGTGGGTGCAGAACAGATCCAAATTTTCATATTTTTGCGTAAGAAAAACTTATAATGCGCTCACATCTTTTGGGTAATAAAACTAATGATTAAAATGCTCACTTTTTTAACTCGATGAAAAACTCTGCAGTAAACGGCTGTCCATTCCCTTTACATGAGAAAAAAAGGCAAAATTTACTTTATTTTTTGAGAAGGGAATTGGTTCGCAACCAGGAGCCCCACGACCCCACATTCGGGGTGCAGTCAGTCAGACAATGATCAGAAACCCTTTCGTCAATTTCAAAAATCGTTTCTGAGGACAAACACTTGAAGAACCACTTACAGCTGTTTATAGTTTATATTAGACACATATTGTATTTGACGTATCATAATGAACTAAAACAATTATAAAAGAATGGTACCAACATAATTTTGGAACTTATATTTCTCAGAGAGAAAAAGATTGGTCTTAAGTGTCCTAGGCAGGCTGGGTTTGAGTTCTGTGTAGACTTAACAGATCAAGGATGTCGGAATTCAGAATAATCTACACAAAAACTAAGAGGAGGCTCGGTAATGTGCGTTCGCACATGAAGTTCCGACCCGCTCAAACGTCTTTTTGACTTAATTATCCATCAAATGCGGAAGAGATAGAAAACTTTCAAAAAGTCACTTATTGTTCAAAAATAGTCGATTTATCCATTTAAAAATTCGCTTTAGCCCTAACCACTATACAAATGAAACGAAAACTCTTTAGAGGGCCGATGATAACTGCCATTAAGGAGCGTAAGAGACAAGATAAATAACAAAATCAAATAGAAGCAACAATCATTACTGACGACCAAACCTCAACGTCTATCCATTTGTTGAAAAAACTAAATGAAGAAGTCAAAATGGCATCAGATAAAAAATAAGGTAAAGCAAATGACTTCTATTTCACAGGAAACGATATGAGACCTGTCTTTATTCAGAATAATTAACAAGTAGAGAAAAAATAAAAAGGAACAAAGATAAAAAAAACGCTGAAAAACTAAGTCATGAAAGCAATTAGCTATCAACTCAAATCATTTAAAGTCTTCGTTTGTAACTTTAAAGAAAACTGCTGAGACCTGTCAATATCCGGAATCTTGTATTACTATAAAAAGAACAAATAAAAAAAAGAATTCAGAGTTAATTTTATAAAAAAAACGGTTTCGAAGCCTATGAGATCAAAATCTATTCACTAAAACATTGAATATAATCAACTGCGATTCAATTTAGCCCCATTAATGTGATACAAAACTCGTCATTAATGCGCCATTTGTGTGATGATCGAACAAGGCAGCAGAAAAGAACCTCAAAAATGGGAAAAGATAAAAATTTAATGAAAACGCGTAGTATCAACGCTAAAAAACATTTATTTTATTAAAATAGCATTTAAGACAACGATCAAATAATTGAGAAAAATCGCACAATTTGTTTATTCAGATTTTGCTAACAGGTTGCAGAGATAAGATTGACAGAAAATGTTATTTTTGTTCATTGGCCTCCCTTTGCACCAAAAGTTCACCTGTCAATAATTGAAGTTGGTTCTGAAGTCATTCTGGTCTGTAACAAACAAAAAAATGCCAAATTATATCGAGCGCCCCATTACAACTCTAATTAATTTTGAATAACCAAAATTTTATAACTAGACCGGTCTTGCTCTTGCTGCTTTTTATTTAAAATAGAAAAAAGTACCAAATGTTACCTAAATAGCTAATTTTTTAAAAGTCATAATTTTAATATTGGATATTTATCGAGTTTTTATTTAAAAAAAAGTATCAACTGAAGGCTTTATACAGTTTCTTTAATAGCTCGTAGATACCGAACAGGACAGTTGATCATTTAGATTTAGTCAATATAAAGAAAAAGGAACGTCAAATGGTATCAAATCTGAATTCATTATAAATTTAAGATAACAGTTTGTAGGTGCCATACAAATTATGTGCTTTACTCATAAAACACAAAATTGTTTCATTGAACTTTAAATAACATTGGCCGACCTCATAATAATTGAACCTTCAAACGAAAACTTGTGTTTTGTAATTGGTATAAAAAAATGAAACAAAATTTCAAAAAGGCTGATCGAAAATGCAATCTGAATAATTTTTCATTGCAAAACTCAACAATGAGAATAAAACTGGCCTTACTATTGTTGTGCGGCTGTTAAACAAGCAGTTGTTCTAAAAAGTCAGTTTTTGATTTTTTTTGGTAATCGAAAATCTTAATACATCAAAAATAAAATATGCGTTAAGAAATTTTGGTTTAAATTAGCGAAAAGCCGCAAAAATGTTATTTGCAAAAAACGTTCTTAGGAACTTGAGATACAGTAAACCCATAACCGAGTAAAGGAAGGTTGTGTCGGCAGTTTTTTTGTCTGCACCCAGCGTAGAACTGCACAAAGTGGGCTAAATGGGCATGTTCGCCGCCGTTTTTTATGAAATAGGAAAAAATGCTCATCTTTCTAAAATTTGCCTGCCAATTTTGCCACAACAGTTGAAGCAAATATTTCACCAACGCTCCTATGTCCTTAAGTGTAAAGCCAATAAGAATATCGTTTACATTTCGTAGCAAGAAATGGTCAAGATTTTAGCAAGAATTACGAAAAATGTGAACAAAGCAACGGAAGTAAGGTCAGCGTTCACAAATATCAACCTCTGTAATTCTTTGGAGAAAGCGATGATCAAAAAAGTTCTTTTTATATTGAATTTGTAAGTTAAACAAGCTTTCTAGTGATACCATTCACAGTCCTGTACGCCGAATATATCAATCAGTGGAATTTGACAACAAAAAAACCCAGTTGAGTATACAGTTTCCCTCCCTCCAGAAAACGAGTCGGAACAATTAAGAAGTCCTACATTTCTGTAAGCATCTTTACTCTTTTGTAAGACGCATTTGGCTGCAATCAAAGATTATTTTTCAAATCCTTATTTACCTCCAAAAAGCTTTTTTTTAAATTATTTTAATAAGTTCTGATAAAATTTAACACAAGTTTTTTTCAGTATTTGAGTTTTTTGCACTCTGCGTATTTTAAAACAAAATTCAATTCTATTGTCATTGTTTTTCCGGCGATAATTAATCCAAATTAACTGAAAGTAAAGCATAGTCAATTTTGCTATGATCCATTAGCTTCGCAATATCTTACGATTTCTTCCCCGAGATGCAGCCGTTCACTTTCAATTGATTTAAAAATATTGTCTCCAAAAGAATTTAAGGCAGTGTATTAAGTAGAAGTTTTCAAATAATTTCACTTTTATTTAAGTTTTTTAAATTGATGAATTGAATCTATTGTGTTCATGAAAGTTTGGGCTTCGAGTTTCTCATTTACTTGAAATTCTTAATCAGAGCACAGAAAGTTGATAACGCCTGCTTTACGAGCACAATGGTTTTTTGAGGAGAGTAGCATTGTATAAACGATTCATACATACAAGTTTCTTCTTAAATTTGCTGAAACTGGAGTTTTGATTTTTTTCGTCCACTCTGCAATCTTTGCACAAAAAAATTCAGAACAAATTGACAGCCCTAACTAGAAAGTGATATTTGATGTTTTGAAAATACCCTTTTGCTTCCGAGCGTATTTAAAAGTTTAGCCAAAATTATTGTTTTGGTTTAAATGAACATAGCCAAAAAATGGTGAGATCATGATCCAGGCTCGCACTTTGGAGTCAATGGATTTTTTTGCTTCAAACGAAACTTAGATATTTGTGCTTTACTATAGGTATGTGTGCAGAACCAGCAGTCCATTCATGTATAAAGTTCTTTTAATATTTCTAATTTATTCAACGAAACAGTGAAGTGAAGTCTGATTGCAACATTTTGAACCTCTTTTAAAACTAACACCTTGTGTCAAACGAGGAAACATAGTTTTATTCTTTTCCGAACAAGAACGAAAGAGCTTTCCTGGAAAACTTTTGCACGATGGCATTGTAACGGCAAAATGCAACTATGTCGACTATGATATAAGATGAGCTGTTGACAACTCATTATGTCATCCGTAATTTTACAGATATATAATATATTTAAGATGATTTCTATGATGCCTAGTCTTCCAATCTGATAACTAAGTTGAACTCAGAAAAACCCTCCTCAAAAAACTGATTCTAGTTGAAAACGAAAAATTTAGAGCATGTTCGTTGTTACATTTTTCAATACTCAAATTCTCGCGTGTTCTTGAATTTTTAAACATTTTTGTAATACATTAGTTAAAACAATACCTAGTTATTGAAGTCAGAATTAATTTATCTTTTTTTACCTAACGACCGAAGAATGCTATGTTTTTGTCACTGCCTTTTCAGCTTTTGCTTAAAATTTTTAAGAGATTGCTGTATTTAATTGCTAACAAATTTGAGAACTATAAACATTGCGACCCGGCTCATCTTGAGCCCAACAAAATGACATGCTAATTTTTCTCTACGATGCGTCAATATATTCGAGATAGGACAGCTAGAATCGGACATAAATTTGCCTAAAAAAGGGCATTAGCTATAGTTTATCACTTTTCTAATTTTGATTTTTTTTCTGATACTGATTCTGTTCATTCCAGATTGCTCGGTTGAGCAACTGTTGTTTAAAATGTTTTTGAACGAAACGAGCAAAAAAACCAGCCTAGAGAAGTCAGAAAGCTTTCATGCAAAATGTCGAAAAAGCGGGTTAATGAAGTTAAGCTAATCAATTTTTATTCGACGAATTGAAACCCATAGCAGAACAAGTTTTGACCCAATTCAAAGAATTTAAATTGAATAAACAAAAACAAGGAATGGAAAACAAATGGATAAAGAATAGCAATTCGTAAAAATCTGATAAAAAAGAAAAAAATAAAATCTACAAAAAATAACACAAAAATGTCTGCAAACCGCCAAAATGGTACTCTCCGACATTTAATTTGAAATAACTTTATCACTTCTCGTCAAGCTTTCACTTACCCAACTTCTGACAGAAACATATTAAAGAGCAAAAAAGGCAAAGAGCGATACCAAACAAAATTCAGTAGTTTAGATTAATTATTTCAATGAAAGTTCGCTGCCTGGCTAACATTGGCACTTTTTAGAAGCAAAGACTCTACAACAATTCAAAAATAAGGATTGAACAAGGAGAACTATAGCGAGACGCGCAAAATCACAAGACGTCGACAAAAAAAACTAGAAAAATTTGCTCATAAATATTCTATTATTTTTAAAATTAACGAAAATAACAAGTTAAAACCAAATCAATCAAAAGGCAATCGAAAGAGCAAGAATAACTAATTTAACCCTAGAATATCCCACTTTAAAAAGTTGAAGAATAAAACGGATAGATAAAAAACCGGCCACATGACAAAATACTAAGATCAATATTAAATCTATAAGTATATTTTTTTTCTTATATTTATAAACGCTTAACAAACCACTATAAAATTAGGTGATTCGAACAAGCACCTTTAGCCGGAAAAAATGCATTTGAAACAAAAAAAAATGCTTCAAAAAATCTTCCCGAGATGAAAAGGTTTTAGAGATTTTTTCTACCTTCTTTTTTCTCTCTCACGAACCCAAACTTAACAGAAAATCAACCACTCTCTCTGATCGTCAAATTTCATCATCAATTTACCCAAACACTTTGTTTTTACGCATTTCACGTCCTATTATAAGTACACTCCAACAAAAATTACCATTTAAAAAGAACAGATTTCCAGAATTGACTCCAAAGACAGTCTCTACCAAAAATCTAACACTTCTAAAATTTTCAAGTAAAATCATGCAAAATAAGCTATTAAAAATGTGAATTTAAAAACTAGAAAAACTGAATAAACTTTTATTACGAGGGCACATAGGGACAGCAAAAATTTTCTGAAGGCAAATCAGAGTAATGAAAAACATGCAAAACAACAATCAAGTCATAATAGGCTGGGAAACAAACGTCAAAAAGAGCAGAAAAACAAAAGACAGCAAACATTAGGAAATTAATTTTTAAATATCTCAATTTTTTGTAATATTTCTCAACAAAAATAAAGTTTCATACCAACAAAATCAGAACCACACGGTATGCAAAGCTTCACTAATTATAAAATATCCTTCCAAACGGTATGAAAGGCAATCACACAAAATAAAAGTAAAATTGCTTACAAATTCGCTTAAAAATGATAAAGATAGCTGAAAAAGCTCCAAATTAAAATAACACTAATATTAATTACCAAAACCTTTTAGACACATAAAACAAGTCTAAGATTAAAACAAAATCATATACAAACCTCTCAATTAAAAAAAGTGCTTTAGAAATCCGCACGTGAACAAAAAACTCGCTCTCTTACAGAACTTTTTTCACATCTCAACTGCAGTTTCTCTCGGAAACAACGGTATGAACGGAAAACCACTCTTTTTTCCACTCCACTCTTGTTTTGTTCAGCACCCAACTTACTCCAAATCTTTTCATTGCTTTTATTTCCTGCTTCAAATTCCTATAAAATTGATTAAAAAAGACATTTCTTTTCCAGGCGTCCACACACCCCAAAACAAGTCAAATTCTTTGATTTTTAAAAAAGGAGCAAATTTTTGAAAACTCATATATTTAATTTTGGATACTTATCAAGTTTTTTTTACTAAAAGCATCAACTGAAAGCTTCATACTGTTTTTTCAATTGCTCGTAGATACCAAATTAGACAATTGATCAATTAGGTTTAGTCATAAGACTGAAAAGAGAGCAAATGCTATCAAATCTGAATTCATTTAAAGGTTAAAATAACAATTCGTCGTAGCCATACAAATTATGTCCTTTACTCATAGAACACAATATTGATTCATTGGACATAGAATAGAACATAGTCGGACTTCATAATAATTAAACCTTCAAATAAAGAAAACGATTGTAATTTGTAATTGGGATGAAAAAAATGAGAAAATTTTTCCAAAATACTGATCGAAAATGCAATCCGAACAGTTTCTCATTGTAAAATGTCAAAAATGAGAATAAAACTAGCCTTGGTATCACTGCGCCGCTGTTAAAATTGCTATTGTTCTAAAATGTTAGTTAGTAAACTTTTTGGCAATTGAAAATCTAAATATAGCAGAAATAAACTATGCGTTTAGAAATTTTGGTTTAAATTAGCGAAAGACCGCAAAAAGGTTATTTGCAGGAAACTTTCATAGGAACTGGAAGTACAAGTAGCCCAGAGCTGAGTAAAAGAAGATTTTGCAAACAGTTTTTCTGTGTGCACCAAGTGTAAAACTGCACAAATTGGGCAATATAGGCATATTCGTCGCCGTTTTTTATGAAAAAAAGGAAAAATGCTGAATTTTAATTTAGAATTCAGTTACCAATTTTGCCAAAACAGTTGGTGAAATAATTCACCGAGTGTCCTATATCTTCAAATGTAAAACCAATAAGAATAACATTTACAATTTATTTAAATTTTAGCAAAAATTGATCAACATTTTAGCAAGAATTACCAAAAATGTGAACAAACCAACGGAGATAAGGCTAGCGTTAACAAATGTCCACCTCCGTAAATCCTTGGAGAAAGCGATGTTTAAAAAACTGCTTTAAATTGATTTTGTATGCCTAACAAGCTTTTTAATAATACCACTCACAGTCCTAGACGATGAATACATCAATCGCCGAATATTGACTGAACAAAAAAAAAGAGTAAAGTATATAGTTCCTCCCTCCATAAAATGGGTAGGAACAATTAAGAATTGTAAGCATCTTTTCTTTTTTGTAAGGTGAATTTAGCTGCAATCATAGATTATCTTTCAAATCCTTATTTGCCTCCCCAATATTTTTTTAAATATGTCTAATAAAAAGTTCTGATAAAATAAAACAAACTTTTTCAGTATTTAAATTTTTGCTATCTATGTTATTTTGAAACATAATTCAATTTTTTTGTCATTGTTTTTCCAGCAATAATTAAATCAAATCAACTAAAAGTGAAGAATAGTCATTTTTGCTATTTTACATTAGCTTCGCAAGTTCTTATGATTTCTTCCATGAGATACAACCGTTCAATTTCAATTGACTTAAATATTGTCTCCACAATATATTAATGCATGTATCAAGTAGAAATTTCTCAAAAAAATTTCACTGCTTTAAGTTTTTTAAATTGATGAATTGAATCTATTGTGTTCTTGAAAGTTTGGGCTTCAGGTTTCTCATTTACTTGAACAGAGCACAGAAAGTTGATAACGCCTGCTTTACGAGCACAATGTTTTTTGAGGAGAGCAACATTGTATAAACGATGCATACTTACAAGTTTCTTCTTATATTTGTTGAAACTGGAGTTTTGATTTTTTTTTTCGTCCACTCTGCGCTGTTTGCACAAAAAAAATTTAAACAAACTGACCTCCTAACTACAAAGTGATATTTGATCTTTTGAAAAAACCCTTTTGCTTCCGATCGTATTTAAAATTTTAGCCAAAATTATTGTTTTGGTTTAAATGAACATAGCAAAAAATGGTGAGATCATGATCCAGGCTCGCACTTAGGAGCCAATGGACTGTTTTAATTTAAACAAAACTTAGATGTTTGTGCTTTACTGTAGGTGTGTTTTCAAAGCCATCCGCCCATTCAAGTATAAAGTTCTTTTAGCATTTGTAATTTAATCAACGAAACATTAAAGTGAAGTCTGATTGCCATATTTTGAACCTCTTTTAAAAACTAACGCCACGTGTCAAATGAGGATCCAAATTTATATAGTTCTCCGAACAAACAATCAAGTCAGATTTAGTGAAGTCAGATTTAATTTCTTTTTTAACTAACGCCCGAAGAATGCTAGGCTTTTGTTTAGAATTTTTAAGAGATTGCTGTATTTAATTGCTTACAAATTTGAGAACTATAAACACTGCGACCCGGCTCATCTTGAGACCGACAAAATGACATGCTAATTTTTCTCTACGATGCGTCAATATATTCGAGTTAGGAAAGCTAGAATCGTTCAAAAATATGCGCCATTATGCTGATAGTTTTTCTTATTGAATAGTCAGCGCAGCGCATGAACAAAAACATTTGATCTCTAAAATAATTTAGCCCTAGTAGTTTTTTCACTTTCTCGTTTAAGTGAAAGTAACGCCTGCGCTAAGTATACTTTTGTTTACAAAATCCTACGGATCAAAACATAATCTTATTTTTTGATTCCTTAACATACCCGGTATATTTCCAGAAAATAGCCGCGTTTGATTCTCCCTGTGATACCCGAAGATTTATTTATTCTTCAATTTCATTGATGCAGTAAAATTTATATGATGCCTTTAATTTAGTTCATTATTTTAATCTTAATCTTATGATCTTGTTTCAACTGTCTAGTTAGTTTCCCGCTTCGTGATCAGACATGTCTGATCACGCATTCACGTTGTGCTCGAGTGGCTTCATTTTATTAATTTCATTGTTCTGACTTTCTGCAATTCAATTCAGTTTGCAAAACCTTCTCTTGATTTCCCGCTCCGCAAGAAAGCGAAACAAAAGTGAAAGTAGATCTCGCGCCGCGAATAGTCAAATAATATTCTCTCTGTAATCTCGCACCGCAAATCATCACAGCAAAATAACAAAGTACGACATGGCGCAGCCAGCAACGAAAAGAATACCCCTTGGAATCGACCTTTTCTGGGACAAACCAACACCGGATCCACCACTTCGCTGGGAGAAGTGGAGGGTACAATACAAACTGGCACTCTTAGCCAAAGAAAACATCATTTTGGACACGCTACTCGGCCCAAAACCTGATACGGTAGAGCTACCTCTAGAGCCATTCTACGAAGAGACAATTGTGGGTGCATCTGCACAATCAGAGAGGGAGAGGAACACGCGCAACGCGCAACAAAAGATGAACTGGCAAAACAAATACCAACAACTTATTGAGGTAGGCATCATGTGTGGCGACAAACCGTGGTCATTGGCAGACCGAAAAACAGTCTCTCTTCTTTAATTGAGCATCGGAATAGAGGGACGTCGTATCCTTAACTGTAAGAACCCGCATATCATGATAGACACTCTAGCTACTATCGATTTTTTGAAAATCGTGGAGGAAGCATTCATTCTGCTTTACAACTGTAGTTTAGATTAATTATTTCAATGAAAGTTCGCTGCCTGGCTAACATTGGCACTTTTTAGAAGCAAAGACTCTACAACAATTCAAAAATAAGGATTGAACAAGGAGAACTATAGCGAGACGCGCAAAATCACAAGACGTCGACAAAAAAACTAGAAAAATTTGCTCATAAATATTCTATTATTTTTAAAATTAACGATAATAACAAGTTAAAACCAAATCAATCGAAAGGCAATCGAAAGAGCAAGAATAACTAATTTAACTCTAGAATATCCCACTTTAAAAAGTTGAAGAATAAAACGGATACATAAAAAACCGGCCACATGACAAAAATACTAAGATCAATATTAAATCTATAAGTATATTTTTTTTCTTATATTTATAAACGCTTAACAAACCACTATAAAATTAGGTGATTCGAACAAGCACCTTTAGCCGGAAAAAATGCATTTGAAACAAAAAAAATGCTTCAAAAAATCTTCCCGAGATGAAAAGGTTTTAGAGATTTTTTCTACCTTCTTTTTTCTCTCTCACGAACCCAAACTTAACAGAAAATCAACCACTCTCTTTGATCGTCAAATTTCATCATCAATTTACCCAAACACTTTGTTTTTACGCATTTCACGTCCTATTATAAGTACACTCCAACAAAAATTACCATTTAAAAAGAACAGATTTCCAGAATTGACTCCAAAGACAGTCTCTGCCAAAAATCTAACACTTCTAAAACTTTCAAGTAAAATCATGCAAAATAAGCTATTAAAAATGTGAATTTGAAAACTAGAAAAACTGAATAAACTTTTATTACGAGGGCACATAGGGACAGCAAAAATTTTCTGAAGGCAAATCAGACTTTCTGCAATTCAATTCAGTTTGCAAAACCTTCTCTTGATTTCCCGCTCCGCAAGTAAGCGAAACAAAAGTGAAAGTAGATCTCGCGCCGCGAATAGTCAAATAATATTCTCTCTGTAATCTCGCACCGCAAATCATCACAGCAAAATAACAAAGTACGACATGGCGCAGCCAGCAACGAAAAGAATACCCCTTGGAATCGACCTTTTCTGGGACAAACCAACACCGGATCCACCACTTCGCTGGGAGAAGTGGAGGGTACAATACAAACTGGCACTCTTAGCCAAAGAAAACATCATTTTGGACACGCTACTCGGCCCAAAACCTGATACGGTAGAGCTACCTCTAGAGCCAATCTACGAAGAGACAATTGTGGGTGCATCTGCACAATCAGAGAGGGAGAGGAACGCGCGCAACGCGCAACAAAAGATGAACTGGCAAAACAAATACCAACGACTTATTGAGGTAGGCATCATGTGTGGCGACAAACCGTTGTCATTGGCAGACCGAAAAACAGTCTCTCTTCTTTACTTGAGCATCGGAATAGAGGGACGTCGTATCCTTAACTGTAAGAACCCGCATATCATGATAGACACTCTAGCTACTATCGATTTTTGGAAAATCGTGGAGGAAGCATTCATTCTGCTTTACAACAGTAGTTTAGATTAATTATTTCAATGAAAGTTCGCTGCCTGGCTAACATTGGCACTTTTTAGAAGCAAAGACTCTACAACAATTCAAAAATAAGGATTGAACAAGGAGAACTATAGCGAGACGCGCAAAATCACAAGACGTCGACAAAAAAACTAGAAAAATTTGCTCATAAATATTCTATTATTTTTAAAATTAACGAAAATAACAAGTTAAAACCAAATCAATCGAAAGGCAATCGAAAGAGCAAGAATAACTAATTTAACCCTAGAATATCCCACTTTAAAAAGTTGAAGAATAAAACGGATACATAAAAAACCGGCCACATGACAAAAATTCATTCTGCTTTACAACTGCTTTAAATTGATTTTGTAAGCTTAACAAGCTTTTTAATGATACCACTCACAGTCCTATACGATGAATACATCAATCGCCGAATATTGACTGAACAAAAAAAACAGTAAAGTATATAGTTCCTCCCTCCATAAAATGGGTCGGAACAACTAAGAATTGTAAGCATCTTTTCTTTTTTGTAAGGTGAATTTAGCTGCAATCATAGATTATCTTTCAAATCCTTATTTGCCTCCCCAATATTTCTTTAAATATGTCTAATAAAAAGTTCTGATAAAATAAAACAAACTTTTTTAGTATTTAAATTTTTGCTATCTGTGTTATTTTGAAACATAATTCAATTTTTTGTCATTGTTTTTCCAGCGATAATTAATCCAAATCAACTAAAAGTGAAGAATAGTCTTTTTTGCTATTTTACATTAGCTTCGCAAGTTCTTATGATTTCTTCCATGAGATACAACCGTTCAATTTCAATTGACTTAAATATTGTCTCCACAATATAATAATGCATGTATCAAGTAGAAATTTTTCAAAAAATTTCACTGCTTTAAGTTTTTTAAATTGATGAATTGAATCTATTGTGTTCTTGAAAGTTTGGGCTTCAGGTTTCTTATTTACTTGAACAGAGCACAGAAAGTTGATAACGCCTGCTTTACGAGCACAATGTTTTTTGAGGAGAGCAGCATTGTATAAACGATGCATACTTACAAGTTTCTTCCTATATTTGCTGAAACTGGAGTTTTGATTTTTTTTCGTCCACTCTGCGCTGTTTGCACAAAAAAATTTTAAACAAATTGACCTCCTTACTAGAAAGTGATATTTGATCTTTTGAAAATACCCTTTTGCTTCCGATCGTATTTAAAATTTTAGCCAAAATTATTGTTTTGGTTTAAATGAACATAGCAAAAAAATGGTGAGATCATGATCCAGGCTCGCACTTAGGAGTCAATGGACTGTTTTAATTCAAACAAAACTTAGATGTATGTGCTTTACTGTAGGTGTGTTTTCAAAGCCATCCGCCCATTCATGTATAAAGTTCTTTTAGCATTTGTAATTTAATCAACGAAACATTAAAGTGAAGTCTGATTGCCATATTTTGAACCTCTTTTAAAAAATAACGCCATGTGTCAAATGAGGATCCAAACTTATATAGTTCTCCGAACAAACAATGAAGTCGGATTTAATGAAGTCAGATTTAATTTCTTTTTTTAACTAACGCCCGAAGAATGCTAGGCTTTTGCTTAAAATTTTTAAGAGATAAACACTGCGACCTATAAACACTGAAACACTGAACACTGAGAACTATAAACACTGCGACCCGGCTCATCTTAGACCGACAAAATGACATGCTAATTTTTCTCTACGATGCGTCAATATATTCGAGTTAGGAAAGCTAGAATCGTTCAAAAATATGCGCCATTATGCTGATAGTTTTTCTTATTGAATAGTCAGCGCAGCGCATGAACAAAAACATTTGATCTCTAAAATAATTTAGCCCTAGTAGTTTTTTCACTTTCTCGTTTAAGTGAAAGTAACGCCTGCGCTAAGTATACTTTTGTTTACAAAATCCTACGGATCAAAACATAATCTTATTTTTTGATTCCTTAACATACCCGGTATATTTCCAGAAAATAGCCGCGTTTGATTCTCCCTGTGATACCCGAAGATTTATTTATTCTTCAATTTCATTGATGCAGTAAAATTTATATGATGCCTTTAATTTAGTTCATTATTTTAATCTTAATCTTTTGATCTTGTTTCAACTGTCTAGTTAGTTTCCCGCTTCGTGATCAGACATGTCTGATCACGCATTCACGTTGTGCTCGAGTGGCTTCATTTTATTAATTTCATCGTTCTGACTTTGTGCAATTCAATTCAGTTTGCAAAACCTTCTCTTGATTTCCCGCTCCGCAAGTAAGCGAAACAAAAGTGAAAGTAGATCTCGCGCCGCGAATAGTCAAATAATATTCTCTCTGTAATCTCGCACCGCAAACCATCACAGCAAAATAACAAAGTACGACATGGCGCAGCCAGCAACGAAAAGAACGCCCCTTAGAATCGACCCTTTCTGGGACAAACCAACACCGGATCCACCACTTCGCTGGGAGAAGTGGAGGGTACAATACAAACTGGCACTCTTAGCCAAAGAAAACATCATTTTGGACACGCTACTCGACCCAAAACCTGATACGGTAGAGCTATCTCTAGAGCCAATCTACGAAGAGACAATTGTGGGTGCATATGCAAAATCAGAGAGAGAGAGAGGAACGCGCGCAACGCGCAACAAAAGATGAACTGGCAAAACAAATGCCAACGACTTATTGAGGTAGGCATCATGTGTGGCGACAAACCGTGGTCATTGGCAGATCGAAAAACAGTCTCTTTTCTTTACTTGAGCATCGGAATAGAGGGACGTCGTATCCTTAACTGTAAGAACCCGCATATCATGATAGACACTCTAGCTACTATCGATTTTTGGAAAACCGTGGAGGAAGCATTCATTCGCCCGCGCAACATAACATTTGACAGACATGTCTTCCTGATCACAAAACAGCTTAGAGGAGAAACTGTTGAGCATTTCTATGGTAAATTAAAAGAACTGGCGGAAAACTGTGACTTTGAAAACAAAGAAGAAACTTTGATACGCGATGTATTCATCACAAATCTGATCGATCCCGAGATCCAAAAAGAACTACTAAAACAAACGGTAGAACCGCGACAGCCGTTGGAACTCGCAATCAATATGGAACTCGGGATGCGAAACCAACATCAAATACAACAGCACAATAAAATTGTTGTTCCGGCGAATGTCAATGCTATTCAATTCAACAACAACTCACGAAGACCGTATTGGCAGAACAATAATAATGTTCCAAAACAAAATAATAGATCAACACTGAATTGTTCGAATTGTGGCGGAGTCTGGCTCACAAATCATCGCGAAAAGTGCATTGCAAAAGGAAAGACATGCAACAATTGCGGGTTATTAAATCACTTTGCAAAGGTCTGCCGTAAACAGCAAACGAACATCAACGTAAAGCCACAAGATCCTAAGAAAAAGATGGTTCGGGTGGTAGAAGAAGAGCCACACCCAGAGGACTCGGTAAATTTTGTTCAACCGGCAAAACTCTATGAATCAGACTGCAGCAGCGGTGAAGAGGACAACACAGTCGCAATGATTGAAACCGCAGTGGAGAAAGTTGAACCCCTCAATATGCCTCTCAAGATTGGAAATGTCAATACAACTCTACTCGTGGACTCCGGGAAAGCTTGCAGTATACTTCATCATTCACTCGCGTCGCAAGTGGTACAAAGCAGCACCCGCGCTTTCTGGATTCACGAATCGTCACCACCACAACTACGAAACTTCTCTAACGAACCAATACAGGTACTGGGGAAGATTCCAGCCCCCGTAACGAGCAAAGGATGGGTATGCGACACAGCAACTTTCACAGTTGTGGCCGACGGTTTAAAGTCCTTAATAGGTCGTGATTTGTTCAACCAACTTGGACTTGCTGTAACTCAGTCTAAACTTCTTAAAGGTAACAGTGTCAACAACATCGCATCCCCTGAATTTAAAGAACAGATAGCTAAAAAATTTCCTGGTTTGGTATCACGCATTAGACGATCAAAAAGTCATGTAGCAAAATCTAAATTTCACAAGAATTTCCAACCTAGATATCAAGAAGGTAGACAAATTCATATCAATCTTCAAGACAAAGTTAATACAGAACTTAGAAAACTATTAGCTGAAAAACACATTATAAAACTGTCAAGCTGTCTTGATAATTATTTCATCTCACCTATTGTGGTTACAGTTAAAAAAGACCACACGATAAAGCTTGCACTGGATTCAAAAGTTTTCAATAAAGCTATTCACAAGAACAAGTATCAAATGCCAAACATTGATACGCTAATTGAATCGATATCTCAGCGAATAAGTGCTCCCGCTTCGCAAAACATAACGTACTTTTCTACGATTGATTTGAAATACGCATATAGTCAATTAAATCTGGACATCAACACAGCTAATCATTGTAATTGTA
Organism: Convolutriloba macropyga; assembly: GCF_964194025.1. NCBI lineage: Eukaryota > Metazoa > Xenacoelomorpha > Acoela > Convolutidae > Convolutriloba > Convolutriloba macropyga. The sequence goes on from NC_134472.1 coordinate 6,512,127, forward strand.
ATATTATTAGTGGAGATATGACTGGCACTTACAGATTTCAAACAGGATTTTACGGACTTACAGATATGCCAGCTGAATTTCAAAAAGCTATGGATTATACTCTAATTGGCTTAGAAAATACATATTGCTTTTTGGATGATATTTTGATTGTTAGCAAAGGGTCTCTGATTGATCACAAAATTTATGTAATGAAATGTCTCCAACGTTTAGACGACGAAAATCTTAGGATAAATCTTCCTAAATGCCACCTTGGTAAATTAGAAATTGATTGGCTTGGGTATCATATATCACAAGAAGGTATTTCGCCCCTCGAATCGAAGAACGCGGCAATTCTGGCTCTCGAAGCACCGAAAACTTTGAAGAAACTCCGTTCATTTTTGGGATCCTTCCATTATATTGGGAAATTTATCCCTAATCTAGCCCCAATAAGTCATCCTCTTCGCCCACTACTGCGGAAGTCTTCAAAATTCATCTGGACAACTGAACATGAAAACTGTTTTCAAGAAATTAAGACTCGCATAGCAAACGAAACTGCAAATAGTCATTACAACCCGCAACTCGAAACACGCGTGAAATGCGACGCATCACGCTCAGGTCTTGGCGCGGCTCTCGAACAATTAACTGTAGATGGGTGGAAACCAATTGCATTTGCGTCTCGATTTTTAAATTCCTGTGAAGAGCGTTATAGTGTAAATGAACTTGAACTTTTGGGTGTAGTCTGGTCAACAGAATATTTTAAAAATTATCTGTATGGAAAACAATTTAAAGTAATTACCGATCACAGAGCACTTCTCTCGATTATGAAAGAACATAGATCTAATAAATCATACAATAGTAGATTGACCCGCTGGGTCGATCGTCTTCTTCCTTTTCAATTTGATATCGAACACCTTCTTGGGGCAAAAATGGGTTTGGTCGATTAAATTTCCCGCAATCCATACCAAAAAGCTAAAAAGATCTCTACATACGATGAAGAATTTATTGTTGCCAAATTGAAACTGATCTCGAAATCAGTTAACGCATTAGAATTAAACACTGAACACTCTGCATCACATTTACACAAGTTATTAACAAATATCACTCTCGACCCGCAAAACACATCTAAAATTGAGATACTTGATCCCGCATTACAAACTACACCTAAAATTGGGACCTACACTAATAACTCAATAAATTCAATTAACACCCGCGCTACGCGAGTACGCGAACATGTATTTGGCAATTCACTTGCTCCGCGAAATCATGCCTCAAATAGTATTTGTCAATTAAACAATTTAAAGTATGTAACACTCGCGTCACAAAATCCACTTTGCACCTCTCTCGCCCTGCAAAACACCAGCAACAACAAACAATTAATCCAAATTAGGAATAAAGTGACATACGCGCAGCGCGAGCATTCATTCACTCAATTACAAATCCCGCCAATCAAATTACATTCCACAAAAAATTCTAAAAGTCATCACCCAGAATTAAAATCAGTGCTTTTTGCCTCTTGCCATTCTAGAAATCAGTTGCATCCTTCTAAACTAATAAATTCTAATCAATCATCATCCGTATTCAAATAAATCAATTCAATAAATAGTAGAATGCCTTCGAAAAAAAGAATAACCCGAGTCCGATTCAATGATGCATCCCGCGCAGCGGATCAACTTTCAACTAGCGACAACACTACGCGCCCCGCAAATACGCGATCTAATTTGCCAACCAGCTCTCCAGCGGCGAATCAATCTACGCAAAATCTTAGTACACCGCATGCAACAAGTACGGCGCCAAACACAACTCCAACATCCCCAACTCATTCTTTTAATGCTAGTACCCCATTGACGCCGAGCCCGCACGTACCCACTTTCGACTATATCGTATCCAAAATTTTCAATAAGTCTTTGATTGCCTCTCTAACTAGTAAGGACGCTGTACTTAAGGAGGTCAGAGATTGCATCTTGACCAACAACGAATGCCGATTAAAAGCAATAAATCCGAACATACACTCGTATTGGAGGGATCTGCACGTGCGCTCCGGGTGCGTGTGCGTAGATGAACGAGTGGCTATCCCTAACGTGCTCCGCGAAGCGCTGATCGATGATATTCATTCAAGTCACCCAGGTACCTGGGGCATGATTTGTATGGCTACACATTCCTGGTGGCCCTACATGCACCGGGAATTAATAGTCAAATCCACTGAGTGCAAACCATGCACAGCAATCGGTAAGAATCTTAAATCAGTTATTCCTGCTAAGCAATTCACTCCTCATATACCATGTGTTAAACCTAATCAAGAAATTCAAATCGATTTTGGGGGACCAATTTTTGATGAAAAGGGCAATGAGGTGTACTTTTTGGCAGCAATTGATCGCTTTTCTAAATATCCAACTGCATATATTTATGACAAAGCTAATGGCCCAAATGTTTTGAAATTTTTGGACATGTATATTGAAACTCATGGAATTCCAAGATCTATTCGTTTACACCAAGCAAAATGTTTAATTGGACATCAAGTAAAGACTTTTTGTAATAAAAACAACATCGAAATTATTGAAGCGCCTGTAAATTATCATCGTGCTATTGGATTGGTGGAACGATTAATTCAAACAATTAAGAATAGACTCGCATGTATCAAAGAAGAGAAATTATCTACACACGCCTTTCATGTAAAGCATGCATTAAAGATAATCATTCACCAATTGCGTATATGTAAACAGAGAACAACAAAGACCTCGCCCTTCGAAGCACACTTTGGAAGAAAGCCTAATACCCCGCTAAGCGTGATTGCAACTAAACCTAATTTGCTGAACCTGTCATACAAGAGTATTATAAATCATTATTTAGACGAGGACACAGTGATGCCCGAAGAGATCCTGCCTGGCGACAAGTGGACCAATGGATATCATAGTGATATCGAAGTAGAACTTGGCATGACCCGAGCTACTACAGAAGCACGATCCAGGGAGCAGGCCAGTACAGATGGGGAACCAAGATTCCTCAAGACCAAGGCGATCCGCCCCATTACCCTGAAAGAGCGTGCGGCCGAACTGAATCTTGCGAGAAAGGTGCATGGCAAGAGACGCTCGAAAAAAACTTGGAGGGTTTATACGAGGTCCTTGCCCCTGGGTCGCAAATTCTTAAAGTGAGCCCCACCACGTCGATCATAAAAGAACCGGGCAAGCAAGTGGTGACAGTTCGCAATAGCGATATTGCGAAGTTTGGCACACAGTTGGAGAGGCAAACTCCACTGAAAGTTTATGCTGATAGACGCGGACCCCGTTCTGGAGAAAAAGTCGTGGAAGAGCTGATTCACAGCCATATCAAAGAGTTCACCCGAAAGCAAAAGGGTGACAGGAAAATGAAGCACAGGAAGAGAGAACCGGGCAGCGGGGTTCCATCGCAAAGATCGAACATCTCACGCGCGATGCGGGGACGCATCCCAAAGTTACTAAACTTCTCTGCGATACGCAATCAACAACCTCCACTCTCGACTAGCGAACCAACCACAACTACTTCTACTCACCCGGCCACAACATCATCTACTACGCGTACTTCAGACCGTCCTCGTCGAAGCCCATCATATTATGGCTTCGAGACTTCTCCACCAGCGTCTGATATCTTGCCTCCACCGAAACGACCCCGCCGAGCGGGTGATGTGGAGAATTTTGCACCACCTGACACCATTGTCGAATCGGTACAGCAAATTGTGGAAAATCAACCCGAGGAAGAAAATGTGTCACCCCGTATCGGCTCTGTCTCGCCTCCCGCTACCCGAAATACGCTTCTGCTATATATGGACAACCCAACGCTGGTTCGGACGATGACAGCTCTCGATGCAGAGAAACAAGATTCTGACAATGAAGATTGGAATATGTAATGCTCGAAAACTGCAAAAAGAAAAACATCGTATATTGTATTAATCATCGTATTTTTTAGCTATGATAACCAGTAAATATATTGATTTTATCTATTTAACCGGGGACCTTGTATTAATTTGTAAATATTGTTATTATATAATTTTTGAAAATTGTATTCTACATTTTTCTCTTTCTGCAAAGGGTATGTGATACCCGAACATTTATTTTTTCTTCAATTTCATTGATGCAGTAAAATTTATATGATGCCTTTAATTTAGTTCATTATTTTAATCTTAATCTTATGATCTTGTTTCAACTGTCTAGTTAGTTTCCCGCTTCGTGATCAGACATGTCTGATCACGCATTCACGTTGTGCTCGAGTGGCTTCAGTTTATTAATTTCATTGTTCTGACCTTCTGCAATTCAATTCTGTTTGCAAAACCTTCTCTTGATTTCCCGCTCCGCAAGTAAGCGAAACAAAAGTGAAAGTAGATCTCGCGCCGCGAATAGTCAAACAATATTCTCTCTGTAATCTCGCACCGCAAATCATCACAGCAAAATAACAAAGTACGACACTCCCCTATTAGGATTGAAATAACAAGAAAAAGTTGATCAATTCCAATAAGAATTAGAGGTGGTATTTAATACTCATAAGGACTAAGTGCAAGCAGCGGGCGTCTAAAAAAGGGCATTAGCCATGTGTGTATCTTTTTTCTAATTCTGATTTTTGTATGCTTATTCTGTTCATTCGAGGTTGCTTGGTTGAGCAACTGTTGTTTATAAAAATTTTGAAAAGAATGAGCAAAGAATAAAACAAGCCTAGAGAAGTCAAAAAATTTTCATGCAAAATGTCGCAAAGGCGGCTCAATGAGGTTAAGCAAAACAATCTTTTATTCGACGAAGTAAAAACCATAGCAGGACAAGTTTTGACACAATTCAAAAAATTTACATTGAATAAAAAAACAAAGACGAAGAATGGAAAGTAAATGGATTAGGAAAACCAATTAGTAAAATATCAAACTATCCGCAAACTGCCGAAATGGTACTATTCGACGATTAATTTGAAATAACTAAATCACTTAAGCTTTCACTAACCCAGCACCTGGTAGAAAAAAATTAAACAGCAAAAAAGGCAAAGAGCGATACAAAACAAAAATCAGAAGTTTGTATTAAATATTTCAGTGAAAGTCCCCTACCTGGCCAACATTGGCACCTTTAGAAATAAAAACTCCAGAAAAATTCAAAAATAAAGATTGAACAAGGATATTTATAGCGAGACGCGCAAAATCACAATAACTAGACAAAATAGAAAAATTTGCTCAAAATTATTCTATTAATTTTAACAATAACGAAAATAACACGTTAACACCAATTCAATCGAAAAACAATCGAAATAGCGAGAAAAACTAATTTGATCCTAGAACATCTCACTTTAAAAAACTGAATAAAACGGATATATAAAAACTTGCCACATGACAAAATACTACAAGCTCAAAAAATTAAATCGATAAGTAACTTATTTTTCTTAGTTATAAACCCTTAGCGAACCATTAAAAATTTTGGTGATTGAAACAAGTACCTCTAGTTGAAAAAAAAGGAATTTTAATCAAAAAACATGCTTCGAAATTTTCGCGTTCTGAAAATGTGCATTTTTAGAGAGATTTCTTCTTACCTTCTTTTCTCGCTCTCTCACGAACCCCACTTTAACAGAAAATCAACCGCTCTCTCTCTCTCTCTCTCTCTCTCTCTCTCTCTCTCTCTTCTCTCTCTCTCTCTCTCTCTCTCTCTCTCTCTCTCTGATCGTCAGATTTCATCATCAATTTGACCCAAACACTTTGTTTTCACGCAATTCACGTCATAATATAAGTACACTCGAACAAATATTACCATTTATAAAGAACAGATTTCCTGAATTGACTCCAAAGACAGTCTCTGCCAAAAATCTAACGCTTCCAAAAAAATAAATACCTATAAAAACCGCTCATGAAAAATGAATTAAATTTCAGGCCGCATCATTCAAAAATCTCTTAAAAAATTGAACTTAAAAACTAGAAATAACGAATGAATTTATAAGGGCACATAAGGACAAGGAAAAATTCATGAAGGCCAACCAGAAAAAAGAAAAACATGCAAAACAACAATCAAGTCATAGTAGGCTAGGAAACCCGTCAACACCAGCAGAAAAACGAAAACTGCAAAAATTAGGAAAAGAAGTTTAAAATTTCTCAATTTTTTGTAAGTTTCATACCAACAAAATCAGAACCACACGACATGCAAAGCTTCACTAATTATAAAATATCCGTCCAAACGGTATGCAAGGCAATCACATAAAAATAAGCAAAAAATGGCTTAAATTCGCTGAAAAAATAGCAAAATAGCTGAAAAAGCTCCAAATTAAAATGAAACTCATATTAATTACAAAAGCATTTAAGACAAATAAATCATTTCTAAGATTAAAACAAAATCATATTCAAACCACTCAACTAAAAACTAAAAAACTGCTTTAAAAAGAAGCACGTGAACAAAAAATTTTGCTCGCTTACAGAACTTTTATTTCATCTCAACTTCTCGTTCTCTCGAAAACAGCGGTATCAACGAAAAGCCACTCTTTTTCCACTACACTTTTCAGTTTTCTTCAGCACCCAACCTACTCCTGGTTTCTTTTCTTGCTTCAAAACTCAGCACCCCAATACAAGTCAAATCCTTTGAATTGTAGATAAAAGGAACGCAATAATAGCCTGCTAAGATGAGCGCGTCTATTAATAAGTAAATAACAAGATCAAACAGTAACCAACGTCCATTAAAAAGCGTAAAGTCCCTATTTTCTTTACGCTTTTCCAAATGTAGGGACAATTAAAGCTGGATGGATAATACGTCGAAAGCAATAAACGGACGTCCTCAAACGTTTATTTTAAAACGCACCCGGCAGATTGCCAGAAAATTGCCGCCGTTGATTCCAATAAGCATGATTGGGATTGAAAGAATAGATGATATTTTAACATTTTTTAAGTCCCATTTATTTTGATGGCATTTCATAGTTGAACATACTTCTTTTTCTTAGAGAGAGAGAGTGAGAGAGAGAGAGAGAGAGATAGAGGCTACAGGGGCTACTATCAATACCCATAAACATTAGAGATGTTAACTAAGACTTATAGGAACGACGTTCAAATAGCAGGCATCTGAAATTGGGCCTTATCGCGTTTCTATTTCTGACTTCAATTTTTTATACTGACTCTGATCATTTTGAATTGCTTTGCTGAGCAACTTATGTTCAAAATCACTTTTAGCAGAATGAGAGAAGAGAGAAACTAGCCTAGAGAAGTCAAAAAGATTTCACGCAAAATGTTGAAAAAGCGGCAAATTGAGGTAAAGCGAAACATTTTTTGTTCGACGAAGTAACAAAAACATAGCAGGACAAGTCCTGACGTACAATACAAAGAATTTTCACTGACTATACAAACAACTAGGTCTGGAACGGACTATCAGTGAATTGGAAAAACCATTTCTAAAAAATTCAGATAAAAAAAATAAACCGACAAATGTCGGAAGAATTGCTCTTGAACGACAGGCGAGGCAATTTAATTCAGGAGCTGTAGCCTAGATCAATTTTTCTTTATGGGTGCAATTTTTCTTAATTGGGCTGTAGCCTAGATCAATTTCTCTTTATGGATGCAAATTTTTTTAATGGGGCTGTAGCCTAGATCAATTTTTCTTTATGGATGCAAAAAACATTTCCCCCGCCGGGATTCGAACTACTGACTTCCCGATCCGCAACCACGTTTACTAACCAATGCGCTACGAATCACTTACCTCAACTATTCTGCAACCAATTTTATATTAGCAACACGCTTTACTTCGCAGCAATAGAGATCACTGAAAAATGAAGAACGAAAGCGCGAAACAGTCACTTGAAAAGTCAAAGGATGTTCTAGAAAAGCGCAAAATTTGCATAAAAAAGACACACGTTTACAATAATTGCTATAACCTTCGTGCAAGAGCAATTTAAAAAGCAGAAAACCAATGTCAAAATGTCGCATATGAACAAAAAACCACTATCGAGAAATCGAATTTTTGTTCAAATACCGTTTTCTCACTCTACTTAATTAGAGCGAAAAAATTTCACACCGCAAAACCACTTGCTTTTTTGCTCCACTTCCTGTTTCGGCGTGACCAAATTCACAACTCCAATTTGACTTCATAAATCATGAAAAATGTGGGAACAGATCTTAAAAAAAAAGACAGCGCCCCAATTCAATTCAAATGTTTTGAATTTTAAAAAAATAGGAGCGCTATATTAGCCGGCTGAGAAAATGAGGGCGGCTATTAAAAATTATAGTCTAACTTTCATCTCGCATTCTGAAGACATAAACTGACTAATCTCGGCCGAATTGCTCTCGAACGACAGGCGGTGCCTGAACAAAAACTTTTCTTAATGGGTGCAGACAATTTGAACTATAGAGGGATTAGGACGCGTTCTGCGTCCTAAACTAAAGCACTTGCTACTCGGCTATCAGGCCCTTGCGATTTCAAAGCTTACAATGGCTTTTGATTTAGCTACGCAGAAAAAATTTCTCAGAGCAATTTAGATGAAGCAAAATGTCAAGAAGTGAGCATAAAAAGTCACTCAAGAAGTGAAATCGACAATGTTCTAAAAACGGTCAAGCAAACATTTTGCATAAAAAGACCGCCACGTTTACAATAATTGCTTCAAACTTTGTTCGAGACAAATTAAAAATCAGCAGTTCTCGCAGCAACATCGATCTTTCTGAGATAAAAATCTTGGATTTGAAACAAAGTGTATTTATTTCATTCGGACAGTAGTCAAATATCCCAAAATTATCTCAGATTAAAATATCAAAAATAATTATTAGATCAGGTTCTGTCGTTGTCATTTATTGCATGGTTTTGTCAAGGAACTCAAACGAGTACATCATGTCAATTTAATTGCAACTTACTCGCTCGCTATTACATTCGAGTTCATTGACATTTACCGTGACGATCTTATTGTCAAAACTAGCAGCAGTACAACTGCCATTTTAATTATACTGTGCCCAGTTTAGTATCACAGCCACAACAAATTACCCTCACAAACAGCAGCTTCTCATTTTCACGAAACGGCCGGCATTAATACAAAGCTACACCGAATTGGCTAATAAACAGAGGGGCGTGGGGAGGTATTCTCAAGACCACAATTAAAACTACCACAAAAATCTGGGGGAGGGGGTTAACAAGACATTTATCAGCGAGATAACCTTTTTTTACTTTGTCATAATCTGTTATATATGAATAATGACTACAGCTTTTTGCAACAACAATACTTAACTTTCGACATTTGAGGCAGTTAAAAAATCGAAACGGAAATATCAGGAAACGACAAGGCACGATTAACTGCTGATCATAAAGAATTATGAATGTTAGTGAACAAATGCATGGTAGTTGTAACTGCGGTATTAGCATCTAGATAATTTCCAATAGTTATAATTAATAACAGTAATACTAAACTGTAATAGGTGAGCTAACGTTAGACAGAATTTGAAGAATCAAATTTCAAAGATAATAACGAGACATGTTACGACATAATTTGCTGCTGTTGTTGTTGGTTTTGTTCTGACTAACTAGGCTGCCTTTAAACTGAATGTATGTATGTGAGTAGTAAACAATTAAACAAACAAACAAACACTAAATTGAAGAAGCATAATTAGGAAATGATTTGGTAGTAGAAATCCAACAAATCAACTTGCAGAAAATAAATTCAACAGAACTCGAGAGATAACTTGAATGAAACAAAAAGACCTCACAGGGTTCAAATGGTTGTTAGGCGACGACAAAATAGCGGCGGCGGAGGTTGTTCCAAAAGCGACAGACACCCTTTAACAGCTGATAGTGCCCCCAACACTAATTTTATTATCGACACTTTGATTTCACATTGAAATAATTGTTATTATAATACACTAAAGCGACAGAACTAAAAAGTATACGCATGTGTAAGGGAGTAATTAAAGTACAACACTAGACTAGCTTAATCAAAGTATGTTTTATGTTAAACTAAATGAGCAACGAGAACACACTGAAGGTATAAAGAGGCGACCGAGGAAGGGGGTGGGAGCTGAAAGGGAAAATTAGGCAAAATATAATAGGATGGGGGGGGGGAATCAGCAACATTCAAACAAATGTCACAAAAGCCCATATATAAATTGACAGGTCTTAACGCTCTGGGCTTATCATTCTTTCTTCGAGAACTCACTGGGCGAATACAGGAATTACTCTAATGGTCGCAGGATTGCTGATGGTGCTGGTTGGGGGGGGGGGGGGGGGGGGGTGTATATAGGACGCTTTGGATAGCTTTTGGTATTTGAAACGATTACAAGAAGGTATGGGACACTTTTTACAATGGATTGGTTGAACAAGATGATGTAAATGAAAAATGATGTCTATCGAAATGAGAAACAAAGCCCAACTAAATGCGACAAACGTCCAATCCTACTCAAGCCACATAATTGAAAGAAGAACAACAAAACATCTATCTGACCTAATCAAATGAGTCAATCAATTGGTTTAAGAGAGGTTTCTAGTTTGAACACCAAACATTGCATTAGAACGTCCTCAAATTTAGCCATCAATTTGACAATTCGATGACTATGTGTTTTGCCATTATTCCACACGCTCAGTATCAATTTTCAACTCTACGTCGTACAGTATGCCACTTGAAGCATGCTCGCTTGCTTTTGTGAAATCTTTCCTTTCCTGTGTTCCTAAGATCGCCAATTAGTCGAATAATTTGCTGCCGATGCTCCCCCGGGTGCCCCGCCGTATCCGGCCGCAGCCGCCACCGACGTATGTTGACTATTAACAGCTCCGGGATGTTTGGCTCCGTGCATTGCAAGTGATCCCACATTCAGTTGACCTCCTGGAACAAAAATAACTAAATATTTCACTTGATTCAAATTATTCTACTCTAGAAGAATGTTAATTATTCTGCGTTAACTCACAAGCTCATTGATCTGATCATCAACTGTTAAAGTAACTAAAGAAAATTAACTTTTTTTCAGTGATCTTCACTTTTTATTTACACTTAGGACAGAAATAGACAATTTTGGATTTTGTAGTTCCTAGAATCTAGTCTATAAATTTATCCGTTTTTTTTTCAATCTTAAAAAGCGTATCTTGGAATTTGAAGGTAAAGTTAAAAAGGGAAGAGAACCTTTAGTGGGTGATGAGAATGGCATGAGGGACGTCTCAAATAATCAGTAATTTTAATTTTCTTTTCATAACCAAGTTTATGAAACTAAAACGTTAAGAAATAGTTTGTTGATTTTTTCTCAAAAACATGCTTTACAAATCACTATCAGTTTTATTCAACTGAGCAGTTGATAAGTTCATTTGAGTTTCGCTGGTACAGCTAATAAACAACAACTGCTAGAAGACAATCAGTAAGTCTTTTTGATCGCAGGGAATCAAGGTTGCGTTGTCGTGGAACTGCATGAAAGCAGATAGTTTTATTTGTTGTATTGCTATTCGAAATTTGAACTTTTTTCAAACCTAATGAGCTACGGACAAACTCGCATGGGCAGTCTTGTCTGATTGTATTGCTCGTACTCCTAAATTAACTAAACATAGCCGCCAGATTGCCGGAATAGCTGCGAAAGAATAGACCTGCGTGCCATATAGAGATAGAAACAGATACAGATCTAAATTGAAAAAAAAATCGACGCCGCTCAAAAAAACTAGGTAAAAAACATTCAGCGATAAATTAATAAAGCTTGTTAAAATTCATTCCGCAGAAGCCTCTTATTAGGGACCTTTACTGCACAAATGAGTTCCTTTGACCTTAAACAAATTCAAATTAAACTTAAGTTTTAAAGTGCAAAAGTCATTTTGTTGAGTGAGGTAAGTCACGTATGATCAAAATCTAATCACGCAAAAAACCTAAAAACTTTTGCTAAAGCGAGTGAGAAATGACGTCACGCGCGCAAATGCCGTTAGTGCGAGGAAGAAGTCATTCAGAAAATTTGACCTTTTCAGCTTTGCTGTGTGAACAAATGTAAAACGAAAAAAGAGCGTCAGACGACAAAACAAAAAAAATCCAAGAGCATCGCAATATAGCTTCGCTCAGCTTACAGCTTCGCAGCTATAAAAAGAACAGGTGTGGGATCTTTTCTGCTAGCACCTCCTTTTCCCACAGCCCTATATAGCTGTTTTTTTTGCTACCGCTGATCTCAGTTTTCTCGAAATGTAAGAGCGATATTGACATTTCTTTGAAACAAGTGTTTAGGTAGATTGAAGGCACTTTTAGAATAGTTTCCTAAAATTGATTTAAAAAATCGAGCCCTTATTGTAGCCGATAACACCTAAAATTATATATCACAAATTTTCATTGATGCTCACCTTATTTTTTTTTGTTGAAACACGTAAATTATTCAGACTATAACCCTGAGGTTAGATAATTACAAGCTTTCAAATGTTCAGCAATTTATTCAGTATTGTTATTAATAGAATCTTAAAATTGTGGCTGCTCGCTCTCATAGGTAAAAATAGGGTTTGAAGGCTCCAATTTGTCTACTAACGAGAATTTTCTTGTGCTGATCGAGCAAAAACATTCTAAAAGCAAGTTTTTTTGTTAAAAGTTCTTATTGAAGTGGGCAAATTGTTCCATTTTTGAACGCTTTTCAAAAACATAGCCGGCAGATTGCCGGAATAGCTGCGAAAGAATAGACCTGCGTGCCATATAATAGAGATAGAAACAGATAAAGATCTAAATTGAAAAAAATTGACGCCGCTCAAAAAACTAGGTAAAAAACATTCAGCGATAAATTAATAAAGCTTGTTAAAATTCATTCCGCAGAAGCCTCTTATTAGGGACCTTTACTGCACAAATGAGTTCCTTTGACCTTAAACAAATTCAATTTAAACTTAAGTTTTAAAGTGCAAAAGTCATTTTATTGAGTGAGGTAAGTCACGTATGATCAAAATCTAATCACGCAAATAACCTAAAAACTTTTGCTAAAGCGAGTGAGAAATGACGTCACGCGCGCAAATGCCGTTAGTGAGAGGAAGAAGTCAATCAGAAAATTTGACTTTTTCAGCTTTGCTGTGTGAACAAATGTAAAACGAAAAAAGAGCGTCAGACGACGAAACAAAAAAAAAAACCAAGAGCACCGCAATATAGCTTCGCTCAGCTTACAGCTTCGCAGCTATAATCAAAGACTTGTTACTCCACTTAGTTTTCGTTCTCTTATTTATAATAATTTGATTTGTTCTCTTGTTCTGTCTAGCGTTTTGGCGACTAGTAAACATTTTATAGTAAACAGTCTTATATGTTTGAAGCTTCATCAAGCTAACTTTTGAAATAAAAAATTCAGCTGGCAGGATACGACTTCAATTAGAACATCAGTGGAGTGGTCAAATTTTTGTCGAAAATAAAACTTTATTCCCCAGTAAATTTGACTATTTATGCGGTTTATGTTTTTTGCTGTAAGAGTTTGAAGGAATATTCCACCGAAAGAAAGATTAGAGAGTACAACTGCCTTGAAAACATCAACTCTTACTTTTAAAAGATTTTGATTACTTACAAAATACAAAGAACGAATTGCATTAGCCAATTTGCTAAAAACTGAGTTCAAGTGATTTTCAAAGGTTAGATTTGAATCCATTTGTACTCGAAGATAACGACAAGCATGAGCTGGTTTGATAACTTTGCCTTTAAATGTAAACTCTGGATCAGAATTAGTATGAAGAAAAACATCTCTGTTTTATCGGCATTTAAGGTGAGTTGATTCTGTCAGCTATTTGTGTGTTTGTTCTAATATTTTTTTCATTTTTTGCAACAAATTTTCGTTGCAATGCGTAAATCCTTCAAACCAGAGAAATGCTAGCTTCTGAGAAATGATTATTGTTCATATATCTTCATGTAAAAACTTAAACAATGTTAACAGTATGTTAAAAGCTGTATAAAAGGTGGTGCGCAAAACTAAGCACTGGGGGCGTTAGCAGAAAAGATCCCAGGTACGTCTGTAAATGAACTATCCATACACTCTTTAAACTTTTTTCTTTGAAATCACATGAAAAATCGTGTGTCGACACAAGAATTTTCTGGAAAAAAATGACAACGAGAATATTGCAGATTATGTGCTTTATATCAACCTTATTCATGAGAAAAAAAATGCCGAAAAACTTTCTATATAATATTCATTCAAGTAATAAGACCATTATACAAACCTACGCCGCCCAGCTTTAGGGACGTTGCGGCCGCAGCAGTCCTTGGGTCCGTAGCTCCGGGGTGAGCTTGCTGCTGTTGATGAACCAATTGGCTCTGGGCAGCAGCAGCCTGTTGGAGAAACTGGTGGTTATATTGGGCGCCGTAGTTGGTGGCCGCAAGGTATGCATTAAAAGTGGGTCCCGCCGCTCCGTTTGGAGTACCAGTAGCCGCAGTCCCTTGGGGAGGCGAGGTCGAGGCCAGACCAGCTGAGCTCAGACCACCCATCCCAGCTGCCGAAGAGTTTTTGTCCAGACCCTGAAAACGTCGTTAAGTTAACATGTGCCGCTTCAGATGTCTGATTTAAAACTGAACAAAACCCACTTCTACTATACTAAGCACTAGCATAATTGACTAACATCCGACGGATTGTTCTAAAAGAACTGACGAGGGGTTGGCTTTGATAGCATTATTGGCACATTAATCATTCAACTTTTGTGTTTGTGCCCTAGTTTAGTGGGTGCATATTGTGGGAAAGGACAAAATTTTGAGGAAATTGTATACTAACGGCAGCTGCTTAAAATTGTGAATGAGAGAGCAATATAGATCCCGCAAAAATCAAACGTGATCGTCAACAGAGACGTCAGTTCGGTCAAAAAACAAAAACATAGCCGACAGAGTGCCGGAATAGCTGCGAAAAACAGACTTGCGTGCCGTATGATAGAGATAGAAGCAGATACAGATATAAGCTGAAAAAGTTATCGACGCTGCTCAAAAAGCTATGTAAAAAAATCAGCAAAAAATTAATAAGGCTTGTTAAAATTCATTGCGCAGAAGCCTTTTATTAGGGACTTTTATTACACATATGAGTTCCTTTGACCTTAAACTAATTAAAAATAAATTTTAAAGTGCAAAAGTCAATTTATTGAGTGAGGTAAGTCACATATGATCAAAATCTAATCACGCAAAAAACTTTCTAGAGAGAGTGAGAAATGACGTCACGTGCGCCAATGGTGTTAGTGAGAGGAAGAAGTCATTCAGAAAATTTGACTTTTTCAGCTTTGCTGTGTGAAAAAATGTAAAACCAAAAAAAGAGCGTCAGACAACGAAACAAAAAAACATAGCCGGATGAATTCTGGAAGCAACTCGAAGCGTCAACTTCACAAAAAAATGTAATTGCATCTGAAGCTATTACCTTTTGCATTAAACCACTACTTCATTACCTTCCCGGGTCTGATCTAAAATTTGGTGAAATTTGAACCACTGTCACCAAGAGAAACGAAAGCAGCAAAATTTTAAATTTTTGAAAACATTTGATAACGTTAAAACATAACCGACCGACTAACGTCGGGCGAATTGATCTCAAACGACCGGCGAGCGGTTGGTTTCGCCAGTACCTAGCAACGGCTTAGTTAGGCTAGCTTTAGCTTGATTTAACTCTGCAACTTTTAGTTTTCTAGCTTTGTTAGTAAACAAATCAAATAAAACTGATATTTTAATAAAATAGCAAAATATTGCAAAATTTAAAAGAAAAGCTTCAAGATTTTGCAGTGGAAATGTTCAAAACTACGTTTTATCTCTGGAGTTATGTCAAGTAACCCATCTGCAGACTTCGTTGGCCAGCAATGATTGTTAAACTCAAGGACAGAACACTCAAAAAAATCTGAAAACAATAGCAAATTTTAACAAAATCTTGCTAAAATTCAAGATTGCCATTGATAACAATTCCATCAACTCTAAAGACTATGCGAAAGCTTATCATGAAGCCTTGAAGGAGGTCCGTAGGACCCTGGTGCCGGAGAAAATGATTCAAAAAAAATTCAAAAAGATTCAAAAAATTACAAATACTATTAAGAATCGCTGATATTAAAATCTTGAAAAACATTCCATTACATCTAGAAGCTATGGAGTAACCTATAATCAAACCCTAGAGGAGGTGATGTGGCTCTTTAGGTTGGAGAAACCCAGACAAAATGACAAAAAATTTCAAAAAAAACTTGAAAATTGAAAGTTGCATAAGAAACCTGCTAAAAATTGTGATATCAAAAGTTGTAACTAATCCATGGCCAAAAAATATTTTTCAGTAACTTATTATCAAACCCTATCGGAAAATTTCTGCTAGGCTAAAAAAACCTGAATAATGACAATAAATGTTTAAAAATTTTTTAAAAAATTGCAAACTTTGTAAAAAAAAATTGCTAAAATTTGTGGTGTTGAGATCTTGAAAAACAATTCATTACATCTAGAAACTAAATTTATTAATTTTAGTTAAATTTATCAAATTATCAAAAAATTGATAAAATTTGACATATTTAAAGATTGAAAGCTATTCCATGGCAAAAAAAATTTTTCAGTAACTTATTATCAAACCCTCAAGGACGTTTTCTGGCCCCTGCGTCAGGAAAGACAAGGATAATGAGAAATAAAGGTCAAAAAAATTGGAAAAAATTTGCACCTTTATCAAAAAAAGGATAAAATTCGTGATGTTAAAATGTTGAGACCAATCCATTACGGCTAGAAACTATGCAGTAACCTAATATAAAACCCTTCAAGAGTTTCCGTGACACCTAGGGCTGAAAAACTCAAAAAATGACAAATTTTCAAAGCTTGAAATAAATTGTAAAATTTATAGAATTTTTACAACGCGGTGCAGCAACGAGGTGGGGGGGCATAGGGGGGTCAAAAAATGGGGGTTTCGCCAACCTCTAAGAACCGCCCTTCGAAACATAAGTATAAGTCTCCAAAACAGTTTGAGCTAAAACGGAGCTGGAAGGCTCTAAGAACACTTAATGCCCGCTGTCGCTACCTGTTTATCCAGTCTTTGTGGACGAAAACTCAAAAGCTTCAGACTTTTCAAAAAAGAGTGCTCAAATTAAAGAATCAGAAAACCAATACAATTAGATTTCTAATCACTGCAATTAAGACAAACGCTTACTTCTTCCTTGTTGAATATATATTCTAGACATGATTTCACACTAATTCAAAAATGAAATTAATTATAGGAAAGACATAAGCAACAGAAAATTTAAAGGCATAAAAACGTTTAAAAACAATACCAAGGCCAGAAGAAAGTGAAAAAAATATTTCTAGAGCACTCCCAGTACTGCCTTATGTTGAATGAAGTCAATTGCAAACCAAATAAATAACGAAAATCTATGAAAAAGCTGAAATCATTTAATTTCTTAACAACCGAAAAAGTCAAAAACAAATATAAATGTAGATGCCAGGACAAAGTTAGAACGATACAAACTTGAACTGATGAATATGGACACAATGTAAGGAAAACCGTAAAAAAGCTAAGTCTTGATTTTTGAAAATCAAAAATCAAGAAAAACGAATACATTTCATTGTTCAGCATTCGAGACAAAGACAAGACAGCAAGTCATCCGAGAAAAAGATTCATCCTCCTCAACAGAACAAAAAAGAAAAAGCAGTATTCAAACAAACAAAACATTTTGCAAAAAAATGGTCAAAAAATTGTTCAGACTGCATTTATGAAAATGTTAACTGTTTTTTAAAACCTTAACGCCAAAAAATCGAATTTTTATTGCCAAGAAATTAAAACTACTCATACTGCACAAAAAGACTATTTCAATTTATTTAAACCAAAATACAAACAAAAATTTGAGAAAAACTTGAAAAATAACTACCAAAATCGGATTAGCATATGAACAATTTTATAAAACAAAACTACATCGAGGTAGAAATATGCGTTTAGCATATGAATTATTAATGGAAGGTTGCCATATTAACTGACTTTTGACAAAAAGACGGCTGAAAGATGCAAAAATGAAGAATGAAAGAAAAAATCAAGAAATATATGCCAATTTTGAACATCAAAGGCAATTTCAGGCTCTGCAAAACACTGTGGTATCAATTTGCGAGGTTTAAATTTCAAAATATCGAACAACAATTATTTCTACAAAAAACCAAATTACAAGCAAAAAAAATGGGCCAGTTAGACGAAAACAACGGCTAAAAACGGTTATCTTTATGTGCCATTCAGTCAAAAACTACTTTTCATAGTCCGATAGTCAATCATTAAACGACGCGCATGATCAAAAAACTTCTCTCGCTCAGAAAAAAATTAGTTCACACCGCAATTTTTCTCACTTTCGCTTTCAGATCAAAACATCGTCTGAACGAATAGTACTTCCGGTAAAAAAGAACCTTAAGAAAACCAATACTCCTCTTCGAGTCGTAAAAAAAAAACAAGAGCAACGCAATATAGCTCCGCTCAGATTACAGCTTTGCAGCTATAAAAAAGACTTCAAAAAATTTTGCATAAGACACGATAACAAAAAACGGACATATTTCTGCAAAAAAACCAAATTATAAGCAAAAAAACCACCTAGACGACAAAAAAACGGCTAAAAACGATTATCTTTATGTGCCATTCAGTCAAAAACTACTTGTCAA
The DNA here is from genome assembly GCF_964194025.1 of Convolutriloba macropyga. Taxonomy (NCBI): domain Eukaryota; kingdom Metazoa; phylum Xenacoelomorpha; order Acoela; family Convolutidae; genus Convolutriloba; species Convolutriloba macropyga. Next base: position 6,530,577 of record NC_134472.1, read on the forward strand.
AGTCAGATAGTCATTCATTGAACGCAGCGCATGATCAAAAAACTTCTCTCGCTCAGAAAAAATCGTAAAAACATAGCCGGCAGATTGCCGGAATAGCTGCGAAATAGACTTGCGTGCCGTAAAATACAGATGGAAAAAGATACAGAAGTGAGTTGATAATAGTTATCGCCGCCGCCTATAAAACTTACAAGTTTATTTCAAAGGAGGTTGTTTTTGGGTGCAAAAAAAGTTTCCCTGTCGCGTCTCGAACCGGCGCTCTCCGGATTAACAACCAGTCGCCTTAACCACTCGGCTGTCGGACCATACAATCTGTTTTCTTACAATCAACTTTGTTTTAGGAACAGATTCTGTTTCTGAATAACCGCAATTTAGGTCACGCAGAAAATGTGAAATCAAGCGCGAAAAAGCCATTTAAGCAGTGACGAGACAGAATGTTCTAGAACAAATGTAAAACGAAAATAAAGCGTCAGACGACGAAACAAAAAAAAACCAAGAGCACCGCAATATAGCTACGCTCAGCTTACAGCTTCGCAGCTATAAAAAACAAAAGAGCAACGCAATATAGCTCCGCTCAGATTACAGCTTCGCAGCTATAAAAGACTTTGCACAAGACACGATAACAATTGATACAAACTTCGTTCGAGAGCTGGCGTCAGACGCATTGCTCTCGAACAAATGGTTTGGATCCAGCTGGATATAGAGAAGCGTAGAAATTTTAATGCGTGCCAAAATCGCCCTTCACGTTTTTAAATTTATACCTCAGCAGTTGCATAGCTCTGATGCAATCAAAACAGGGTCTCAACTCACCTTTGCATGGTACATGCTGGAGTAGTCCGAATTGGTGTTAGCTGAAACAGAAGCAACAGTCACTACATTTTCAATTGATCAGTACATTAAAACAAGCGATAAAATCTTAACATTCAATTTAAAAAATAGTTAAATTTCAGGTGAAGCATTTAGTTCCACATTTTACATTTTAAAATTTTCTAATTCGTGGTTTGAACAAAAATTCTGTTTTGCCAAAAAGCCTTTGTTCATGTTTGCTCCTATAGTTGCCTATATTATGTATGCTTGTTTATTCTATGCCTTTTTTCGAATTACCAATTGTTATGATCAATTTGCCATGTCAAACTTGGGTGTTTGTGTTTTACGCAAGGTTACCTGACTCTGATAAAGTCACTTCAAAATTCTGGCTTCACATCTCGATAAAGAAGGATACAAGTTCTCTGCGACTACACAAGAGTCACGTAACCTGTACAAAAGTTAACAGGGTAATCTTTCCAGGGCGAGGCTGGAACGCTTTCCTATCACTTTATTGACAGCTCTAAGCGTTTATACCCTCACCATAAACAGCCGCTTTGTTGCCCGCAGCGGCCGAGAGGGATCCCCCCGACACAACCCCTGTAGTCCTGACAGAGTTGTACCCCCCGTGTTGTGCCCCACCGGCTACACTCATCATTTGCTGTCCATATTTTGTATAGTCACCGGCTGAAGAGTTCATGTAATCGCCACCTGATTGCTGCTGTTGCTGAGATAGAGCTGAAAAACAACACTATTATGGTTCTTATGGAAAAGAGATGGAAAATGATATTACAATCTATATTCACAAACAAAGCCGGCAAATTGCCGCAGTTGACCCGCTTGACGCACATTGGGATTGAATCAGATTAAGAAAAACTTAGAGAATTTTTAAAATTCAAAGTGATCTTAATTGGTGCGTAAATTGAGTTAAATTCTGAAATTACACTTAAATCAGCTTCTAAACTGAAGGCTATTAAGCATAATACCAATAACAGCTAGCAATCGCTTTAATGAACTTCGATAACCTAATGCATTATGACTAAATGACCGGGATTTATATGTTTATCCCGTTTCTTCTGATTTTGCTCTTTTGACTTTAACCGTATTCACTATATTACATATTTCAATATGTGAAAAAATTTGGAAATCCAATCAGTTGCAACAGTGAGCAAAGTAAATCAGAGGTCAAGTGTGAAAATCGTGACGTATGTAAAACGAAAAACGTGATCAAAAGGTAACGCGAATTAAAAAACATAGGAGTAGTCTGACGTACAATTCAATGAATCTTCATTGACTAAACAAAAAATAAGACCTAGAACGGACTATGAGTGAATTGGGAAAACCATTTTTTTTAAAAAAAAATCAGATAAGAAAATCAAAATCAATATCAAAATGCCGCATGTGAAAAAAACCACTAGCGAGAAAAAAATTTGGTTTTAGACAAAAAAACTAGCCCTAGAATGAACTATGAATGGATTGGGAAAAACATTTAGGAAAACACCCGATCCAAATAATCGAAAAACAGGAATAACCAAAGTGAAATAATCACCGCATGTGAACAAAAAACCACTAGCAAGAAAGCGAATTTCTGTTCAAACACCGTTTTCTCACTCTACTTCAAAAATAGAGCAAAAAAAATCCACGCCGCAAAACCACTCGCTTTTTCGCTCAATTTTCTGGTTCGGCGTGACCAAAATCACTACTCCAATTTGACTTCAAAAACCATGAAAATGTGTGAACAGATCTTACAAAAAGGGACAGCGCCGTAATACAATTCAAATTCTTTGAATTGTAAAAAGGCGAGCACCTGAATAATAGCCGTTGAGAGGCTGACGGCGGGTGTTAGACATAACCGACCGACGTCGAGCGAACATTCGAGGGGACTGAACTTTATTGGAGGTGTTAGGTCAAACATTTAGTATTAAAAACCGCCTTTCACACCATCAAATTGTCTTCAAAACAATTCCGGTGAATTGCATACCCAGAAACTAGTAAGGAATAAGGCTACATCAGAGCTTCTCAGCCACTTAAGGCCTTCGAGGATTTACCGGTTTATACCGTTTTTGAGGACAAAAAAGTAAAAGGGTCAGATAAAAAATTGGTCCAGAAAAAAATCACATAAAAAGCTACAGGACTAATATTATTGTTACGTTTGAGATCAATTAATGATAAGCGCGTAAAAAATCAAATAATGCTTGCATGCGTTTTTGTTCAATTGTTCGAAATCAACGCCATCCAGAAAAACTTTCATAGCTGCACGTTAAGTCCCCATTGAGTTTTCGATTTACTCGGCACTGAAGGATACAATAACTTGAGTCATCAATGACCACCGCTGATACCTGTCATCAATGAGATTAAGTGATGAGACTGAATAAACACAACAAATACTATCAAAACTAAAAAATCACTAAGATTTTTTTAAAAAAGAACAAGCGGATAAGTCATAATCAGCAATAGCTATGAACTGCAATGACTTGCTTTAATTGAAGCCCTTTTAGCAGTCGAGGGGACCTGTCGATAATGGGCTAAGTTAAGATGACAAAGTTGAAAAGAAAAACTCGCAAAACTCACAAAATTCGATAATTATTATCAAAAACAATTAGTATCAAAGTCATAGAAAGCACTAGCTTTGATTAAAAACGATTAATCGATAAATTTAACTCATATTAGCAGCATCAGAGACCTGTCCCCAATGAAATTGAATGATAAGACATCAAAAAGTACAATAAATACCTGCATAACTTAAAAAATCACTCAAAATTTTGCAAAAACTAGCGTCAAAGTCATGAAAACCACTATATATTAACTCGAGCAATTAATTAGGTTCGTTTATTTCTAGTCAGCAACCAGTCAGATCTGTTATTGATGGTACTAAAGGATAAGACAACTTATAATTTTTTTAAAAAAGGTAAAAATATAAAATTCACTAATATTGTATGACAACAAATAGTGGCAAAGTTTAAAAAAGTTTTTGTTGCCCCTTAATGAATTCAAGCAAAGGCAAATAGGCAGAATTAGAACACATATGTACCGTATGAAAAGCACTGAAGGAGAGGAAACTCTGAAAACAAAAGTCAAATTGGCGCACCTGAACAAAAAATCCATCTCAATAACCGCCAAATTGTTCAAACAAAAATTTCTCACTCCACTTTGAAGGTATTTTTAAAGAAGTCACGCCTCAAACCTAATCAATTTTACGCTCACTTTACTGTTTCAGTGTGACCACAATTGCCACTCTAATTTGAATTCTCACTGACGTGAAAAAGCCCAAAAAAGCGTGAAGAGATCTTAAGACAGCGCACAAATACAATTCAAATTCTTTGAGCTGTAAAAAAGAAAGCGCCCAAATATAAGCCGTTGAGAGGCTGACGGCGGCTCTTAAAGAATTTACAAAAAATCATAGCAGTACAAATCTGGAAACACAATCCAAATTGAATTAAAAGATTGAGCCTACTTTACAAGGCCAGCAGAACAATTGCACATTGCCATCAAAACATACTTTCACCAATTTGGAGAAAAACAAATATCATTCAGGTGTATGCAGTTTAAGGACCAGTGTGTTGAATACAAGTCTTCGTTTAAAACTTTAGAAAGAGAAAAACTTGGAAAAAAAATGGTTGATAGAAGAGGCACTCAGAGACAAGCAAAACAATGATAAAAACTATTTTTTGTCTCTGGAGTTTTGTCAAGTAACCCATCTGCAAGACTTGAAAAGCTTAGTTCGCCAGTAATGATTGTCAAACTAAAAAAGGACCAAAAATATTCAAAAACTTTGAAAACAATCGCAAACTTTAACAAAATCTTGCTAAAATTCAAGATATAAAAATCTTCAAAACCATTTCCTTGTCTCAGGAGACTATCCAGTATCCCTATTTCAAGCTTTAAATGGTTTCACTGGCTCATAAAGATCCATAAACTTGGAACATAATAAAAATTTTCCCAAAAAAGTGCAAAAGCTGGAGTCATTAAAAAATTGATAACCATTCTATTAACTCTAGAAGCTATGCAACGGCTTACCATCAAGCCTTGGAGGAGGTCCTTAGGACCTTGGTGCCGGAAAGAATAATAAAAAACAAGATAAAAAACTTGAAAAATCTGCAGATATTTTGAAAAATTGCAATTAAAATCTTGAAAAACATTCCATTACATCTAGAAGCTATGCAGTAACCTATAATCAAACGCTAGAGGAGGTTATGTGGCTCTCTAGGCTGGATAAACCTAAAAAGATGACGAAAAATTTCAAAAAAATGGAAACTTCAAAAAAAAGTTACAGAAAAAATTGCTAAATTTGTGATAAAAGTTGAGAACTAATCCATGGCAAAAAAATAACTTTCAGTAACTTATTATCAAACCCTAACGAAGATTTCCTGTTATGTCAAAAAAAATTGAAAAAAGCAAGTTTTGTAAAAAAAATAAGCTAAAATTCGTGGTGTTCAAATCTTGAAAAAAATTCCATCAAAACTAAGAAACTATACAGTAACCTATTTGCAAACCCTACAAGAGCTTCCACGGCTCTTGAGGCCGGGTAAACCTAAAAACCGACAAAAATTTTTAAAAATTTGAAAAAATACCAGTTTTATCAAAAAACTTGCAAAATTTGTCATATTAAAAAATAGAAAGCTACTCCATGGAAAATAAAGTTTTTTCAGTAACTTATCAAACCCTTAAGAATACTTTCTGGCCCCTGCATCAGGAAAGACGTGGATAATGAAACAAACAAAAAAATAAATTTGCACGTTTTGTCAAAAAATGCTAAAATTCGTGATGTTAAAATGTTGAACATCCACTACCACAAGAAACTATGCAGTAACCTATTCAAAACCCTAGAGGAGGTTCCTTGACACCTAAGGCTGAAGAAACTCAAAAAATCACAAATTTTCAAAAAGCTTGGAAAAATAGTGAAAATTGGTATAAAATTGCGTGTTCTTAGCGATTGGTAGTTCGTCAGTAGCCACGGGGGGGGGGGGGGGGTTGGGCAACAGCTTGGTAGGGGAGGGGAGGGCAATAGTGTGGGGCGTTGAAAGAGGGGTGTGTTCAACCTGTAAGAATTGCCCTTCACACCATAAGTATAAGTCTCCAAACATAGCTGGCAGATTGCTAGAAAATAGCCGCAATAGCTTCGTAGATCTGCAGTCTCAAAAAAGAACAGTAAAAAAGACAGACCAAAAAAATTTGTCTTTTCATTGAATCTGTATAAGTTTTTGCTGCCTCTTAGCTGCTCTCAAATAACCTTCAATTATAGTGACACACATTAACTTTCCTTATCTTTTTGAATTGAAGTAAAGAAGGGTCAATTTCAAAGTGAGGAAGTCCTTTTTGGGAGTGAGGTAAGCCACGTTTGACCAAAAACTTAATCAAGCAAATGAACAAAAAAAATCTCTCCAATAAGAGTGAAAAAAAAAGTCACGCATGCAATTCAGTTGAAATTGGATGAACGAATGAACAAAAAGCAGATTTGAATTTTGTGACGTCATCTGGTCGCAACAAAAATCCACACGACGAAACAAAAAAACATAGCAGGACAAGTCCTGACGTACAATTCAAGAAATTTCCATTGACTTAGTAAAAAAGAGGACCTAGAACGGACTATGAATGAATTGGGAAAACAATTTTTTTAAAGATCAGATAAACAAAATCAAAGTCAAAATGCCAGATGTGATAAAACCACTAGCGACAACAACATTTGGTTTTAAATAAAAAAAACTAGGCCTAGAATGAACTATGAATGGATTGGGAAAACCAATTAGAAAAACATCCGATCCAAAAAATCGAAAAAACAGGAATAATCAAAGTGAAATCGCCGCATCTGAACAAAAAACCACTAGCGAGAAAGCGAATTTTGTTCAAACACTGTTTTCTTACTCTACTTTAAAGATAGAGCGAAAAAATTCCATGCCGAAACCCCTCGCTTTTTCGCTCCATTTCTTGTTTCGGCGTGACCAAAATCAATACTCCAATTTAGACTTCAAAAAACATTAAAATGTGTGAGGAGATCTTTAACATAGCTGGCAGATTGCCAGAAAATAGCCGCAATAGCTTTGTAGATCTGCAGTCTCAAAAAAACAGTAAAAAAGACAGACCAAAAAAATTTGTCTTTTCATGGAAGGCCGATATGTTATGTTTTGATTAAAAATCTGTATAAGTTTTTGCTGCCTATTAGCTGCTCTCAAATAACCTTCAGTTATAGTGACACACATTAACTTTCCTTATCTTTTTGAATTGAAGTAAAGAAGGGTCAATTTCAAAGTGAGGAAGTCCTTTTTGGGAGTGAGGTAAGCCACGTTTGACCAAAAACTTAATCAAGCAAATGAACAAAAAAAAATCTCTCCAATAAGAGTGAAAAAAGACGTCACGCATGCAATTCAGTTGAAATTGGATGAACGAATGAACAAAAAGCAGATTTGAATTTTGTGACGTCATCTGGTCGCAACAAAAATCCACACGACGAAACAAAAAAAAACATAGCAGGACAAGTCCTGACGTACAATTCAAGAAATTTCCATTGACTTAGTAAAAAAGAGGACCTAGAACGGACTATGAATGAATTGGGAAAACAATTTTTTTAAAGATCAGATAAACAAAATCAAAGTCAAAATGCCAGATATGATAAAACCACTAGCGACAACAACATTTGGTTTTAAATAAAAAAAACTAGGCCTAGAATGAACTATGAATGGATTGGGAAAACCAATTAGAAAAACATCCGATCCAAAAAATCGAAAAAACAGGAATAATCAAAGTGAAATCGCCGCATCTGAACAAAAAACCACTAGCGAGAAAGCGAATTTTGTTCAAACACTGTTTTCTTACTCTACTTTAAAGATAGAGCGAAAAAATTCCATGCCGAAACCCCTCGCTTTTTCGCTCCATTTCTTGTTTCGGCGTGACCAAAATCAATACTCCAATTTAGACTTCAAAAAACATTAAAATGTGTGAGGAGATCTTTAACATAGCTGGCAGATTGCCAGAAAATAGCCGCAATAGCTTTGTAGATCTGCAGTCTCAAAAAAACAGTAAAAAAGACAGACCAAAAAAATTTGTCTTTTCATGGAAGGCCGATATGTTATGTTTTGATTAAAAATCTGTATAAGTTTTTGCTGCCTATTAGCTGCTCTCAAATAACCTTCAGTTATAGTGACACACATTAACTTGACCTTATCTTTTTGAATTGAAGTAAAGAAAGGTCAATTTCAAAGCGAGGAAGTCATTTTTGGGAGTGAGGCAAGTCACGTTTGACCAAAAACTTAATCACGCAAATGAGCAAACTCGCTCCAATAAAAATGTGAAAAAAGACGTCACGCATGCAATTCAGTTGAAATTGGATGAACGGATGAACAAAAAGCAGATTTGAATTTGTTGTGACTTCATCTGGTCGCAAAAGAAAAATCTTGACGACGACACAAAAAAACATAACAGGACAAGTCCTGACATACAATTCAAAGAATTTTTATTGACTTAAAACTGGACCTCGAACGGACTATGAATGAATTGAGAAAACCATTTTTTTAAAAAAAATCAGATAAAAAATCAAAATCAGTCAAAATGCCATATATGATCAAAAACCACTAGCGAGAAGAAAATTCGATTTTAAACAAAAAAACAGGACTAGAATGAACTATGAATGGATTGCGAAAAACAATTAGAAAAACATCCGATCCAAAAAATCGAAAAAACAGGAATAATCAAAGTGAAATCGCCGCATCTGAACAAAAAACCACTAGCGAGAAAGCGAATTTTGTTCAAACACTGTTTTCTTACTCTACTTTAAAGATAGAGCGAAAAAATTCCATGCCGAAACCCCTCGCTTTTTCGCTCCATTTCTTGTTTCGGCGTGACCAAAATCACTACTCCAATTTAGACTTCAAAAAACATTAAAATGTGTGAGGAGATCTTTAACATAGCTGGCAGATTGCCAGAAAATAGCCGCAATAGCTTTGTAGATCTGCAGTCTCAAAAAAACAGTAAAAAAGACAGACCAAAAAAATTTGTCTTTTCATGGAAGGCCGATATGTTATGTTTTGATTAAAAATCTGTATAAGTTTTTGCTGCCTATTAGCTGCTCTCAAATAACCTTCAGTTATAGTGACACACATTAACTTTCCTTATCTTTTTGAATTGAAGTAAAGAAGGGTCAATTTCAAAGTGAGGAAGTCCTTTTTGGGAGTGAGGTAAGCCACGTTTGACCAAAAACTTAATCAAGCAAATGAACAAAAAAAAATCTCTCCAATAAGAGTGAAAAAAGACGTCACGCATGCAATTCAGTTGAAATTGGATGAACGAATGAACAAAAAGCAGATTTGAATTTTGTGACGTTGACGTCATCTGGTAGCAACAAAAATCCACACGACGAAACAAAAAAAAACATAGCAGGACAAGTCCTGACGTACAATTCAAGGAATTTTCGTTGACTTAGAAAAAAAGTGGACCTAGAACGGACTATGAATGAATTGGGAAAACCATTTTTTTTAAAGTCATTAAAAAAACAAAATCAAAGTCAAAATGCCAGATATGATAAAACCACTAGCGAGAACAACATTTGGTTTTAAGCAAAAAAAAACTAGGCCTAGAATGAACTATGAATGGATTGGGAAAACCATTGAAAAACATCAGATACAAAAAATCGAAAAAACAAGAATAATCAAAGTGAAATCGCCGCATGTGAACAAAAAACCACTAGCAAGAAAGCGAATTTCTGTTCAAACAGCGTTTTCTCACTCTACTTCAAAAATAGAGCAAAAAAATTCCACGCCGCAAAACCACTCGCTTTTCGCTCCATTTCCTGTTTCGGCGTGACCAAAATCACTACTCCAATTTAGACTTCAAAAATCATGAAAATGTGTGAACAGATCTTAAACATAGTTGGCAGATTGCCAGAAAATAGCCGCAATAGCTTTGTAGATCTGCAGTCTAAAAAAAGGCAGACCAAAATTCGTCTTTTCATTGAAGGGCGGTATGTATAATTTGATTAAAAATCTGTATAAGTTTTTGCTGCCTCTATTAGCTGCTCTCAAATAACCTTCCTTTAGAGTGACACACACCCATTTGACCTTATCTCTTTCAATTAAAGTAACTAAAAGTCAATTTCAAAGTGAGGAAGTCATTCTTGAGAGTGAGGTAAGTCAAGTGTGACCAAAAATTTAATCACGCAAACGAACAAAAAAAACTCGCTCCACAAAGAGCAAAAAATGATATCACACACGCACTTCAGTTGAAATTGCATGAACAAATGAACAAAAAGCAGGTTTGAAGTGATTGTGACGTCATATGGTCGTAACAAGAATCGCAACGACGTAATAAAAAAAAACCAAGAGAAGGCCAACAATAGCCCCAGCTATCGCTATGCGGCTATTAAAAGGTCGCATGCGTGATATGATTACGAAACTTCGTTTGAGAGCAATAAAAACTGACAAAGCTGCTAAAAACTATCAATATCTTGAAATCACAAGATTGATTTATATCATCAAACATTCCTTCAATTAAAAACTAAGAAAAACCCTTTGATCTTAAGTTGACTACACAGGAGTTTCGGTGAATCGCATACCAAGAAAGTAACTAGGCTCTGAAAGAGCTGTTCAGCAACTTAATGCCCTCCGGGCTTTACCTGTTTATCCCGCTTTTGAGGACAAAAAATTGAGAAGAAAAACTCAATCTATCAGAGGAAAAGTCGGTTTTCACTTTTTGCTTTGTTTTGTAAATACCCATATGTTTAGATTCAAATAGTGTAATGCTTTTTAAGAATTTCAGGACTTATGAGCATTTGTGACGTCACCCATGCACTTCAGTTAAAATTGCATGAACGAATGAACAAAAAAATCAGATTTGAAGTGGCTGTGACGTCATATGGTCGTAACAAAAATCGCGACGAAATAAAAAAACATAGCAGGACAAGTCCTGAAATACAATTCAAAGAATTGAATGAAAAACTCAGAAGTACTCTACCTGACCAGCAGATCAATTGAACAATGCCAGCCTTGAACAAACACAAACAAAATTATCTCAAAAAGTTGAGAAACAAACAATCGAACAAACTAAACAAAATTATACTCATTGCTAAAACTAAAGCTTTTCGATCTAAGGCAAAATTTGTTCCCTTTAAAAATACTTATCTAAAAATACGTTCAAAACCAATTTTTGTTTCTGAAATTGGTACAGTAGTATATCTGCAAGACCTGAAAAAAATTCATTGGCCCTTGAAGATCGATTAACTCGAAAATGACCAAAAAAATTTCAGACAAAACACAAATCAATTGTATATTATAAAGAAAGGTTGCTAAAAAAGAAATTAATATCTTCAGAACCATTTCTGTGTCTCTGGAGCTATCCAGTAACCCAATTCCAAGCCTTAAAAAATTCATTAGCTCAAAGATCGATAGGCAACAGTTTTTAGAAAAAATTTCAAACTTCAAAAAATAGAAATTCGCTCTGTTAAACTGTTGAAAGCCATTCAATTACCCCTAGCAAATATTTAATAACATACTATCAAACCCTGGATGAGGTTACCTGTCTACTGAGGCAATAAAAAAATAAAAGACAAATACTTTGAAAAAACTGCAAATTAAAAAAAAACTTCTAAAAGTCGAAATGTTAAATCGTTGAAAACAAATCCATTAAAACTAAAAACCATGCAGTAACTTTTTATCAGAACGTGGAATATGTTTTCTCGCACTTGAAAATGGACGAATATCAAAAACTGACAAAAACTTGAAGCCTTAAAAAAATTGCAATTTTATCAAAAAAGAAATGCTAAAATTCGAGATATTAAATCGTTAAAAACCATTCCATTGTTACTAAAAACTATCTAGTGCCCATTTAATAACATACTATCAAACCATGGATGAAGTATCCTGGCTACTGAGGCAAAAACAACTACATAAAATACAAATGTTTTGAGAAAACTTGAAAAAAAATTCAAAATTTATCAAAAAACTTCTAAAAGTCGAAAGGTTAAATTGTTAAAAACAAACCCATTGCCCCAATGAAACTAAGAACCATGCAGTTACTTTTTATCAGAACCTGGAAAAGGTTTTCTGGCACTTGAGAAAGGACAAACATCGAAAATTGACAAAAAATTAGGAAAATTTAAAAAAAATTACAGATTTTATCAAAAAAATGCTTAAATTCGAGACATTAAGATGCTAAAAACCAGTCCGTTGTTACTAGAAAATATGCAGTGCCCTATTATCAAACCTTAAAGGAGATTGCTTGGTCCCTTAAGCAGGGAAAACTCAATAAATGACAAAATTTCAAGAAAAACCTGAAAATAATGCGAATTTTGTCAAAAAATATTGCCAAAAATTTGTGTTATTCAAAAACTGAAACCTATTCCATGGCCGCTGAAAAATTTTCAGTAACTTATTATCTAACCACTAATGATGTTTTCTGGCCCCTGTGACTCAGTAAACTTGAATAATGACAATAAATATCGAAAAACAAGAAAAAAAATTGCACGTTTTGTCAAAAAATGTTAATATTCGTGATGGCAAAAAGTTGAAAACCATTCCATTACTACTATAAACTATGCAATATTCTATTATCAAAACGTAGAGGAGGTTTCGTGACACCTAGGGCTGAAAAAAACTTAAAAAAATCAAAAAACCTGAAAAAAATTGCAAAAATTAGTTTCATTTTGCGTGTTTTTGATTGTAGTACCAAAATATATAGTTCATAAAATGGTCATAACAAGTAATTTTGTCTCGCAAAAAGCCTTCATCAATTTTTAATAACTTCAACCTAAGACTAAACAAACAAAAAACCACTCTAAGCATTTGAAAGACTTCTAAAGACCACTTTGGGCCTCTTAATGAAACTTAATGCCCGCTGGGCTTTACCTGTTTATCCCGTTTTGAAAGATCAAAGTCATTGAAAAATGTGTGAACACATCTTAAAAAAACACAGCGCACCAATACATTTCAAATTTTTTGAATTGTAAAAAAACTAAGAGAAGGCCAATAATAGCCTCAGCTATCGCTGTGCGGCTATTAAAAAGACAGCGCCCCAATACAATTCAAATTCTCTGAATTGTAAAAAACCAAGAGAAGGCCAATAATAACCCCAGCTATCACTGTGCGGCTATGAAACAGTTTGAGCTGAAACAGAGCTGAAAGGCTCTAAGAGCACTTAATACCCACTTGGCGCTACCTGTTTATCCCGTTTTTGAGGACGAAAAGTCGAAAGCCTCAGACGAAATATCGGTCAAGCGAAAAATTGCATTAAAAAAGACCGACAGCACTAATATAATTGCTGCCAACTTCGTTTGAGAGCAATTAATGAGTGATATAGATCACGCAATTATCATGTCAGGAATTTAAAATCTATATGAACATCACTATACGCCTGACAGAAAAATAGCATTAAAAGACAGCAGACAGGACCCAAAACCTGCAGCGAACGTTTCTGAAGCGCAATTAATAACGCTATTTAGAGGTGGTCTTTTTTATTTACTTTGAAAGTAAGAGTTGGGCTGGAACTGCGTGGATGTCCCATTTGCATAAGCCGCTGCGTGCTGTTGTTGCTGATTGGCGGACACTGATGAGTTTTGGTTAGTCCCACCCCCAGCTCCACCACTTGCAGATGCGGACTGCTGCTGTTTGGAGGCGACTGCTACTGCTGAGTTCTGTTGCTGTTGTTGAGACACCCCAGTTGACACCGAGGATCCACTCACACTGTTGCCCATAGAGGAGGCTGTTTGCCCAACCTGGGAAACCAGAAAGATCATAAATGATACTGTTCCTGATACCAAAAGGAGTTTTATATCGTAAGCACCAAGTAATTGCCAAAAAAACATCTGAGAGCATGAGATCAATTGAGACAACTGTTATACAAAATGTTCAACTTAGGTTTGTAATAAAGGTACAGAACATGATAAATAGCTGCAGATAATGCTTGGCAGCTATTAAAAAATGCCAAATGAGTCAAATAATTACTTGGTTTGTGAGGAATTACTTACACGAAACACACTATTTCTTTTTACCACTCCTGAAACCTAATCATTTTTGAAATGAAATAGCATGAAATTCTCGAAATAGAAAGATTAGCTGAAGGACGTGGTATCTTTTAGGTTACGCCAGTGCAAAAACTTTAACGTTTACGATTAACGTTTAAGTTGGGGACTTCGCTACTGTAGACGATTAACGTTTAAGTTGGGGACTTCGCTACTATATTGCTTCAGAGCTATCGCTCAAGTTCATATTCATCTACATGTGTAAATACAATTTAATCTGGTTCTGTCTGTCAAAACAAGGTCGGAAAACTCCACGCACCTGCTGGTTATGTTGCTGTATGGCCTGTAACTGCGCCAGGGGACCGAAGGGTGTGAAGACGGCTGGATTGGCGGCAGTGAAAAGAGCAGCTGCTGTGTGGTACAAGCCAGGAGGCTGGTTCGTTCCAGGGAAGTTGGCAGCTGCGTATGGGTAGAAAAAGGACGGCGGGATTCCAGTTGCGGCAGCTGCACTAGCATTGGCACCTTGCGCCATATTTTGCGTGCCCACGTTTATTGTGGGTGAGCTGTTTGTCTGGCCCGTCGAATCGTCCAGTTTCCGTGACGCATTGCCCCCAGGTCCCAGTTTGTTCGCATTCAGCGAATAGCTATCTTGCCCGGAATGATTGCTAGCACCATGGTCTATAACACAACATATGAGACGTTAATCGGAGAAGGCTGTAAAGTATCTGTTACGCACTAACTTTTAGAGTATGCCTCATGGTGTTATTGAGGTTATTATTCAGTGTAATTAACTTGAATTATTGGCATTGTACAATGACTTATTATCGTTGTTTCATGGTGCGAATTTTAGCGAACAAATTTTGAATAAAGTTAGCTAGTAATAGCCTTTTATTGAGCGGTTCGAATGCGTGATATATCCACCAGTTGCCTTGTGTTTTAATAGTTTTCACGGAGTTATTTCAGCTCTATGGAAGCCTGCCATAAATTAGCGTTTTATAAAGATTTTCCAGTTCAATCTTTAATTATTTCAACGAGAATTCATCAACAATAATCAATAAGAAGTTTTCAAGTTTATCAACCGAAGAACCGCCCTTCACACCATAAGTATACGTCTCCAAATGATGGTGATCGTGGGTTCTGCAGAGTTGCGCCTCATGACTTTATTTACCAAATATGCAAACTCATTGTCAGGGAACTTAAAAAGGTAAATATTGAGGCTTTCAGATATTTAATAGGTTTATCTGTAAACTGTCAATCTGCAGTTGTTTTTGATAAACAAACAAATAAGGGGTTACATGCCTAGGTGGAAATACTGACTAGATATGGCCTTGAGATCTATCTGAATATGAACTAAATTATAGTACTTTATATGGATATTTATGGGGAAAACATCACGTAACTATGAGGCACGAAATAGGGGCGTGACAGTATCTGAACAAAAGAAAAGACCGACACGTTAACCACCATTATTGCAAAGAATTCAATCGTGAATAACATAGCCAGCAGATTGCCGGAATAGCTGCGAAAGAATAGACCTGCGTGCCATATGATAGAGATAGAAACAGATACAGATCTAAATTGAAAAAAAAATCGACGCCGATCAAAAACTAGGCTAGTGAACATTCAGCGATAAATTAAAAAAGCTTGTTAAAATTCATTCCACAGAAGCCTCTTATTAGGGACCTTTACTGCACATATGAGTTCCTTTGACCTTAAACAAAATCAAATTAAACTTAAGTTTTAAAGTGCAAAAGTCATTTTTTTGAGTGAGGTAAGTCACGTATGATCAAAATCTAATCACGCAAATAACCTAAAAACTTTTGCTAAAGCGAGTGAGAAATGACGTCACGCGCGCAAATGCCGTTAGTGCGAGGAAGAAGTCATTCAAAAAATTTGACTTTTTCAGCTTTGCTGTGTGAACAAATGTAAAACGAAAAAAGAGCGTCACACGACGAAACAAAAAAAAACCAAGAGCACCGCAATATAGCTACGCTCAGCTTACAGCTTCGCAGCTATAACAAACAAAAAAGCCATTTATTCAGTTATTTCTGAAGGAACACATCATTAAACAGGGAACTTTTTGGCATAATGGGTCTTCATACTGAACCCAACCAAAAGGGGCCCTTATGGCCTGAGCGATGTGCAGGGGTGTAGATAAGGGGGAGTGGGAGTGAGGGGGGCTCATGTGGGGGGGGGGGAGCTGTGTGCTGTGTGTGTGTGGGGGGGGGGTCAACATAAGAACAGCCCTTCACACCATAAGTATAAGTCTTCAAAACAGTTTTTGTTAATCGAATACTTGGAGACTATTGAGCTTAAGGGCTCTAAGAGCAACAAACTTCGTTTGAGAGCAATTAAACAGATTAAGTACGCAAGAAGGCCCACATTTTGTAAGCCTTAGGATGACATGCATAGCCAATGCTCAATTGTTCACGTTAAGTAGATAGCTTATTTGTTCACTAAGTTGCATTGTATTTTTTCCATAAATTTTCTTCGTCAAATTTGCTGACAAAAGATCACTTGCCCATTAAGGTGGCGGCCCTCACGCCAGAGTTGGCCGACTGCAAGAACTGTCCAAAGTTTGTGGGGTGGACAGAGACGTTGTTGGAGATCACCTGGTACTGATGGGCACCTGACACGCCGGCCGAGCTGCTGTTAACCTGACCAGGAATGCCCTGCTGGGAGTAGCGCACCTGTTGCTGCTGTGGTGCACCCGAGGGGTGTTGCTGAAGGAGACCAGACTGACCAGCTGCAGCCGAGTTTCCCAGAGGGTTGTTTGTGGCAGCAACGTAACCCATTTGGAAGCCCGTTGGTGAAGTCACTCCCAGTGGAGATGTCATCTGTTGCTGCATCTGGTGCTAGAGCAGAAAACAAAAATGGCATTCAAATTCGATCCAAACTTAAGCGCTCATCCAAAAAAGATTATGGGTTGATTCATTCAGTTTGAAGTGTGCCAATACTCAGTTTCAATATAACAATCATAATAGCATACACCTGCAGGTTTTATGGGAACTTTTGGTTTTGGTCTGAGGAACTTACGAGTGCCCCGAAAACCACATCAGCGCAGCCAATAACGAGAATCTCAAACAGCTCCATGAAAGAGCGTATAAAATCATTAGGCAGATCTTTAATAAAAATTATCCAACTTTTCGTTCTGTCCAACAAATGAAGCTTTTTGTCTAACAAATCAAGCTTGGCTAATTGAGGTGATCTGAGACCTGTTGATGCAGTTGCTGAAACTGATTGGCCAAATGAGAAGAGGAGCTCCCGGTAGCTGCGTGTGTGTTGCTAGCACCTGCTGTGTGATCTGTAGAAGCAACAGCACCCTGGGATCCAGTGCCAAGAGAGGACGAGCTGCTATTTGTGTTGTTGCCATTCACTGAAGCAGCCACTGACATGAAGTTAGCCACGTTGCTGTTCAGCACAGTCTGGCCACTGCCAGCTCCTCCCCCACCACCTACAGATCCCTTTGAAGCACCTAGAGAGTCGCCGTGACCACTTTTCCCATCTAAACAATACACCCAAAAATGACTCCAAAAGTGCGGCTCAAAAACCCCAAGAATTGCTATTGACACAATGAATCATATCTCCTCACTTTCGATGAATCTTCGAAGACTATTGAGGCTCTTAGAGAATTGCTCAGCAACTTAATTATCGGGCCTTACCAGTTTATCCCGTTTCTCACAACAAAATGTTACCAAATTTGTTAGACAAAAAATTGTCAAGGACAAAAAATTCCACTTTCAGAACTAAAATAATCGCCACAAACTTTTCTGAGAGTAACTCATTCTGACCATTTTTTAAAATTACTTTCGTTGTTGACTTTGAAATCGCTAGCTTCATTAACGATAGTGAGCTTACTATCTTTTGCTGAAGGAACTACGAAAAGTCAACCTAAAGGTCTCTAGCTATACCTTTTAAGTACCAAACGATCAAAAAGACCAAAGACAAAAAAAACTGCAATTAAAACAGATTCCAGTTTTAAATTATCTTCATTTTCAAAGATAAATGCAAACACCAGTAACAATTTGAAGTAATATACCCTTATAATCCAGCTGATTTCTGATAACATTCAACCAGTAGTTCTCATTGAGATTTTATAAAATTTGAAATCTCAAATCTAAACATACCCGGCAGATTGCCGGAAAATAGCCGCCGTTGATTCCAATAAGCATGATTGGGATTGAACGAATAGAATATATTGAAAAAGATTTTTGTACAAAAATATTTTTTAAGTCCAATTTATTTTGATGGCATTTCGTAGTTGAACATACTTCTGTTTCTTAGAGAGAGGCTACAGGGGCTACTATCAACACCAATAAGCATTAGAGGTGGTAACTAAGACTTATAGGAACGACGTTCAAATAGCGGGCATCTAAAATTGGGCTTTATGGGTTTATCCCGTTTCTATTTCTGACTTCAATTTTTTATACCGACTCTGTTCATTTTGAATTGCTTTGCTTAGCAACTGATGTTCAAATCCACTTTTAGCAGAATGAGAGAAGAGAGAAACTAGCCTAGAGAAGTCAAAAAGATTTCACGCAAAATGTCGAAAAAGCGGCAAAATGGTAAAGCGAAAAAAAGTTTGACGAAGTAAAAAACATAGCAGGACAAGTCCTGACGTACAATTCAAAGAATTTTCATTGACTAAACAAAAAAAAACTAGACCTAGAATGGAATATCAGTGCATTCAGAAAACCATTTAAAAAAATCAGATAAAAAAAAAGCAAAAAAAAAAATCAATGTCAAAATGCCGCATGTGAACAAAAAAAAACTACTGTCGAGAAATTAAAATTTTATTCAAACAAAAAACTAGGCCTAGAAAGAGCTGTGAATGGATTGGGAAAACCATTTAGAAAAAAATCCGATCCAAAAAATCGAAAAAACCGTAAAAATCAGAGTGAAATTACCGCATGTGAACAAAAAATCACTACCGAGAAACCGAATTTTTGTTCTAACACCGTTTTCTCACTCTACTTTAAAATTAGAGCGAAAAATATTCACGCCGCAAAACCACTCGCTTTTTCGCTCCACTTCCTGTTTCGGCGTGACCAAAATCACTACTCCAATTTGACTTCAAAAATCATGAAAATGTGTGAACAGATCTTGAAAAAAAAACATAGCCGGAAGAATTCCGGAAGCGACTCGAAGCACCAAAAATTCACAAAAAGCTGAAGCCATTACCTTTTGTATTAAACCATTAACTCATTACTTCCGCGGGTCTGATCTAAAAATCGGTTAAAATTAAACCACTGTCACCAAGAGAAAGAAAATGCAGCAAAATTTTATTATTGAAAACGTTTGGTAACGTTAAAAAAGTCTGAAATTTTTAGAACGGTCAAAAAACCGATAGCCTGACAAAACTGACAGGGCCATCAATTGCCCTCAGATAATTAATGATTCTAATCTCAAAAAGATCGCGAAAGCAAACGGCAGATAAAAACTTTTCAAAAAAGACAGGAAATTTAAAATTATTCAAAAAAGAGTGCTCAAACTTAAGAATCAGAGAACCACTACAATTAGATTTCTAATCACGGCAATTAGGACAGAAATAATACCTGATTCTTCCTTGTTGTATATATGCTAGACAACATGATTTCATACTAATTCAAAAATTAAATTAATCATAGAAAAACAAAAGCAACAGAATAATATTCAAAGGCAAACAATCGTCTAAGAACAATACCAAGCCCGGAATAAAATTGCAATGAATAGTAATAAGTCGAAATGTTGGAAAAGACTTTCTAGCAAACTCCTAGTACTGCCTTATTTTGAATTAAATCAATTGAAAACCGAAGAAACCAAGATCTAAGAAAAAGCTGAATTCATTCAATTTATAACAACTAAAAAAATCAATATAACGAATACAAAAGTAGGTGCCAGGACAAAACTAGAATGATGCAAACGAGAATGTGAAGAATATGGACACAATGTTAGGAACACCGCAACAAAAAGACCAATTCTTGATTTTTGAAAGATAAAAAAAAAATTTAAAAAAATCAAGAAAAACGAGTACATTTCATTGATCAGCATTCGAGACATAGAAAAGACAACGAGTCATTCGAAACAAAAAACCAACTTGCTGAAGAGAATAAAACAAGAAAAAGCAGAATTCAGACATACGAAACAATGAAACATTTTGCAAAAAAGTTGTCAAAAAATATTTAAGACTGCATTTATGAAAAAAAATTTATCTGTTTTTTCAAAAACTTAACACCAAAAAATGATTGAATTTTTATTGAAACTAAATTGAAGTCCCCCATGTTCCCCAAAATACTATTTCTAGTAATTAAAAGCAAAATACAAACAAAAAACTGAAAAAAAATTGCAAAAAACTACCAAAATCGGATTAGCAAATGTACAATTTTATGAAACAAAATTACATCGAGGTAGAAAGAGGCATTGAGTATATGAATTATCAAAGGGAAGTTGCCATATAAACTGATTTTTGACAAAAAACAGCTAAAAAATCCAAAAATGAAGAAATTAATAGAAAAAAAAGCCAAAAATTAACTAAAAAATCAAGAAATATGTGCCAATTTCGCATTTGAAACGCAATTTCAGGCTATGCAAAATACTGTGCTATCAATTTCCGGGGTTTACATTTCAACATAGCATCGATTAAAAATTATTTGTACAAAAAACCAAATTACAAGCAAAAAAACTAGGCCACTTAGACGAAAAAACGGCTAAAAACGGTTATCTATATGTGCCATTCAGTCAAAAACTACTTTTCAATGTCAAAAAGTCATTCACTAAACGCAGCGCATGATCAAAAAACTTCTCTCGCTCAGAAAAAATTAGTTCACACTGCAATTTTACTCGCTTTCGCTTTTAGGTCAAAACATCGTCTGAACGAATAGTACTTCCGGTAAAAAAAAACATAGCCGGAAGAATTCCGGAAGCGACTCGAAGCCGCAAAACCTCACAAACAAAACCCTAATTGCAGCTGAAGCAATTACCATTTGAATTCAACCATTAACTCATTACCTCCCCTGGTCTGATCTTAAAATTGGTGAAACTTAAACCACTGTCACCAAGAAAAAAAAATGCAGCAAAATTTTATATTGTTGAAAATGTTTGATAACGTTAAAAAATCCGAAATAGATAAGCAGGTCAAAATACTGATGGCCTAAAACAGCTGAAAGGACTATCATCTGACCTCAAATAATTCATGATTCTGATCTCAAAAAGATCAGAAAAGAAAACGGCAGATAACAATCTTAGAAACTAAGTTAAATCTTTTTTTTTTAAAAAAAATGAATACTCAAATTTAAGAATCAGAAAACCACTATAATTACAGTTCTAATCACTGCAATTAAAACAAAAAACGGCACAAACTTCTCCCTTGTTCTGCATATGCTAGACAACATTTTAAAACTAATTCAAAAATTAAAATAATCATAGAAAAGACAAGCAGCAGAAAAATGTTCAAAGGCAAAAAATCGTTTAAATTAACACCAAGGCCGGAAGGAAGTTGCAGTAGAAAGTATTAAGTAGAGCTTTTGGAAAAAGCTGGCTAGCAAACTCTCAGTACTTCCTTGTGTTGAATGAAATCAATTGCAAACAAAGAAATGACGAAAATGTAAGAAAATGCTGAAATCATTCAATTTTTTAACAACTGAAACAACCAAAAATAAATGTGCCATAAAGAGCTGCCAGGACAAAACTAAAATGATACTAACTAGAATGATAAGAACATGGACACAATATGAGGAACACCGTAATAAAAACACATTCTTGATTTTTGAAAGTCAAAAATAAAAAAAACAAAATTCAAGAAAAACGAATACATTTCATTGTTCAGCATTAGAGACATAGAAAAGATAACTAGTTGTCCAATATAAGGATCTGCCCTCCTGAAGTGAACAAAAAAATAAGAAAAACCAGATATCAAACATACGAAACATTAATTACTTAACAGAAAAAGGTCAAAAAACTTTTAATACTGCTTTCATGAAAAATGGAAGCTGAAAAAATCAATATACCAAAAATAAAAAAAGGTGCCAGGACAAAGCTAGAATGATACTAACTAGAATTTTAAGAACATGGGCACAATGTAAGGAACACCGTAACAAAAAGGCATTCTTGTTAATTAAAAAGTTAAAAATCAAATTAAAAAATCAAGAAAAACAAATACAGTTCACTGCTCAACATTCGAGACCTAGAAAAGATAATTAGTCATCCGATACAAAAATCTATCCTCATGAAGAGAACAAAAAAATAGGAAAAAGCAGAACTCAAAAATATAAAACATTGAAACATTTTGCAAAAAAAAAATTATCAAAAAACTTTTAAGACTGCAGTTACGAAAAAGCTTCAACTGTTTTTCAAAAACTGAACTCCAAAAAATGATTGAATTTTTATTAAAACGCAATTAAGGTCCCTCATGTTGCACAAAAAGACTATTTCTAGTAATTACAATCAAAATACAAACAAAAAACTGACAAAAATCGGGAAAAAAACTACCAAAATCGGATTAGCATATGTACAATTTTATAAAACAAAAATACACCGAGGTAGAGAGAGGCGTTAAGTATATGAATTATCAAAGGGAAGTTGCCAAATGAACTGATTTTTGACAAAAAGACGGTTAAAAGATCTAGGAATGAAGAAATTAATAGAAAAAAGTCAAAAATTAACTAAAAAATCAAAAAATATGTGCCAATTTTCAAATTGAAACCCATATTCAGGCTCTGCAAAACACTGTGGCATCAATCTCCGATGTTGGCATTTCAATATAGTATCGAATAAAAATTATTTCTACAAAAAACCAAATTACAAGCAAAAAAAATTGGCCACTTAGACGAAAAAACGGCTAAAAACGGTTATCTATATATGCCATTCAGTCAAAAACTACTTTTCAAAGTCAAAAAGTCATTCACTAAACGCAGCGCATGATCAAAAACCTTCTCTCACTTAGCAAAAATCTGTTCACCAAGACAGCTTTTCTCATTTTCGCTTTTAGGTCAAAATGCCGCGTGAACAAATCTACTTCCTGTAAAAAAAAAAAAAACCGAGAGAAAACCAATACTCCTCTTCGAGTCGTAAAAAAACCTTAAGAAAACCAATACTCCTCTTCGAGTCGTAAAAAGACAGCGCACCAATACAATTCAAATTCTTTGAATTGTAAAAAAATACGAGCGCAATAATAGCCGGCTGAGAAGATGAGGGCGGCTATTAATGATCTTTAATTTAATGATCTAAACATTTGGATATGTCAATTCTTATAGAAATTTTTTCAATTTAGATTTAATTAGTGAGTCCAGAAATCATTTGCACCAGTGAGAAACTCATTTCGGCTCACAAATATATCACACGATTGACTTAAAATTTAAACTGAAAGCAGCAATAGAAGACGCCACGCACGCAAATTCAGGAAGTCACGGGAACAGACACATTGTGACTCAAACGATTGTAACACTATATGTTCGTAGTTAGAAAGAGAACGAACTGCCGCATGCGATATAAAAACAAATAAGGCAAAAGCAACTGTAAGAGAGAAGAATTTCGAACCGTGAAACTACTAGTTTTATAGTTCCACTTCCAGTTTCAGGGTAAAAAAAGACACCACTTAAATTCGAATTCAAAAAACATCATACAATTAAGTTTAAAACGAAACACGAGAGAAAACTGGAAAAAGCAAAAACTGAATCTTTCTTTGAAACATGAAACAATTGCGACTAGACAATTGGACAAGAAAAACAACTCAAACTGCACAAAACGTGAAACTTTTAACAAAAAAGTTTACAATATATATATTTCAGAACTTTTCTTTTAAATTTGTTTGATAATGAAAAATTTTTAAGTAGCAGTTTTTTGAGATGTTTCTCTCTCTCTCTCTATATATATATATATATATATATATATATATATATATATATACCAGTCAATGCAAAAAGTTAACAAAATTACAAGAAACTCTTTTAACTTCAACCAAAGTGAAACCGCAGATTCCAAAAAAGCTGCAAAAGTGAATTGCGTGCCGTAGAATACAGATAGAAGCAGATACAGAAACAAGCAGAAAAACTTATCGATGCCGCTCAAAACAAACTACGTAAAAAACTTTCAGCGATAATATAATAAGGCTGGTTAAAATTCACTCCACGTAAACATTTTTTTTAATTAGGAACCTACACACATTAGTTCTTTTTTACCTCAAGCGAATTCAAACTAAACGTTTTTTAACAGTGCTTAAGTTTTACAGCTATATAAGTTTTAAAGTCAAGTAAATTTCTTGAGTGAGTAAGTCACCTATGATCAAAATGTAAACTCGCAAAAGACATAAAAGCTGAGTGAGAAAAGACGTCACACGATCAAATGCAATTTGAGAGAAGAAGTCATTCGAAAATGTTGACTTTTTCAACAATGCTATGCGAACAATTGAAAAGAAAGAGCGTCATACGACGCAATAAACCTAGCGTTCTTAATTCGGGAAGCAACTCGAACTGTCGACCCTTTCCGAAATAATCCTAATTGCAGCGAAAACCATTATTTTTTCAGAAGGCAATCATTTTTTGCCTCACTGGCCAATCAAATATTTGGTAAGTCGCAATGGGATTCATTGAAGCTAGAAATCATGAAAACAATTAGGACATCATTCAGAAACCATACGAAAGATTCACTACTTTTCTACTATTTCGACGGTAAAACGCCTAAAAAAGGGTTATCTATATGCGACACCCTCTCGCTCTCTCAAAAACACTCAAAGTCGAAAAAACATTTATTCAAGGAATTGCCAGAAAATAGCTGCGATAGCTTCGTAGATCGTCATTATCAAAAAGATAATTAAAAAAACAGCCCAAAGAAAACTTTTTCTTTTATTAATAGCTGAGGTGTTATATATTGATTAACAATCTGCTGCATTTGCTAGCTGCCCTCAAACAACCTTCATTTAGAGTGAAATACACTCACTTGACCCAATCTCCTTCAACTGAATTTTGAAAGTGAGGAAAGTCGCACAAATAAACAAACCGAGTGAAAATTGACGTCACGCAAGTATTTCACTCAAAAATGAAAGAATGAACAAAAAGAAGATTTGAAGTGAGCGTGACGTCATATGGTCGTAACAAAACAGTATCTTTTCCGTTTGTACCCCCCCCCCCCGCGTAGTGGGTGCATATTATTTGTACCCCTCAGATGCACATGCCATATTTTTACATGATAGGGGGGGGGAAGAGAAATGGGACTAAGAAGTTCAATAGTGGGCTTCAAATAACCACATTAGAGGTTAACTTATGCCACTATTAAGATTTAAAGTAAAAAATGGCACGCACTTTTCATTTGACTTTTAGTATTAAATTGCCGCCAATTGAGTTCAGCTGCTTGAAATTGTGATTGAGAGAGAATTTTAGATCACGCGAAACGCAAGAAGTCAAGGGCGTAAAAGTCACTCGAAAAGTCAAAAATGTCAAGCGAAAATTTTGCAGAAAAAGACGCACACGTTTACAATTATTGCTATGAACTTCGTTCAAGAGCAATTAAAAAGTACAAAATCAAAGTCAAATTGGAACATAAAACGAAATGTACTACCGAGAAAATGATTTATTGTTCAAACACCGTTTTTTCACTTCAACTTAATTCTTAAAATTCAAGTGAAAAAAATTCACGACACCAAAACTCTCAATTTTTAGCTCAACTTCCTGCTGCTTGACCATCACTACTCAAATTCGACTTGACACGACTCAAAATCATCCTTTAGAATTTTAACGGCTAAATACCAGAAAAATACTTAGGTAAATCTTCCAGATTGACGACAGCTGATAAGAGCAAACCGACCATAATGTTATGCTTTTGTATTGACTCACAATTGCTGGGTTGATACGAGTTGGCATGACTTGGCCTCCCAAGAAATCCACTGCTGGAATTCTGGCCAGAGTATCTCAATTTCTGCTCCTCCTGCTGACTGTGTGCTCCCGTAGATCCAGTAGATCCCTGACCTGCTCCAGCCGGAGACTTCTGGTTCATTTTGGAGAACATGCTGGCATCATTAGAAGACGAAGCCGAGGCGAAGTAGCTGCTGCTACTGCCGGTGGCTCCTTTATCGGCGTTCAATTTGCTCGGGGTGGTCGTGTACATGGTAGATGAACCTTGGGTAGAGGTGGAATCTATTTGACCCGTTTGCTGATGTGTTTGAATGGATGGGACAGCACTACCACCAGCTGAGGGAACAGAAGAAGGGTTGATCTCGTTTGACCTCTGCTGGTTCTGAAGCTGATAGAGCACCGACTGTTGCTGCTGCGTAAGCTGCTGCCTCTGATGGCCATACTTGCTCATGTCACCACCGCCCATTGGTCCCATTGCAGAGTCTAAACAATTCACACTACCACCAAAATTTTTAAAATCGACGAAAAAAACCAATCAAAGTTAAATACCTAATAAAATAAAACCAACAAGGCTGTTTTGAAAAACGCAGAAAGTATTTTAGATGGGGATAGGGAGGGCGTGGGTAGGTAGATAGGCAGCGGGGTTGGGTGACGTGGGAGGGAGTAAGTAGATTGAGGGGAGGTAGGTGGCTGCGGAGTAGGGGGGAGAGATTGAGTTGAGAAAGGGGCGCCGCTGGGAAAGGGGTTGGTATGAGCACAGGAGTGAACTCCAGGAAACTCCTAAATGTTCAGAACTTTCAAACATAACCGACTAAAGACGGGCGAATTGCTCTCAGACGACCGGCGACTTCGGTAGTACCCAGCTGGGGCTTAGAGATGGTAAGCTGTAAGGCTCTAAGAGAACTTAATGCCCTCCGGGCGTTACCTGTTCACCCCGTTTTGAGTAACAAAACACAAATGGGTCAGACGAAAACGTTCCTGCGAAAAATCGCATAAAAACATAGCCGGTGGGAATAACGGAAACGACTCGAAGAGTCATGCAATATAATCACTAACCTAACCTTGCCTAAAGTAAGATATGAAAGAAATAATGAACAAACTAATAGCCCAATGCAACTAGACGTTGTTTTTAAAAATGTAGACTCAACTTTTTGATAAGGGTTCTGGATAATTGCAGGTGGGTGGAGGGGTAAGGATTGTGTCTGTAGTTAGGGCAGGCAGGTAGGTGGGGATGTCAGTAATTTGAATAGGGGGAAAAGTGTTGAGGGAAAATTACCTCTTAACCATGAATATTACTAGCAGCTTATAATTACTATATGCTAGTAGCTAAGCTACTGTTAAAGTCCAATGCTCGAAACGAAAAGAACATTTTAAAGCAGAAGTCAATGTTTAAAAACAACAGTCATAAATTCAAGCCATGAACAAACTTGCTTAGAGAAAATCCTGTAGGATACCAGTACCCCTTTTCGAGTCGCCAAAAGACCACATGAATAAAAAAAATTGCTACAAACTTCATTTGAGAAAATTATTAACCGTTTTAGCTTCAAAACATAGCAGAATAACGACGGAGAATAGCTATAGCGAGTCTTCACCAGGAGCTAGCTGCAGATTAGGGAGGCTGACATTAGCTTAATTGGTTGGAGGCGACTGGGGTGAGCATAAGTAGGGGTCAAAAACTTAAAGTCACCCTGTACACCATGAATGTATTACTCGAAAACAGTTTCGGTGAATCGCATACTCAGAGGCTATTGAGCCGTAAGGCTCTCAGAAAACATCCGGGCTTTACCTGTATATCCCGTTTTTGAGGATAGAAAGTCAAATGGTCAGATGAAAAGTTGGGAGTACAAAAAACTGCAATAAAACAGACCATCAGGACTAAAATTACTGCTGAACTTCGTTTGAGAGAATTAATTACCTTTTCAACATGATTAGTATCAGCAGTTCCTAATTACTATATATTAGAAACAAAGCAACTGAAACGGTTGAAGTCCAATTGCAAGCAGAATTTAACGTTGAAATAGAGCGCAGCGAAGGTTCAAATCATGAACAAGTTTGGTTCAGCTAAAAAATCTGTTTAATACCAATATATTTCTTCGAGTCGTAAAAAGTACACACAACTACAAAAATAGCCGGGACATCGCGGAATAGCTGCAAAAAAATAGACTTGCATGCCGTATAATAGAGATAGAAAAAGAAATAGGTTGCAAAAGTTATCGACGCAGCTCAAAAAATTAAGTAAAAACATTCAGCGATAAATTAATTAAGCTTGTTAAAATTGATTCCACAGACTCCATTTCATTAGTGAACTTTATTACACAAATGAATCCCTCCTTTGACATTAAATTAATTTAAATAAAGCTTAAGCTTTAAGGAGCAAAAGTCATTTTATTTGTGAGGTAAGTCACGTATGATCAAAATCTGATCACGCAAATGACCTAAAACTTTTGCCAGAGAAAGAGAGAGAGAGAGAGAGAGAGAGAGGAGAGATAAGTTCGGGCACGCGCGCAATTGAGAGGAAGTCATTCAGAAAACTTGACTGTTTCAGCTTTGCTATGTGAACAAATGTCAAAAAACTAGACCTAGAATGGACTATTAACAGATTTGGACAACAATTTAAAAAAATATACCATTAAAATCGAAAAAACAGTAAAAATCGATATCAAAAAGCCGCATGTCAACAAAAACTCCTAGCGAGAAAGCAAATTTTTGTTCAAACACCATTTTTTTCACTCCACTTTAAAATTCGAAATAAAAAATTTCGCGCCGCAAAATCAATCGCTTTTTCGCTCCACTTCCTGATTTGGCGTGACCAAAATCACTACTCTAATTTGACTTCAAAAATCACAAAAATTTGTGAACCGATCTCTAAAAGATAGCGCCGCAAAACAATGCAAACTCTTTGAAAGGCAAAAAACATGAGCACCGCAATTTAGATCAACTCAGCTTACAGCTTTGCAGCTATAATAATTGATTCGCTGATGTGCACTTGAACTTTCTCCGCTATTCAAAGAAGGAAAAATAGTAGGACAAAAATTGGCGACGACAAAACATGAATTGAGCCTGCTCGAGCGAGGAGGGGTTTGTCAAATGATGTCATTAGATGTTATTATATACCACTATTAGGATTAATGGGAATAACACCAATTTCGGTACAATTTCCATTTGTCTTTTGGATCTTTTCCGTTTGTGCCCCCCCAGTACGTTATGCTCCCCCCAGTGACAGAGCACGTGTCATTACATAGTAAATCATTATGTAAAAATATTGCACGTGCGTCTGGGGGTTGCAAATAATATGCGCCCACTAAGCTGGGGGGGGGGGGGGGGGGCACAAACGGAAAAGATCCTGTCTTTTAGTAGTAGCATACCCACAGGAGAGTTCAGCTGCTTACAGTTGTGAATGATGGATAGGACTTTATACCACACGAAACGCAAAAAGTCGAGGGCGTAAAAGTCACTCGAAAAGTCAAAAGGTCAGTAAAAAATTTTGCATTAAACGAAGACATAAGTTTACAATTATACTAAAGCCTCAACCTTTGTTCGAAAGCCAT
Source organism: Convolutriloba macropyga (assembly GCF_964194025.1). Taxonomy (NCBI): domain Eukaryota; kingdom Metazoa; phylum Xenacoelomorpha; order Acoela; family Convolutidae; genus Convolutriloba; species Convolutriloba macropyga. Next base: position 6,559,688 of record NC_134472.1, read on the forward strand.
TAAAAACAGCAACCTAAGAGAACTGGGGTAAAAATAGCTCAGCATGAATTTGTGTGATGAAAACGCATGTGTAGATTTGAAAAGATTGACGAAACTATGCTTGCAAAGAACAGTTGTCTGAATTGTTGGAACAAACATCCCAGTTGCTTCAGTGAGACACCCTCGTCTCGTTTATTAGGCCCCTGGGGCAATTAAGATTCACGCCCTAAGGTGTGATCAGACAATAGATAAAATACAGAAAAATTGGGGCACAGTAGATCAAAAATTATTCTTTATTCTCATTGGCTGCAATTAAGCGTTATTTGTGAGCTGAAATGAGATTACCGCATCTGGACATGCCACCGCGAGCCATTGCCAAGGGAATTGATATGAATCTATCAAAACCTAACTCATAATGGGAGAACAATCTATTCGCTGCACTAAAAGAGTGCTTAAATCTGACTGGCCAATATGGAATTGGCCAATATTCATTTTCCATTTGTCCCAGTTTTCTCTTTCGATATTTTGTCTTCCGATCTATGGTTCTAGTACGGTGTGAGTTAGGTTAACCATAGTTTTGTTCATAGCTACGTCATAATTTGTTACCATTTGATGTGCCGTAGGCAGAGAGACGCGAAGAAGCCACATTCACACTGGAATGGGACTGAGGAGGTGGTACCCCCGAAGAGCCCCCTGAGGTCGCGCCACCACCCTTAGCTGATATGCTTAAGTTGTCATTCCGACTTCCACCTGCACTCGATCCACCTCCACTCACCACTGCTGCCAAATGAGGTGCGGGTGGACCTTGCGGAGCACCACCAGAACCACCCATTAGAGTTTGGAGACCAGACGCATCGTGTCCTTCGCTGCTATCCACACTCATATCGTGGCCAGGAACAGCCGTCACTTGTGACCCGTATCTGGATCCATTGTAAAACTGTTCTAAATTGCTTTTGTTCATGCTCACTCCACCCATATTAGCCGATACCAGCGCATGGGCGGGAAGGTTGCCAAACTGTGCCCGACTTGTGATGTAATTTGGATCAATCTCGCCAAAATTGACCGAGGTCTTGATCGAGAACTGAGCAACGGGCGATGGCAACTCCACTGGGGCCAGCGGCATGTTGGCTGAGGACGATGAGGAAAGCTGTGACTTCTTCAATTGCGCCACCGATGGAGGCTGACCAAATTCGAGGTTCTCCGAGTTGAGGGTCTCATTGAATCCAGGAGGAACATCCGGTCCACTGTCTGTTGAGGTTGTCACCACTGTCGCCTTTCCTTTGCTCGGCAAATTGCTCTGAAGAGAAAAGGAAACTCCATATGAAAAAACCAAATCCTCCTCTGCAAAAGGTCTTTGATCCTTGAATCATTTTAGTACAGCTGATAACAGTAGTTAAAGAAAGATATCCAGTATCATATTCCGACAAAAATTTTCCTCCTGCATAAAAACCAATTCGCAAATTAAAAATCCATGATTCAAATTTCTCATTGGACGGCTATCGGTATCTATTCACGGATATATCTTTCCACAATTCATAATTGGGATCTTTCAAACGAACTTCAGAAAAAAAGAAAAATAAGTATACGAACGAGAACTCAGCAGATAAGACAACTGCTATTGGCCATTCATCACCCATGGTTTCAATCAGGCCGTTGCCTTTTTTAATCCAATATTAACTCGATGTCCCAAAAAGCAGTAATCTAATTTTGGACTAAATTCGTATCAAGCTTGATTTTGTAATCACTAAAAATTGAAAGGATTTGTTCAAACGCTAAATTCTATTTTTAGATTTCAGGTTTTAATTTGCGTTAGTTATCTAACTATAGGAAAGAAATATACTCGGTACATACCTGTGACGTTGACGTGTTCATATGCTGGCTTGAAATAGACATGGCTGCAAAATGTGAAGATGCTGATGCAAGTTGCTGATCCTCTTGTGCCTTATTACTATTTGACAGGGTCACAGAAGTATTCGTGGTTGAGGTGAGCTGATGGTTCGGCTGATATTGCTGTCCAGCAGCACCTTCGCCTCCATGCAGCAGTTTAAGCAACAGGTTCTCTGATTGCCTAGAAAAAATTCCAGATTCCCAAACTGCAACTCTTAGAAACGGCCTTCAAACCATGAATTTAGGTCTCCACAACAGCTTCGGCGAATAGCATACAAAGAGACTAGTAAATTCTCAGCAATGAAATACACTACGGGCTTCAAATCTTTATCCCGTTTTTGTGAACAAAAAGTAAAAACCGGACAAAAAATTGGTCAACAATCGCATTAACATAGCTGGCAGATTGCCAGAAAATAGCCGCAATTGCTTCGTAGATCTGCAGTCCCAAAAAAACAGCAAAAAAGACAGATACAAAAATCCGTCTTTTCATTGAAGGCTGATATGTTATATTTTGATTAAAAATCAGTATAAACTTTTACTGCCTCTATAAGCTGCTTTCAAATAACCTTCATTAGAGTGACACACACCCATTCGACCTTATCTCTTTGAATTAAAGTAAATAAAAGTCAATTTCAAAGTGAGGAAGTCATTTTTGAGAATGAGGTAAGTCAAGTGTGACCGAAAATTTAATCACGCGAATGAACAAAAAAAACTCGCTCCATTAAGAGCGAAAAATGACGTCACATACGCACTTCAGTTGAAATTGCATGAACGAATGAACAAAAAGCAGATTTGAAGTGGTTGTAACGTCATATGGTCGTAAGAAAAATCGCGACGACGTAATAAAAAAACCAAGAGAAGGCCAATAATAGCCCCAGCTATCGCTATGCGGCTATTAAAAAAGGTCGCATGCCTGATATGATTACGAAACTTCGTTTGAGAGCAATAAAAACTGACAAAGCTGCTAAAAACTATCAATATCTTGAAGTCACGTTATTGATTTATATCATCAAACATTCCTTCAATTAAAAACTAAGAAAAACCTTTTGATCTTAAGTTGGCTACACAGCAGTTTCGGTGAATCGCATACCAAGAAAGTAACTAGGCTCTAAAAGAGCTGCTCAGCAACTTAATGCCCTCCGGGCTTTACCAGTTTATCCCGCTTTTGAGGACAAAAAATTAAATGAGAAGAAAAATATCTATCAGAGGAAAAGTCGGTTTTCTTTTTTTGCTTTGTTTTGTAAATACCCATATCTTTAGATTCAAATAATGTAATGCTATTTTAAGAATTCCAGGACTTATGAGCATTTTTTCTCCACGCATTTTTTTTCAGTTCACCTTTTATGTGCAAAAAACTGTTAGCTTTCGCCGGAAAAACGGATGTAGTATGTCAAAAAATAACCGGAAGGATGCCGGAATAGCTGCGAAAAGATACAGATATAAGACAAAACACCTATCGACGCCGCTCAAAAAGTTATGGAAAAAACATTCAGCGATAACTTAACAAAGCTTATTAAAATTCATTTCACCCAAGTCTATTCATTAGTGAACTTTATTACAGATTTGAGTTCCTTCGACCTTGAACTAATTCAAACTAACAGGCCCACAAAAGCACCACATTAAAGGAAAAAGGTTTAAAAGATTTCTGTTTCGCACCAACTCAAGCTCAAAGTCATGCCCCTCGCTTAACAGCCATAGGTCTTACCGCTCAAGCTACCGATGCGTATTATGTTTGCCTATTACCCTATGCAGGATCATTTTTTGCTCAATTACTTTTCCAGCTTTGCCATGTTACATGTTGAAGGAGCGCTAAGATTTGTGCAGATCATGAGCTTCAACATGGTGGCATAGCGCGTCTCAAAACGCACACACTACGTTAGCCTGCAAGAATGAAAATATCCCTGAGAAATCAAAAAGATTTCATGCAAAAATTGGAAAAAGTGGCAAAGCAAGGTTAAGGAAAGAGGCTAGAAAAAAATTTAAATTCGACGGAATAAAAGTAGAAACAGCAGCGCAAAAATTGCCTGCTGAGATTACGGTGGCTATTAACAGAAAGAGAAAAACAAAGATATTTAACTATAAAGTATTAGTTGCTCAGTAAATTCATAAGGCCATCTTCCTCTCAAAATAAAGCACTTACAGCAAAAGAAAATGATTTTGATTAAACAAAATTTGAAGCTCTGAAGGTGTACAAAACGGTTCATTTTATTAACTCAAACCAAATAGGAAAGCAAAAGTGTACAAAAAATTGGACACACATTGGCTACGCAAAAGTAAAAACCTAAACAGCAACACACTTCACATTCAAAACTAAAAAAGCAACGCTGGTGAAGAAACCGCTACCATATACACTGATTACAAAAAGTCCGTTCAAAAAAACAAATTATACAGAAATTATCGAAAAGCCAAAAGTGAACAAAAAATTGAGAAATAGATTTGTTTTGCCCTCGAAATACATAACTGGTTTTTCAAAAACATGTATTACCAATTTCGAGCGTTGGAGAGTAGCTTAGATTTGATTTAAAAAGTTGCTAAATACTTAAAAACTTGCAAAAGAAATAAGCCCAAGAAAAAACGGCCAAAAACGGTTGGCTATATGCACAATCCGTCGTTGGCAATTCATTCAATGCAACATGTTCAAAAAATTCCTCGCTCAGAAAAAATTAGTTCGAATGGCATTTTTACGTTCGCTTCTCGGTCAAAACGTCGCCTGAAGACAGTTCTTCGGGTAAAAAAAACCTCAAGACAACAAATATTCCTCTTCGAGTCTTCAGAACCAGGAACACCGCGATAAAGCTAGGCTCAGCTTATAGCTATAATAATGAGTTATCTTGCAAGACTCTGGCAGAGTGAACGTTTTTCTCGCATGATTCCAGCGCAAAATTGTTTTCTTCCATTATTAAGTACAAGCAAAAGGCGGAATGAACGTTTTTCTTGCAAGATTCCAGCGCAAAATGGTTTTCTTCCATGATTATGGATAAGCAATAGTTATATTGCAAGATTTTGGCATATTATATAATTCAAGAATTTTTTTACGTTCATGACGGAATAAACTGTAATGGTCAATTCCGTCTATTATTAGGGCAAAATAAACCATTATTACAAAAGCACTCAATTCACACAGATCAGCAAAAAAATCTTTTCAGGCGACGTGGGGAAGCAGTTAAAGCACCCGTTATGTTACAAAGAAGAGGAAACTCACTCTTTATGCGAGGTTGAATCATATCCAGCCAGAGCATATTTTTCTGTCGGATGAGCGTCTCCGTTCACTGTGGGCCCAGTGGCACTTACCACCTCCCCTGCTGTCGTCGGATACCCGAGGGCGGCTGACGAGTTTGGCGATACGCCAGCATTGAATATTGAAGGCTGGGCTGGACTTGGTGTCGTTTCAGGAACCGCTGATGATTCCTCTAAATTTGGTTCGACATCCTTCCTTGTGAATTCCCGTCCTCTCCAATCACCGTCACTGCTCATATCCCATTTTTCCTCACTCGGCCAGGAATTCTCAAAAGTACCGGTCGAAAAATGTCCCGAATTAGGACCATTTCCATAACTGTCTCCTCGATTGCTGTTTCGACCGTTAAATCCCGCGTTACTTCTACCGCCCCCGCGTCCGAACCGTCCTCCCCCTCGGCCACCCCTAGATGAGGGTCCCTTGAACATGCCATAGGGTCTATCGTCTGAAGGTGACTTTGAATGGCCGTCAAAATCGACAGCTTTGGCATCAAAGGTTCTAAAACAAATCAAAAATTAATCTCAGAAAAATAAAAAAAATCATAAATTCTTGTTTAATGGTTTCCAAATTTGCTCCACAACCATCTGACAAAGTTTACATTTCAACGAAAGTGATATTTCTTTGCGACAATAGGGCAATTCAAAGCCGTCAAAATTGAAAAGATGTAAATTAATTCTTGGTTTTAGTAAATTTCTTTAGTTTTATACTTATTAAAAGCGTTCTTCTGTACTCTAAAACAACTGGAAAAGATTCATAATGGCTAACCCCACAACGAATGGCTGCTGGCTAAATGCAGATTGATTATTTCCATCGATGTCGCCTTTCTGGTCTTGGTACCCGATGCCATCCTGGTGCTGTGGGTGTCTGTTATGGTCCGCTCTGTTCATTCCACCTCGTTCTATAATAGCCTCGTTTAAATAAACTTGTGCAATAAAGCCTATCATTCGCCAATTCGAAGTAACAAACCGTTATTGCAAAAATCCCAGAAAAATTTAAAAAGCTGCATGAAAGTAAGGTATGACTTTAAGCAATAGCAAAATAATGAAACGCCACGTTATTTTCCTATTTCAGGATGAAAGAAACTTCGCAACCCTTGCTGGAATTACACTCAAAAACTCAAATTGGAATTCTAAAACTGTCGAAATTGTTTCTCATTTTTCCAGCAACTTAATAGTTGAGGGTTTCTCTAAGTTTTCTGAAACTACTGAAGCTCTAAGACGACAACTCAATGACCGAAGGCTTCACCAGTTTATCAAATGCTGAGACGCAGAATCGTTGGTATGAAAAATGGCATTAAAAAGACACTAACATGACTAATAAAATTGCACCAAACTTTTTTGAGAGCAATTAAAAAGTAAGCAGCAAACAATCTTTTAATAGATAATTTCAGAGCAACCGGAGCGAGGCAAAATTGTGTTACAAAAACAAACCTTCTCTTACTTCTTACAACAAAGAATTTCTAAAAAAAGGCAATCAATAGCTCATAAGAGCCAAAAATTACAAAAAGATTTTTTAAAATTTACATTTATAGATCAAAAATTATTCAAAAACGATTCGAAATGATAACCCTTCTCTAATTTCTTACAACAAAAAATTTCCAAAAAGACAATCAATAGCTCATAAGAGCCAAAAATTACACAAAAAGATTTTTAAAAACTTACACAATTTATAGATTAAAAATTATTCAGAAACAGTTCGAAATGATAACCCCTTTTTCAATCAATTCAGAAAATTTTACTTTTTAAAGCACTAGACTTTTTGAAGTGCCTCTTTGGCGTATCTGCTTTGAAACAAAAATTATTTCAAAACATAATTCAAATTACGGAAAATCGACAACACTAAAGCGTAAAAACAACTCGTATTGATCCCTGTCTTACAAATCTCAGATTGTAAGAAAATAGCTCCAATAGCTTTATGGATTTTCGCAAAAAGATCATGAAAAACATAGCCGGCAAATTGCCGGAAGAGCTGCGAAATAGACTTGCGTGCCGTAAAATCGATGGAAACAGATGAAAAAAATGAGTTGAAGTTCTCAAGCCTCTTAAACACAGCTCGCAGATTAATAAAAAATAGCCGCAATAGCTTCGTAGATCTGCAACGTTATTTTGATTACGAATCTGTATAACTTATTGCTGCTTCTATTAGCTGCTCTCAATCTTCATTTAGTGACACGCTTTCGTTTGACATTGTCACTTTCAATTAAAGAAAAGAGAAGTGAGGAAGCCATACTTGAGATTAAGCTAAGTCACGTATGACCAAAAACTTAATCACGCAACTGAACGAGAAAACTAGCTCCACTAAGAGGTCAATTGAGTAGAAATTGCATGAACGAATTAACAAAAAAGCAGATTTGAATCATTGTGATGTTATATAGTCGTAACAAACATCTTGACAAAATAAAAAACATATCGGGAAAAGTCCTGACACAATGCAAAGAATTTTCATTTACGAAACAAAAGAACAGAATAGAAAAACATTTAGAAAAAAATCAGACTCAAAAACCAGTGAAAATAAATGTCAAAATGCCGGATGTCAACAAAAAACCACAAGCGAGAAAGCAAACTTTTTATGAGACGCCATACTCTAACTCCACTTGCTTTCTCGCTCCTCTTCCTGCTTTGGCCTGACCATAATGATCACTCAAATTTGACTTTGACAAAAATCATGGAAAATTGTGAACCGCTCTTAAAACAACTTTCAGCGATGCAATCATATCACTTGTTCAAACTGACCATAAACAAACTCAACTTAAGCTTTTGAAGTTCCAAAAAGCATTTTTGTGAGTGAGGCCAGTCGCCCAAGATCAAATTACCCACGACAGGGTGTACTACAAAAGAACGTTTTAGGTACAAAGAATAAAAGGGTTCAAACCCTCCATATCCCGGATAACAGTCAGCGAGCTTAACCTCTTAACAATATCGCCTTTATTGACTCCAATTATGATCAGTCAAACGTGAAAAAGTTGCTCAAAAATCAAGCAAAGTATGTTCCAGGACAAATATAGTGAATTCAATTAACATATAATTAGTTGACCTTATCTCAATTAAAGCAAACAAAAGTCTAGTTGAGGGTGAGGAAAGAACATTTTGAGAGTGAGGTATAAACCTGCTCCACAAAAAATGTTTGATGCATAACAAACATATCATAGCGAACATCGTAAGATCATATCTCTAGCAATGCAATGGTTTGAGAGGCGTGGTGTTCCGAAACTAAGAAAAACTGTGATTTTAAAAAATGCTATGCTTCGCGAATTATTCATCATAGCTAAATTTTATGCGAATACCCACTGAGAGAGAGCAAACGAATTATGTTTATTTGTAGGAAAAAGAGCCTAAACGACTAGCGTCGGGTGATGTGCTATCAGACCACTGACATGCAGTCAGCTTCAGTAGTAGCTAGCTTTGACTTAGTGAGGAGTTTAAGTTTAAGGGAGAGAAAGATGCTCATGCACTCAGGTTTTTTTACGGTGTGTGTGTGGAGTAGGGGTGTAGGAGAGTCAAGCGCGGGGAGGAGTTCGGTGCGCCCGACGTTCGTGGGGGGGGGGTTGGGGTGTTGGATGGGGTATTGAGTTGGATCCAAACCAAAAAGAACTGCCCGGTAGTTCGAAAAATCGCATTAAAATTATAGCAGAACTAACTAATTGCCGAACTAACATCAGAACTAAGTAATTAAAAATGACTCGCGACAAAGAGGCACGAGTTAGAAAAACCGCCAGAGGACGTCCGAAACGAACCAGACACAACTGAGTGGATTACGACATAAAAATTGTTTTAAAAAATCAACCACTCTTATACATCTGTATGAGGCGGTTTTTTGTTTCTATTTTACATAGAAACTAGCCTGAAAACGTCTAAAAATGTTCTATTGATGTTGCCTTTTCAACTCTTATTGAGCCGAAAACTGTTAAACAAGATAAAAACTTTTCCCCTAATTCTGTAATGCAAAAGTCTTACTTTAGTACCAGTATAATTGATCCAGACACAAACTTTGATTAACAGTGTATACGCTACTAGTGCCGTTTCAGAGGGCGAGAACAAAAGGTGGGGGATATAGTTCTCATAGAAGTATCACTTATTAATACGTTAGGAAGTCATCTAAAACTTAATATGTAACAAGATACTCATAAATTCTAGTTCTTTAAAAAGCTCTTACCGCGTCTCTGATACCTCCCACGACTGCCAGAAGTTCCCTGGTTTGACTCGAATGGCATCGAATCAATGTGATTGGACATTCTGGATTCAGCATCATGCCAATTGCCAGTCTGTATCTCCATAAGAGGTTGCACGTCTTGTGGTCCATTCGTCGCGGACTCATGTTCGCTTTTTTGGGACCTGTTTTTGTCCCTTCTATTACTGCTACTTGCGTTCCCAGATCTTTTCTGGGATCTGTCAAATTTATCCTTCCTGCCATCTTTCTTTTTCGAGTCTTTCTCTGAACTGTTTTTCTCTTTGTCAGACGAAACCTCTTCTGTTTCTTTGAGTGATGTTGTCTTTTTCCGCCTGGAGGTTTTCTGCTGAACTTTGTTGGCATCCTTAAGCGATAAAATAACAAATGGAAACCTATGCGACTTATTTGTTAAAATCTCAGATCACATCAGAGCATAATGCGTTATTTCTACTTGTATCAGAGCTTTCTGGCAACTTAAACAAGTTGCCACAAAGCTCTGAGTCACTGGAAAAACTGAAAAGGTGGTTAATATAGCGCTATCTTATCATTATTATTGCGGTGCATACCTATTCTCTTGTTTTAATTTATAACATCGACAATTTATAAAAAAACTAACATGTAATATCTAATAAGTAATGAAAAAACGAAGTAATAACTTACGGGTTGTTGTTTCATGAGCTCTTCAAGAGCCAATTGTAGGTCATAATTGTTTCCATTTAGTGCAAACACCGCCTCATCATCTGAGACATTTGTGATGCTGACTATTTTTGAGACAAGCTCAGTTAACTCGCCTTCTTCCTGCAATACAACTTCCTGCTTAGAAGGCTGAAAAATGAACATCAAGCACTAAAGTTGAAAATTCTCAGATCAAAATGCTGAACAGAAATTCATCACCGAAAACCCAAATAGTTATTTAATTCTGCCTACTAACGGCATGTCATTATATCTAATTTAATCAAATTGCTAACATACTCGTCATTTCAACTTAACAAACACCGAATACATCTATTCTTTTTAAAGATTTCATAAACAGCACAAGCAACAACGTTCATTCCAAAATGCCCAAATGCCACATTTGCACCCCAAAAATAGCTTATATTGTGTAATTCATGCGATTTATCCTACATTTCGCGGGATTTCACTGGTTTAGGGACTATATACGAGCCTATGTACTATGTACAGCCAATTTTCGAGTCCCGCAAAGAAATTGATCTCAGATGACTGAATTCTAAATTTGTTTTTTTTTTACGAACAAAAGCTAGTTCTCATTGGTTTCACTTTTCCTGATACAACACTCAGATAGAGTTACAATAACGAAATTGCTCTGAAACAATTGACCAAACTGAGAGGGTATGTTGAACAAAAATTGAAGCAAAAAACATCAACTTGTCAGCTTTATATTATTACTCCAAATAGTGTATTTTGTGTTCGTATTTTGATAATTCGTCTGTCTAATTCCACAGAATACGTACCAGCAAAGCGTTTCGCAAGAGCTCTTTATCATAGCAAACATGATAAAATTATTCAAATACGATTCTTTTAAAATGGAACCTTTCGTATTTTTTGTACTGTAGAACCTGATTTTGATAGGGCAAAGATCAATGAAAACTACTCTCTAGTGGAAACGTGCTGCCGTGCCGCTCGCTCAAACAACGGATTAACCAAATTCTTATGAGCTTAAAAAAACCAATAAAAAACAAACCAATAAAAGTTAGGAAATCTAATGTCATATGGTAATTGAAAGCAAAGTTTTAGGTAAAAAAAACTATGATCAAATTCCTTAAAGTGGACTACAAACAACAAAAAATATTTCAAGTCACTTGTTTTTGGTCTCTGCAGGACAATATTTCATTGAAAGCTCTCCTTCACTGGAGAGAATTCAATGTTTTAATAAAATTCATCAAAAGTTTATCGGCAGAAATTTTAAAACCCTAGAAAAAACCCATTTCAGCGCAAAATTTATTTCCATATCACTTACTTTATAAATTAGAAAGATATGGAATAAGAGGTAATGTTTTGTGTTGGTTCAAATCTTATCTCGGGAGCCGAATGCAGAGAGTAGAAGTCAATTGCATTTCCTCGCAATGGTTGAAAGTAAAACATGGAGTACCGCAAGGGTCTATACTAGGCCCCCTGCTTTTTCTTATCTACAAAAATGACCTACCACTTCATTGTAAACATGCTCAAGTCCTCCTTTTTGCAGATGATACAAATCTTACGTTTCTTAATAAGTCCTGCGAGGAAGTGCAAAGAGAAATTGATAATGTTAAACACTGGCTGGATGCTAATAAACTTTGTTTGAATATTAATAAGACCATTCAATTGAATTTGAAGTCAAGCGAAAATAGGTTTGATATTGATAACAAGTACATTTCCATTGAGCCCGTATGTAAATATCTCGGCATTTTAGTTGACTTCAAATTTTCCTTTGTCTCTCATTTATCGGTGCTGAAATCGAGACTCTATAAACAATGTGGTATTATTTCAAAACTTAGGCATTATGCCCCGCGTAACCAGCTTATCAATTATTATAAAACGAACGTAAGTTCTATTATCCAATATGGCATACTAGTCTATGGGTGCAGCAGCTATAGCAACGTGTTGCCCATTTACAATTTACAAAAGAAAATACTTAGACTCATTTATTTCAGAAAGAAATCAGACAGTGCTAATGACATCTTTGTTAAAAATAATTTACTTATCATCTACCAGCTTCATATATACGAGTTATTAAAGCTAGTTTTGAAGTCATTAAGTGGATTACATCGTGAAAGTTACCTTAATTCTTTGTTCTCGTTTTCGCCATCGAGACCTACGCGAAGTGCATCAAAAACATTACTAATGGAACCGTCTTGTAAGCGAATGATTGAAAAACGATCAGTTAAATTCAGAGCTTCGAAGCTCTTTAATACATTGAGTAAAGCCGATGTTCTTCCCTACAATATTATTGGATCAAATGAAAAAGTTATAAAAAGTTTTTATCATAAATTTAAGGATACATTTTTGGTTAATAATGATGATATAGTGAAATACATCTTTGAATAATTTTTCTAGGAAATTCTAAAGAAAACGACCCCTTGGATAAAAGCTATCGGACATCTGCTTTGGGGATGGGATTTCTGTGAAAAAAAATGAGCTCTCAATTCCTTCTAGTTTCCGAGTTATCGCAGTTTTTTCAAAATTTTTAAATTTTTCCCGCTAAAATTGCTTCTGAAAAACTTAGAAAAAAAAAATTTTTTAAACCGAAAAGTTTTGGAGGCCTATTTTATGCCTCCAGTAGTTTTAACGGGGTTTGATTAGGCTGCTGTTAAATTGTGACGACTGTAGCAAAAATATTTTATAAGTTTTTGATTTTTTTGAAGTCCATTTCGTTAATAACGATGATTTAGTGAAATACATCTTTGAATAATGTTTCTAGAAAATTCCTAAAAGAGACGCCTTGGATAAATGCTATCAGACATCTGCTTTGGGGATGGGATTTCTGTGAAAAAATATGAGCTCTCAATTCCTTCTGGTTTCCGAGTTATCGCAATTTTTCAAAAAATTTTGAATTTTTCCGGCTAAAATTGCTTCTGAAAAACTTAATAAACATTTTTTTAAACAGAAAAATTTTGGAGGCCTGATTTATGCCTCCAGTAGGTTTAACGAGTTTTGAGCTTCAATTAGGCTGCTGTTGATTTTTGTCCAATGTAGCAAAAATTTTTTAAAGTTTTTTTTTCCATTTCTTCATTTTTCTGTTTTTGTTATCATAGGAACTTCATTGTTGAAATAGTCCTACTGACTAGTTTACAGAGTCTCTAAGGGCAGTGCGTGTGGGTTTAAATACCCTGTTGCCTGTCCACTTTGATCATGTTTGTACGAGTCAATATTTACGTTTATTTTTGTACTTTCTGTTACTTATTTGGTACTTGATCAAAGAAATAAATTCTTTCTTTCTTTCTTTCTTACTCCAAGTATAATTATCACCAGCAATTCACTGTAACCTGTCTCTTATATTAAAAAAATAGGAAAACAAAACAATTTTAAAATAAAATTTAAACTGGCAACAGGCTGATTTCTTGAAACCGTTGGTATAAACAAAAGCCGCATTATTAAAAGCCAACCAGTTAAGGTAATTAAAAAAACTATTGAAAATTCAAACAATTTATCAAAACAAAGTGACAAATTAAATTTTATTTCGCTTTGAATTTATTCTTATTCAAAAATGTGCTCCCCCCCCGAAAAGCAAAGAACAGAAAAAAAAAACTACATAAAGTTTTCAGAATCTTAACTACCCTAATGCAAACGACGACAGAGATATTGAACTCCACAAAAAATTCAAGTTCCACAAAAAAAAACAAAACAACCTAAGAAAAGAAACAAAAACAATCAGATTTGTCACGGGCAATAGTTAATAACTAAATCTAACAACAAAAGCATCAATTGTTGTGTATTGAAGATAAATATGCATCAAGCTCATTAGCAAACGAAAAAGCTGTTATTTATGACAAAAATTTAAAAAAAACATAGCTGGCAGATTGCCAGAAAATAGCCGCAATAGATTCGTAGATCGGCAGTCTAAAAAAAACAGTAAAAAAGACAGATCAAAAAAATTTATCTTTTCATTGAAGGCTGATCTGTTATATTTTGATTAAAAATCTGTATAAGTTATTGCTGCCTCTATTAGCTGATCTCAAATAACCTTCATTTAGAGTGATACACACCCATTTGACCTTATCTCTTTGAATTAAAGTAAATAAAATTCAATTTCAAAGTGAGGAAGTCACTTTTGAGAGTGAGGTAAGTCAAGTGTGACCAAAAATTTAATCACGCGCATGAACAAAAAACTCGCTCCGCTAAGAGCGAAAAATGACGTCACACATGCAATTCAATTGAAATTGCATGAACGAATGAACAAAAAATGGCTGTGACGTCATATGGTCGTAACAAAAATCATGACGACGAAATAAAAAAACATAGCAGGACAAGTCCTGACGTACAATTCAAAGAATTTTCATTGACTAAAAAAACTAGACCTAAAACGGACTATGAATGGATTGGAAAAACCATTTAGAAAAAAATCCGATCCAAAAAATTGAAAAAACAGAAAAAATCAAAGTGAAATTGCCGCATGTGAACAAAAAACCACTAGCGAGAAAGCGAATTTTTGTTCAAACACCGTTTTTTCACTCTACTTTAAATTTAGAGCGAAAAAATTTCACGCCGCAAAACCACTCGCTTTTTCGCTCCATTTCCTGTTTCGGCGTGACCAAAATCACTACTCCAATTTGACTTCAAAAATCATGAAAATGTGTGAACAGATCTTAAAAAAAAAAGACAGCTCCCCAATACAATTCAAATTCTTTGAATTGTAAAAAACCAAGAGAAGGCCAATAATAGCCTCAGCTATCGCTGTGCGGCTATTAAAAACCAATCTGAGGAAAAATGTGAGTGGAATTGCCAAATTTGTTTTTGTCTAAAATCGAAGAGAGCCCTATTAATACTGATATGTTGAGTTCAAGGACAATCAGATGACCTCCGCCTGAAAGTTTTAAATACAAATCTAAGTTCATTTAGTGACAATGCGGCAGTTTTGCGATGTAAGATATGCAATTGTCACAAAAATTTACCATACAATTGAAATGAAAACCTAAGCGGGGAAAGAGATCCGGAATACAATTCCTTCTTGAGACTCCCTGGCTAAGCTCTAGAAATCAATGATCAGCTAAACAAAATTGATGTTTTTAGCGTTTGAAGCTTGATCACATGATCAAGGAAAATGGGTTAAAAAAATAGCATCAGAAGCATATCCAGACAACAAAAGATAACCAGTTAACGTTGGGCGGATTGCTGTCAAAGAATCAGCTAACTTTGGTAGTAGCCACAGCTTGGGCTTAGGGCCGCGGGAGTAGGAGGGTTGTGTTGTGGGCGGTGAGGGGGGGGGGGTAGAGTGAGGATCCAAAGCGTGAAAATCTGCCCTGCCCTTTTCACTATGATATTCATGCCCTCTCAGCAGGTTCAAAAAATTGTCAATTTAGAGACCAGCAGAATTCTGTGAGAAGTGCTCAAGACTTATTGCCCTCCAATAATTGCTAGAAATTTTGCTTGAGCGAAATTATTAAACTAATTTCAACTCACCTAAACCAACTTCCACAAATTGCCTAAGACCCATATCTTATAGAAAAACTAATTGATGAAAACTTTGAGGGAAATACGCGTACTAGGTTGAAATCGTTAAACTGTCAAACAAATATTATTATTATTAACAGAGAGCAGAAAAGCTTTTGGAGCGGAATTAAAGAGAAGTAAACAACACGAAGAACGATCTTTTCCTATTGTGCCTCCCAGATTAGTGGGTGCATATTCTTCGCATCCCAAAAACGCACTTGCCATATTTCTACATAATTAACTAAAAAATGGCAGGTGGTCTGTAACTGAGGGTGCATAACTTACTGGGGTGAGTGCACAACGGAAAAGATCCAACGAAAGATGAAACTTGAAACCGTGTACCAAAAAAAATTAACAAATATTTGCCCACTTAGCCGCAATCATTTCTTTTGTAGAATTCAAAAGTGTACCCTCCGGATTTGCGAACTAAAAACAGAAAAAACTACTGATATTTTATGAATCATTACTCCACTAATGAAAACGACAACAAAGATCTTTAACTTCCAAGATGAAAACGCAACAACAATTTTTTTAAATTAGAAAATTAACAAAATCAGTCAAACCTGACACGAAATTGCATTGAAACCTCAGTAACCAATGACTTAAACCAACAATCACGGCATCGAATGTAGTGTATTGGATAGAGATAAGAGCTACGTTACAATCAATGGATTAATGAAATTTTTGTCCATTTAAGGCCGTAAAACTTAAAAAAACTAAATTAAAATGTATATATTAATTGTATAACGTCCACAAATGAACCTATGCCTAATCTCAACTTGTCTCATTTTGGTAAGGATATTTGAGTTAAAACTGAAAAATGCCACTGAAAGTTCCGCATGTTAAAAAAAACTTTGCTACCCCTATTTGTTTTCTTTTTCTCTGGGTCTCAAAAAGAGTCTTGAAAAAACCCCTCACTCGTTTCTTTTATCGCTTGACCTTTGACTAATAGCCCTCTTAAAAAGCGATAAAAAATGAGAATCAAACAAGCAGATTGAAGAGATTTTACCAGCTGCGAGAGATAGAGAGAAGTAATTCAAAAGACATCCAACATTAAAGTACATAAAAACCTCAAAAATTTATCTTCTGTACAGAAATAGTTATTAACACACACTTTTGAAAGATCTGTAGGTGTTACATTGACAGCATATATTAAACGAGAATATATAAAATTAACATTGTTTTGGATAGAAACAAGAGATACGTTACAATTAATGGATTATTGAAATTTTTGTCCATTTTTTACAACTCTTTCTCTAAAAATCAATACTATAAAAAGAACTAACGTGTCGATTCCTGACCCATTTACAGTGAACTGATGAAAAGCCGTAAAACTTAAAAAAAACTAAATCAAAATGTATATATTAATTGTATAGCGTCCACAAATGAACATATGCCTAATCTCAACTTGTCTCATTTTCGTTAGGATATTTGAGTTAAAACTGAAAAATGCCACTGAAAATTCCACATGTTAAAAAAATTTTGCTACCCCTATTTGTTTTCTTTTTATCTGGGTCTCAAAAAGAGTCTTGAAGAAACCCCTCACTCGTTTCTTTTCTCGCTTGACCTTCGACTAATGGCCCTCTTAAAAAGCGATAAAAAATGAGAATCAAACAAGCAGATTGAAGAGATTTTACCAGCTGAGAGAGATAGAGAGAAGAAGAAGTTACTCTCAAAAGAGACATCCAACATTAAAGTACTTAAAAACCTCAAAAATTTATCTTCTCTACAGAAACAGTTATTAACACACACTTTTGAAAGTTCTGTAGGTGTTACATTGACAGCATATATTAAACGAGAATATATAAAATTATCAGGGGAAAACGATTCTAGCTTACGAATTAGATACTAACAATTAGTTAAACTAACAGCCTGCCTTTTCACAGCTCCGGAAGAAAAACCAACGGACTGAAAGTGCCTTTCTCAAAACTTATAACTCGAGGCTCGTATTTCAATTTTTTGACCCTTTCATGGTAGCTATACGCGTGGCTAAAATTTCTACATCGGAGAACGTTTTTGTGAATCTGCTGTCCCAGATGCCATTGGCTTTAATTTCCAATCTTGCGTCATCTTCAGTGCTGGTAGTTTTATTTGCGAAGGACTCGCCTTGCAAGGGCAGAAGATTGGGCTCGATTTCAACATCAAAACAAATTTAAAAAAAAACACAAATTACAAACATCAAAAAACACACTGGCGAAAGAGCCAGGGATATTATGTCTTAAGCGGTTATACCCGACTCTGGGACAGTGAAGGGCATGGGCAACTGTGAACGGCTCGCCACAAACACAGTTGGACGCAATTTTGGGGGGCTCCCAACCATACCAAAGAGCAATACCATCTCGGAAATCAGACTTGGACAGAATGAAGTTATATTTTTTCAATGGCATGGCATTGAGCCAGCATGAAGCTCCTTTTTCAGAGGCCAATTCAATTGCATAACAATTTTTAATGCTGGATAACAATTGCATAACTTTTCCTCATTCATTTTCACTGATTTATGTTTTCTGATCTTCTTAGCCTTTTTTAATTGTTGGACTCGATATTTGATACGTCCCCGAGGGATAGCGGCTGTGAAAAGGTTTTTGAACGTTTATTTTTGAGAACTCTATTTTGAGGGCTAATGATGTTGAGTCCACCTTCGCGTACGGGGATTGAAAATATGTAGCGATAGGTTTCGATATAATTGGTGTTACATACAAGTTTAGGGATTAGGTGATTATTGATAACTTCCTCGGCTTCTTCCAACAAGTCGAATGTGTGACGTTGTCCTCGATAAGAAGGTTAATTTATGTTGCACACAGTTCGTCAAGCATTTTTACACATTTTGAGGTGCAATTTTCGCGTGTTTTGCTAATTTTTGCAATATACGTAGAATGTTTTGCTTTTGATCTTCTATGTATTGTCTGCATGAGTCCACGTTTCCGATAAAAGATCAAAGACTCTTGATCCATCAAAAATATCTACTTCACCATTAAAAATTTTTTGCGTCACTGATGATCTCTGCTTTGGTTATAAGACCGCATTTGATAACAAAATAACCGAATGAAGGATCATGCAGTTTCAACTTCGATAGAAGGACCTTCAGCGCTTCAACCGATCCGGCGGCGTTTCCGTCATCCGCGTACCATTTCTGAATCAGGCTGACGTCGATAACTTTTTCGATGAGGGCCAAATTAACCTGGTCCATACATTGCCATTGCAAGTGGGTCGCCTTGAGTGGTTCCCTCTCGGGATTGCAGAACTTTGTGACAGACATAGAGATTAGATGGGTCTTACAAGAGTTGGATAAAGCCAAATGAATAGATGGACAAAGGACTTACTCCGATGTTTTTTAAGGCTTAGTCTTACTGTTAAGGCTCAAACTGTTGCAGGCATTTTTATCAATAAGGATGGCCTGTGCCTCCGGTTTCTCGAAGGCCTCACGTAGAGAGTGAATGGCATGTTCAATTCCGCATCTTTGACCAAGCAAAGTTGAAGATTACCTCCGAGGATTGTACGCATCAAGACAGCACACCTCGTCTGTCGCAATCAAATTAGTCAACTTTGCCAATGACTTGCAAATGTCGTTTGACGTAGATTTGAACGACGTGAGGATGCGTCTGTATTCATTCGCATCTAATCCTGAGGGACCATGGCTGCTGTGTCTTCATGGCCGATCTACGTATTGCAGATGCAGGTTAATGCGATCATATATAGATATGGTGATATGGCAATGTATTTGAATGGGGGTCTTTCACAACGTAGTCAAGATTTGCAGTCTGTGCTGGATTTTTTCTCATTCATTTTCACTGATTTATGTTTTCTGATCTTCTTAACCTTTTTTAATTGTTGGACTCGATATTTGATACGTCCCCGAGGGATAGCGGCTGTGAAATGGTTTTTGAACGTTTATATTTGAGAACTCTATTTTGAGGGCTAATGATGTTGAGTCCGCCTTCGCGTACGGGGATTGAAAATGTAGCGATAGGTTTCGACATAATTGGTGTTACATACAAGTTTAGGGATTAGGTGATTATTGATAACTTCCTCGGCTTCTTCCAACAAGTCGAATGTGTGATGTTGTCCTCGATAAGAAGGTTAATTTATGTTGCACACAGTTCGTCAAGCATTTTTACACATTTTGAGGTGCAATTTTCGCGTGTTTTGCTAATTTTTGCAATATACGTAGAAAGTTTTGCTTTTGATCTTCTACGTATTGTCTGCAGGAGTCCACGTTTCCGATAACAGACCAAGGACTCTTGATCCATCAAAAATATCTACTTCACCATCAAACATTTTTTGCGTCACTGATGATCTCTGCTTTGGTTATAAGACCGGATTTGATAACAAAATAACCGAATGAAGGACCATGCAGTTTCAACTTCGATAGGACCTTTAGCGCTTCAACCGATCCGGCGGCGTTTCCGTCATCCGCGTATCACTTTGGAATCAGGCTGACGTCGATAACCTTTTCGATGAGGGTCAAATTAAGCTGGTCCATACATTGCCTTTGCAAGTGGGTCGCCTTGAGTGGTTCCCTCTCGGGATTGCAGAACTTTGTGAGAGACATAGAGATTAGATAGGTCTTATAAGAGTTGGATAAAGCCAAAAGAATAGATGGACAAAGGACTTACTCCGATGTTTTTTAAGGCTTAGTCTCACTGTTAAGGCTCAAACTGTTGCAGGCATTTTTATCAATAAGGATGGCCTGTGCCTCCGGTTTCTCGAAGGCCTCACGTAGAGAGTGAATGGCATGTTCAATTCCGCATCTTTGACCAAGCAAAGTTGAAGATTACCTCCGAGAATTGTACGCATCAAGACAGCACACCTCGTCTGTCGCAATCAAATTAGTCAACTTTGCCAATGACTTGCAGATGTCGTTTGACGTAGATTTGAACGACGTGAGGATGCGTCTCTATTCATTCGCATCTAATCCTGAGGGACCATGGCTGCTGTGTCTTCATGGCCGATCTAAGTATTGCAGATGCGCGTTAATGCGATCATATATAGACATGGTGATATGGCAATGTATTTGAATGGGGGTCTTTCACAACGTAGTCAAGATTTGCAGTCTGTGCTGGATTTTTTCTCATTCATTTTCACTGATTTATGTTTTCTGATCTTAACCTTTTTAAATTGTTGGACTCGATATTTGATACGTCCCCGAGGGATAGCGGCTGTGAAATGGTTTTTGAACGTTTATATTTGAGAACTCTATTTTGAGGGCTAATGATGTTGAGTCCGCCTTCGCGTACGGGGATTGAAAATATGTAGCGATAGGTTTCGACATAATTGGTGTTACATACAAGTTTAGGGATTAGGTGATTATTGATAACTTCCTCGGCTTCTTCCAACAAGTCGAATGTGTGATGTTGTCCTCGATAAGAAGGTTAATTTATGTTGCACACAGTTCGTCAAGCATTTTTACACATTTTGAGGTGCAATTTTCGCGTGTTTTGCTAATTTTTGCAATATACGTAGAAAGTTTTGCTTTTGATCTTCTACGTATTGTCTGCAGGAGTCCACGTTTCCGATAACAGACCAAGGACTCTTGATCCATCAAAAATATCTACTCCACCATTAAACATTTTTTGCGTCACTGATGATCTCTGCTTTGGTTATAAGACCGCATTTGATAACAAAATAACCGAATGAAGGATCATGCAGTTTCAACTTCGATAGAAGGACCCTCAGCGCTTCAACCGATCCGGCGGCGTTTCCGTCATCCGCGTACCATTTCTGAATCAGGCTGACGTCGATAACTTTTTCGATGAGGGCCAAATTAACCTGGTCCATACATTGCCATTGCAAGTGGGTCGCCTTGAGTGGTTCCCTCTCGGGATTGCAGAACTTTGTGAGAGACATAGAGATTAGATGGGTCTTATAAGAGTTGGATAAAGCCAAATGAATAGATGGACAAAGGACTTACTTCGATGCTTTTTAAGGCTTAGTCTCACTGTTAAGGCTCAAACTGTTGAAGGCATTTTTGTATCAATAAGGATGGCCTGTGCCTCCGGTTTTTCGAAGGCCTCACGTAGAGAGTGAATGGCATGTTCAATTCCGCATCTTTGACCAAGCAGAGTTGAAGATTATCTCCGAGGATTGTATGCATCACGACAGCACACCTCGTCTGTCGCAATCAAATTAGTCAACTTTGCCAATGACTTGCAAATGTCGTTTGACGTAGATTTGAACGACGTGAGGATGCGTCTCTATTCATTCGCATCTAATCCTGAGGGACCATGGCTGCTGTGTCTTCATGGCCGATCTACGAATTGCAGATGCGTTAATGCGATCATATATAGAAAATGTGAAATGGCAATGTATTTGAATGGGGGTCTTTCACAACGTAGTCAAGATTTGCAGTCTGTGCTGGATTTTTTCTCATTCATTTTCACTGATTTATCTTTTCTGATCTTCTTAACTTTTTTTAATTGTTGGACTCGATATTTGATACGTCCCCGAGGGATAGCGGCTGTGAAATGGTTTTTGAACGTTTATATTTGAGAACTCTATTTTGAGGGCCAATGATGTTGAGTCCGCCTTCGCGTACGGGGATTGAAAATATGTAGCGATAGGTTTCGACATAATTGGTGTTACATACAAGTTTAGGGATTAAGTGATTATTGATAACTTCCTCGGCTTCTTCCAACAAGTCGAATGTGTCTGACGTTGTCCTCGATAAGAAGGTTAATTTATGTTGCACACAGTTCGTCAAGCATTTGTACACATTTTGAGGTGCAATTTTCGCGTGCTTTGCTAATTTTTGCAATATACGTAGAAAGTTTTGCTTTTAATCTTCTATGTATTGTCTGCAGGAGTCCACGTTTCCGATAACAGACCAAGGACTCTTGATCCATCAAAAATATCTACTTCACCATCAAACATTTTTTGCGTCACTGATGATCTCTGCTTTGGTTATAAGACCGGATTTGATAACAAAATAATCGAATGAAGGACCATGCAGTTTCAACTTCGATAGGACCTTTAGCGCTTCAACCGATCCGGCGGCGTTTCCGTCATCCACGTATCATTTCGGAATCAGGCTGACGTCGATAACCTTTTCGATGAGGGTCAAATTAAGCTGGTCCATACATTGCCATTGCAAGTGGGTCGCCTTGAGTGGTTCCCTCTCGGGATTGCAGAACTTTGTGAGAGACAGAGATTAGATGGGTCCTATAAGAATTGGATAAAGCCAAATGAATAGATGGACAAAGGACTTACTTCGATGTTTTTTAAGGCTTAGTCTCACTGTTAAGGCTCAAACTGTTGAAGGCATTTTTGTATCGATAAGGATGGCCTGTGCCTCTGGTTTCTCGAAGGCCTCACGTAGAGAGTGAATGGCATGTTCAATTCCGCATCTTTGACCAAGCAAAGTTGAAGATTACCTCCGAGGATTGTATGCATCAAGACAGCACACCTCGTCTGTCGCAATCAAATTAGTCAACTTTGCCAATGACTTGAAAATGTCGTTTGATGTAGATTTGAACGACGTGAGGATGCGTCTCTATTCATTCGCATCTAATTCTGAGGGACCATGGCTGCTGTGTCTTCATGGCCGATCTACGTATTGCAGATGCGTTAATGCGATCATATATAGACAAGGTGATATGGCATTGTATTTGAATGGGGGTGTTTCACAACGTAGTTAAGATTTGCAGTCTGTGCTGGATTTTTTCTCATTCATTTTCACTGATTTATGTTTTCTGATCTTCTTAACCTTTTTTAATTGTTGGACTCGATATTTGATACGTCCCCGAGGGATAGCGGCTGTGAAAAGGTTTTTGAACGTTTATATTTGAGAACTCTATTTTGAGGGCCAATGATGTTGAGTCCGCCTTCGCGTACGGGGATTGAAAATATGTAGCGATAGGTTTCGACATAATTGGTGTTACATACAAGTTTAGGGATTAGATGATTATTGATAACTTCCTCGGCTTCTTCCAACAAGTCAAATGTGTCTGACGTTGTCCTCGATAAGAAGGTTAATTTATGCTGCACAAAGTTCTTCAAGCATTTGTACACATTTTGAGGTGCAATTTTTGCGTGTTTTGCTAATTTTTGCAATATACGTAGAAAGTTTTGCTTTTGATCTTCTATGTATTGTCTGCAGGAGTCCACGTTTCCGATAACAGACCAAGGACTCTTGATCCATCATAAATATCTACTTCACCATTAAAAATTTTTTGCGTCACTGATGATCTCTGCTTTGGTTATAAGACCGCATTTGATAACAAAATAACCGAATGAAGGACCATGGAGATTCAACTTCGATAGAAGGACCTTCAGCGCTTCAACCGATCCGGCGGTGTTTCCGTCATCCGCGTACCATTTCTGAATCAGGCTGACGTCGATAACCTTTTCGATGAGGGCCAAATTAAGCTGGTCCATACATTGCCATTGCAAGTGGGTCGCCTTGAGTGGTTCCCTCTCGGGATTGCAGAACTTTGTGAGAGACATAGAGATTAGATGGGTCTTATAAGAGTTAGATAAAGCCAAATGAATAGATGGACAAAGGACTTCGATGTTTTTTAAGGCTTAGTCTCACTGTTAAGGCTCAAACTGTTGAAGGCATTTTTGTATCAATAAGGATGGCCTGTGCCTCCGGTTTCTCGAAGGCCTCATGTAGAGAGTGAATAGCATGTTCAATTCCGCATCTTTGACCAAGCAAAGTTGAAGATTACCTCCGAGGATTGTATGCATCAAGACAGCACACCTCGTCTGTCGCAATCAAATTAGTCAACTTTGCCAATGACTTGCAAATGTCGTTTGACGTAGATTTGAACGACGTGAGGATGCGTCTCTATTCATTCGCATCTAATCCTGAGGGACTATGGCTGCTGTGTCTTCACGGCCGATCTACGTAATGCAGATGCGTTAATGCGATCATATATAGACAAGGTGATATGGCAATGTATTTGAATGGGGGTCTTTCACAACGTAGTCAAGATTTGCAGTCTGTGCTTTTCAACTAATATGTCCATTACTGTTTTCGTTCCCAGTTTTTGATTTAGGGGTAGAACACCGCTCTTCGATTCGTCGGTTAGACATCTTAGTGCATTTGAGATTCTTCCAGTTTCCATGTTTTTGTCGAATAGTTTGAATTCCTTTGTTTCATGTTTAGTCTTCGATTTCGTAAGTTTGTCTTGTAGTGCTTTCGCCTCTATAGAAATAATAGTTCAACTTCGCAATGCATCCAGAGGTTCAGTGGCCTAGCTATGATTTTACTTTCTGATCCATCGTTGCCCTTTTTTGTTATAGCGAGGATGAGATGAGGCATGACCATAGCGGCTAACATCCCAGCTTCACTATTATGGTTAATTGTCTCACATTGTGAGAACACAACGCTGAGCGACTCGACAAAGCGATAGCCAAATAGTCTGCGAAAAAAAATAGTCTGTAAATCAAATAGTCTGTGAAAAAAAAATTGTAAGAAAAATTTTGGTCTGTACGGACACTCTCTGTTAAATATCCGTTAAATATCTTGCAGATAACGTTGGAAAAACAATAAATTCAAAAAATCTCAGCTTTTAAATTTCATATTTTTTTCAAGAAATAATGCAATGACCAGTACAACAGCCATCATGCCATAAACTTAATATACACCAACCTGTTAACCCGTTCTTTTAGAGGACTATTTTCATGCATCCAATTTTATCATAAAATTAGGGTAAATTGTGACTTTTAAATTCTTGAACTTAATTAGTTTTCAATTGATTTTATGATATGATGATATCTATTGAATTGTGTAGTACAAGTGGGCAATGATTACGTTCAGAAGAGGTAGCAAGAATAGCACGATCAACCTATCAATTTCTGCAAACAGTAAACTTTTCATTGAAGAATAACTTTTCATTCCAACCTTCTATATCAAAGGAATCCAAGGAATGATTAAAACCAAGCGGATTCATAAGGTATTCAGGTGCTTACAATTGCCGAGGAAGATGCTATAAGGGTAGCTCACCATTAGTGTGTTGTTGAAGATGATGCAAGTGATGGAGTTTCGAGCATCAAAATATGTACATTGAAAGGTGAAGTAAAATTACAAAAACCTAACAATCATAAAGCAAATCTGAAATTTAGAACGAAATTAGGATAATTCTGGATTACGAAATCCAAATGCTTTCGATGAATGTTGTCACCAAAACTTTTTCCAAAAAAGAAACATTCTAACTTATCTAACCAAACAGTATAACTGAAGCAATCCAGTCTGACATGCTGGTTTTTTCCAAAATTTCGTGGATATTAATGATGAATAACATTATTTGAGTATCTATTCAAGTCGGCGCGAGTAACGCTATGATTAAGAATCCACTTCAAATTGGGGACCAATCTTAGGCGACAGAGCTTTAGTTATAATAGTAGTAGTAGTAGTAGTAGTACAAGCTTCGGGCTTTCGCCGTGGGGTGTCAATCCCAGTGTTCATCAGTCTACTTCAGTTTATCTTTTTGCAGCTGTTACATGACCCACATTTGCACACTATTCGCCAGGTGCAGGTTGTTGATTGAAACTTTTTGTGAAGTATTTCCAGTAGATGTTGGTGATTGTTTGTTGAGTAACTTCGCCGTAGTTTCTGTATACGCGGGAGACAATGTTATGTATACGCGGGAGACAACGTTATCTCTCGTAGTTTCGAATTGTAAGATATTTATTAAATAGGTTTGGAATTCACCACGATCTATTTATCAAGGTCAATTAAAAGAAAGTACCTCCCCTACGATGCTAGTAAATCAACTGAGCGGGGGGGGGGGGTTGGGGGTCAAGCTAAACTACGGCTCAAAGTAGGGAGCCAATTGCGGGACGCTGGCAAGAACCGCGGGCGCACTGGAGGCATAGTAATGCTACAAAAAAGACTAAAGCAGCAAATAACAACAGTTGTTTCAGCGCTTTTGAAGCTGATGGTCCAGCTGCACTAGGGCATGCAAAGAAAAGCGGTAAAAAATGTTGCTTTCTCAACATGAATTACTCTTTGTTCATATACATAAACGATATATCAATCACCTCAGGATACTGAATCTCTTACCCCTTCCTATGTATATCCAGTTGAATGATATCCTGACAGCTGCTAAACTTAAGAACGACAAAAGCGAACACACCTTCTTCCCAGACATAAACGAGCTTCCAGGAAGAAGCAAAGAACTGTTAACTTACGAAAAAAAAACAGAACTGAAAAGGCGAGAGGCCAATTCTTTTCAAAGACATGCAAAATAATTAATCGATTGAAAGCAAAATATTTCTCAACCCGAAGAAGTTGAAAAAACTTGTCTTAAAGGAAATTTGGAAATTTGTAAATCAAAGTTTTTGCGATCAAAATATCTGCAAATGCCAGTATCATTGCGACTGCGGAACGTGCAGAGAGAATTGAACACAATTTTAATGTGTGTTTCTAGGGAAATAATCCCCTCAGTGATAACTAAAAATCCTAAAAAACAGACAAACAACAATTTCTTCTTTTTAATAGATTCATATCTGTATGCTTCACAAATGCTTTCAGGGAAATTTTTTGCTAGCGGGTAGAAAATTTTTACATCAAAATGTTTTGGTGAACCTGGATTCCCAAGTGTCTTGACATTGATATCTAATCAGTTGTCGTTGATTTAGGAGCCAAAGTTTCCCCTTGCAACGCCTGAAGACAAAAGTTTTACGCGGTCCCAACCATAGCGACTGCAAAGCCATCACGAAATTTGCTTTTCTTTAGGTCAAAGTGATATCGCTTCAATAAGATAGCGTTCAAACAGCGTGATGCACATTTTTTTTACAAGCTAAGTCAAACAGGCAAATCTCGTACTTGTTCAACTCGCTCGAAATTTTTGTCTCTATTGATTTGATATCATTGTTGTTGCTTTAGTTTGGATTCGCGCAGAGATAGTATTATATCCGTGCACTTTATGCCAAAATGGGTTTGGTTGGGTGTTCTCTAAAGCAATTTACTTCTCGAGCGTAAGCTGAAGAAAATAATCAAAGCAAAAACCTTTACTTAAATTGTGAAAAAATTCAGCGAGTGTTGCAGAGTTAAATCAAACTAAGTTTTAAAGTAAAAGAAACCAATTTGTCAAATTAAAATTACTTGAAACAAACGTTTTCGAACTTTACGTTCATCGTCAGGTTAAAACTGTTTTACAAATTGTTAAAAGATAAAATAAATATGTAATTACTTTGTCTTAGGCCCCACTTAAAACAATTCTTGGAACTATTCTAAAAAATTCAATCGAAAATTTTTCTATATGTACAATATTTAGCCTATTTGCAACTCAACTTTACATCCGTTATCAATTTATTTAAAAACATTCCTATTCAGGGTTTTTCGATTTTGGCCATAATCTTGTATTTTTAGGGTTATTCCGAATTTGCCCTAAACTTAAGTATCCCTCTTGTGGAGGTTTTGCATATTTTGTATTGGCATGCACAAAATATTTTTTGCCCTATGTTTCCTCATTCAGTCAAAATTATAATTTGAACTAATTTTTTAACGTGAGTTCCCGCCCCCTATTTTCATAGCGTGTGTTTAGTGCCGGCTTAAGTTTGCTGATGTATATAGCTTCGATAATCATTAGTTTTTCTACCGTCCGCCAGGCGTCCAGAATTTTTCATTCAATGTCATTTGTGGCGCCGCGACATGCAACCAGATGTTGACCCACCTGTGAATCCTTCTTTGGATGTTCTGTTATCCTTGTGGTAACATGCCGGCTTGTTTGCCCAACATAGATGGATCCACATCTATTACATTCAATCTCATTTACCACGTGGGATTTCAGGTGTCTATCGAATGATGATTTCAGGGTGGGGAGGCATGATCTTAATTTCCGCGTTGTAAAAACCACTTGCAATTCGCATAATTTCTTCAATTTGCCTGCAAAGTTTTGAGTAAGGTTGCCTCTGTATTGTAGAAAAATAGTTGGCTTATCATAAGATCTATTCTTGCTTTTTTGATGCTCTTTTGGTGTTGTTCGCAATTTGTCTTTACCGCCACTTATTATCTTTTCTAGAGTCTGATTCACTATTTTTGAAGACCAATCTTCTGGATATTGATTTTTGGTCCAGCAAGTTTTGTTCTTTTCAAGAGCCTGATCGAAGGCCAATCAATTGAAGGTTGCATTAAAAACCCTAAGAACCGCCCCTTGAATCACATTTTTCTTATGCTGAAGCGACGCACAGCTGCAAAAATTCAGTATTATTCGAGTGTCAGTTGGTTTTTGATACCAATGACAGGTGATATTACTTTTGCTGCTCACATTTACTATAATGTCAAAAAAACCAAATTCCCTTGTAAACTTTTTCTAAGGCAAACTGCAGGTTGTTGTGTAAAGAATTTTCAAGTTTTTTAAATAAAATATATTCATTAAGTTTTAACGAATAAAGTTTAAAAAAACAATTATTACAGATGCAAATATGAATGAGTTTCATTCGTTGAGAGGAAGGCAGCTCAATGTTGTGAATTGAGGTTTTAATTATGGCCGTTGGTTGTGGTCATATCAGTTGTTAATTTATCTTTTTACCATTTTCTCTAATCGCTTCGGGATTTTCTTATTGTTCTTTTCTACCGCATGGATCCCCGTTAATTAAACTAAGAGCTAACAGGGTTACCTGTGTGACAAATGCCACCAAGAATAAACATTTCTTGAAATTTCTCGTCAAGATCGAAATCCATGATGACTTCCAACTTAATTTATGATGCTTTTCTTTTTATTTTGTTAAAATCCAGCTTACTCCTGATTAAAATTTGTTTCTGTTGCTATTATTAATTGTAAAAATTTTGAACGGAATTTACACTTTTTGGATTTTACACTAATGAGATACGTTCTGTTCTTATGGTTTTTTTGCGTCTGTGTTTTAAAAAATCTGTATTGCAATATCTCAGAAGATTGAGTTTCAAGGGACCAATTTTGAGTTTAGATAGTTTTCTGCCTTTTCTACTCCGTATTCATCACAATTTTTCCGGCCATTCTCGTCCTCCACAAAACTCTTTGCTTGCAAAATGATTCTGAAAAGATAATCCTGACCACCATTGTCCGGATGACGCGGCAACAATAAAGTTTTGAAGTGCTTCCGAACTGTAGTGGTCCCTCTGAAGCAAAAACAGTAGCTTATATAAATTTGGAGGACGACTGTGCAATTTTTGCTTCCGGCCTCCCCTGGATGACATTTTTTGACGTCTGTTCCGCGTTCACACTACTTGTAATTTTTCTGGTATCTTTCTCGACATTCTCCAGTTGTTGAGCTAAACACTCGCGCTCATATACAAGAGGGACACATTCCCCTGTATTGGATTCTGCTCGATTTGCAGCATCTTCAAATTCACTGTTCAATATTTCAATCCGCAGGACTGCCGCCGTTTCCCAGCGTTTACCAGTGACCTTTTTGTCTCTAGAAGTTGTTCATGTTATCTTTTACCTTCTAGTTTTAACTGCCGCAGCTCTCTTTGAGCCGAGCGCCAGCAAATCACAGCATATCGCTGTTTTTAATCTTTCTCTGCTGCTATTCAGTGTTTGCATGCAGATCATAAAGCTTCATCAAATTGATTGAAGCTGGGTTCAAGATATTGAGGGCGGAAGCTGCATCGATGGTACCACATCTGTTTTTATCAGACTTCAATTCTACAATCCGATAAACGTGGTGCCAGACTATTGACTTGACTTCACATAGTTTGGGTAAGTAGTAGCAGTAGTCGCCAACTCTTGGTTCTGCCATTCCTATGTATTACCGGTCAACTGTGTTCTTTTTTCATGTCAAATTCTGTTCCCTAGAACGCTGTTTGAGTTGATGAAAAAGACTGATACATCCATTGCATTATTTGGTGGCAGTGCAGGTACAAGACTGGTTCCACTGCGTACCATATCGATTGACAGGAACACACGGATGACACAAACAACGATTTTAAAGCCGATAAAAATAGTAGTCATCAAACTGATGGCGGCTTCCCTGGCCACCTGCGAGACTTGTTTTACTTTACTACCACAGATATCAAAAATTAGGAATTCGTGCCAACGGTGCCCGTATCTCAAGTCGAAGTTGAAGAACTCAGAGGTCTCATGTTTATATAAGGCTCATTGACTCAGGAGAACCTCACTTCCTGTTATTGTTTTTCTCAAATGCTTTAGTTTTGGGCTGTCTCGCTAAATTCAAGGTCATTATCTGTGGAAGTCCTTTTCAATGATGCAATATTTGACATAAACTCTGTGATTGGGCATGTCATAGGGCTTATCAATCAGTACCAGTTGTCGGCCATTTGTAATCCACGACCCTTTCTGCAACTCAAGTGCATTCAAGTACAAGGGGTTGCTATTCGCTATTGTTAAATTTATATAGAGTAATTTAGAAATAAAGTCAATGTATCCTATATTTTCAAAACTGTTGTCAGAAGACACCCTGAGTAGTACTTTCTCTGTGCAACACGATTTTTCTATGACTCTAACGATAACTTTAGCGCACTTATGGACATAAAGTACTTCTCCCGCTCATTTCGCTCGCCATCTCTGAGCGTTTTGTTGATTTACGAGAATTTGGTGTGAATTTCCGTTGGGTGGTGTAGTTAGAATCATAGCAATCTGAGAAGTTTCTAGATAACAATTTAACAGCTCTATTTATTTCAAATTTGCGATTATAGCTCCAAAAATTCCAGTCAAAGAGTTGATTTAGCTTTGTGTTCTTGAGATCTGTCTCAGATTTATCTGTTGATAAGAAGTTACCTTCCCTCAACCTCAAATTCATTTCCGTATTATAATTTTCTGTGGTTTGTTTTCGAAATCTTAAAATCCTCTTTGTTTGGTCTTGTATTTCACCTAAACTATTGAACAGTTTTTCCGTCTAAGTTTGTCGTCAAATAACTGCTGTTTGCAGCGTTGACAATTTCAGCTGGTGTCGAGTTCGAAAATTTAACGATTGTAAACATATTTTATTTAGTGTTTTGGTCAAACAAATGTTATACTGAATCTAATTCAAATTTATCTCCTTGATATTACAAAGTTTGCTCTTTTTTCAGAGGGCCTTTAAAATATAATCTTGTTACTTTAGTTTTTTCCCTAGTTTGAATGAACAAGATTCAGCATTTATCATGCAGATTACAGCATTTATCATAATGTTATTTTTTTGTTGTTTACATTTTGAAGTGATCCAGTCCACGGGTTAGACATGATTCACTCTTTTCTCATCTCAGATTGCCATGAAAGTTTATGATACTTTCTGAACAAACTCTGGGTTGCTTGCGTCACCATCCCTCACATTAAGTGTTTTCTGGAGCACGCACCGAATTCAAAGTCAACAATTCCCGGTAACAAAAGTCATAACCCATAATGTGAAAAAACTAATATGTTAATCAATTGGAGAAATATCCACTTCATCTGAACGTTCAAATCTGAGTTCCACGCCCTCTGCACTTTTTCGTATCACCTTCAAAAATACGTCATTAACAATGCTTTCCTCTGAATTTTTAATCCTTGAATAATAAATAGTCCTTCAAATTCTCGTCAAAGAAGTCTAGTTTTTCCCGACGCACTTCTTGGTTTGATATGGTTGTTCGCTAGCATTATGCGAAGTAGAAGACGTACTTCTATTTTGAAACTCTTCGCCTTCACTTCTTTTGGCTGTTTCCGCCAGGATATCCCGCTTCTGCTGTGTGGCTACCTTGGGCGCAGGTATCGTTGTGCATCTGTTCTTATTGTTTGTGTTAGTAGTTATTGATTCTCTTGTACTCCCAATTCTTGATGTTACAAAAGTTGCCCCTTGACTGTTTCATTTTGACTTTATTTTTAGGGTGAATTTGACTATTTTTGTCTTCAGGAATATTTCATTTCTGTAGGTCATCCAGTTTTTAAGTGACTACTTCAATTGCCACAAAAATGTTGTCCCACGTCAGGACATGAGGTGGTTTTGTTGGTTCAATCTTTACTGTGTTAGTTTTTGTCTTAGCAGTGGTAGCACTTCTGCTGTTAACACGCACGTTTGAGTCGATCGTTGTTTTGCGAAGTAAAAATTGTTGATTGACTCACGTTTTATTTGTGGTCCACTATAAAAAAATTTATATTTTCTGTGTGGCCAGTTTTTATGGTGGGCTTGGTCACTTTTACTAAAACACATTTTTAACACTGTAGTCCAAACGTGCTACGGTCATAGTAGGTTTTCCGTCTTTCTTGCTTCACGTCCATGCTTTCCCGTACCAGTTTATAACAAGTTTGTAGTTCTTCTTTCACGCAAACAACAGAATCACTCAAGACAGGATACGTTTTGGTTTGTATTGATCGATACATGCAATCCATCGGAATATCGCATGAGCGTACAAAGTAGAGGTGAAAAAGGCTTTACTTGATCACAGAGTGAAGTGATGATCTGGAGGTCATCATTACTAGGGGAAGGTAATTGCTCCAGGTGTTGTGATGTTCACCCACATACTTTGCCAGAGTTTCTTCAACTTTGCAACAAGTACAATCTATCATTGCGTTTCCTTGAGGATGATAAGTTGTTATTGATGTCCTGCTAATTCCCAGCTCTTTATACTTGTTCTTGAAAAGATTCGAGATAAAGTTACTGCCCTTGTCACTAGGGAGACTTGACGGACAATTATTTTTTGAGACCCATTCATTTACAAAGGCCTTAGCTATTGTTGAAGCTTCTTGGTTGCTATTGGGAATTGCTTCATACCTTTTCCTAAACTTATCTCTATTTAATAGAATGTATTTATTCCAATTGACTCGGATAAGGGCCCGAAATCTGCCAGACATCTTGCCAAAATGGTAACTTGGTGTTCGAGTTGTAAAGTTTTGTATGCGTTTCTAGTGTGGCGACTTCTTTTGAAAGCGTACTTCGCAAGAACTTACCCACTGGTGAACACCTTTTCTCATCCAGGGCCTGTAAAATCGGTCTCGAATCTAATCAGATGTCTTTAGTACACCAAAAATGTCCGCAATGAAGAAAAGGTAGAAATTCATTTAATATCGATCTATGAATAACTATTTGTGTCAGGTTGTCAAATTTGTCAATACGTCTGATTCTCTCAATTAGATCGTTTTATATTCGTAATTTTCTGAAACTAGTCCAAAGTTTCCACAATGCCCTGGAGGCTGTCGCCATGTTTTCATTTGAAGACTTTTGCGTTCTCAATCCGTATTCTCAGTGAAAACAAGTTCGGCTGAAGTTTTTTGATGTTCATCTAGTTGTTCCACAGATTTTCCTAATCCAATGAACCAGATATTTTCATTTTTCTTGTTTACCTGGTTCACTTGATCGCAATCTTTGACTCCTTCGGTCTCTGAGACTCTCGACAGAAAGTGTGCGTGAGGAATCTTCTTTCCAACTTCGTGTTTGATTTCAAAACCAAATTGACTGGGTTTTTCTATCCATCTGGCCAATAATACGTCTGGCTCCTCAAAGCTATTTAATCACGTGATAGATCTGGTAAGAATTGAAAAATTTTGTCCCAGTGAATTGTTTCTGAAGTGTTGAGCGGAATAAATTATCGCAAAAAATTTCGATTTGTCGCAAGGTAGTTCAATAGCTTCGTTGACTTTTGCTGAGCGTTTTGCTTGCGTATGCAATAAACAATTGACAATTTGACCCATGTTGTCTTTGGAAAATAATTGCGCCAAAGCCAAACAGAGAGGCGTCGATGGTTCACGTACAGGGGTCCGTGTCGTTTGGATAGCTCAAAATGGTTTTTTTCTGTATTGCTTGTTTTAGTTGTTCAATTGCTGAATCACACTTTTTGCTCTAAGAAAATTGTTCTTTTCAATTGAATTGCTTATAAAGCCGCTCTGCTAGTTTTTCAAAATCTTGTATGTATGTTCTGTAAAAAAACAACAGGACCTAAAACTACTCTCGACTCTTTTTTGTTCGTCGGCTATTCTTGTTTATGAGTGTCGCTACGTTTTATGGATGCACATATACGCCTTTATTTGATACGTTGTGTCCCAGGAAATAAAATTTTTTCTTCTAAATAATATTACATTATGAGCTTTTCGTTTTTAAACCGGCGCCTTTAATTCGTCCAAGTACAAGCTCTGGACGGTTCAGATGCTCCTCAGGGGATCTACCGAAGATTATTATGTCGTCCAGGTATACTAAAGCTTCAGGAGATTCCCGCCATGATCAGTTCCAGAAAAATTTGAAAATCTCTGACGTTGGCACCAAAGCCATAGCCAGTCTCTTCCACTTGTGGATTCTAATTGTAATTACAAAGCTTTCTTGTTCCGCGACTCTTCATCCAGCGCCATTTAAAATTATCCCGATATCAAAATGACATCGGAAAAGTAACAATTTCCATCTAGATAGTCAAGAGCGTTGTTTATTACTGGCAGCGGCCAACTGGTTTTCTCGATTCGTTTGTTCAAACCTCTGTAATCTACAACTAGTCTGTAGCTGCCATCTTTCTCTTTCACCATTATTGATGGTGCTGCCCAAAACAAATGGATTGGATCTTGTAGATTTGCGTCCTCTAGATCTTCAACATTTTTTTTCGTTGCTTTTTTTTATCAAAGCTCAAACTACAGCAACTTTTTCTGAATGGTTGTGCATCTTTGTTGAGATTTAATTTGGGTTTAATTTTGTCACATTATCCTAAGTCATCGAATTTCGGGAATACTTGTTGATGTCTCATGAAAAATCATTTTACTTTCTGTTTCTGCAGGCTATTTAGACTAGATCTTTCCAAATTTGCCTTTTGAAATATTTCTAATGTTTTTGGTTTTTTTATTTCAGAAACAACAATTCACAATTAATTTTTATTTGTTTTCGAGATAGCTTCCTACTTTTGTGCTCCTATAAGTTGTCACTGATGCGTCAAATTTAAGTTTTTTTTTATCGAACTAGAACCATCTTCATTGATATCATACAGGCGGCTTAAAGCAAGCTAGTCTTCAATTCAAAATCTTAAAATATTGTGATTAATCCGTCCACTGCTGGAATTTGTTCTCCGTTTTCATCAGCTGATCTAATTCTCATTATATAATTGTTTTTACACATTTTATAAAAGTTTTTTACAGCAATCGCAAAAACGTTATCACCTTGGATCTCTGTGTGGAAAGCGGAATTGAAAATTTAAACAGATAGCTATATAATTTCCCTTCGTGTAAGTTCAATACACATTTATTGGTTTTCAGGAAATCAGTTCCCACCAGACATCTTATATCTTCGACTGTCATTTTCACAAATTCTTGTTAAACCTCCAGTATTCAACTCTACCAACAGCATTACTTTTCTCATTTTTTTTGTCACGGCTGGGCTATTGGATGTTAGCACGCGTTTCTTGTTTGTTCCCAGTTTTCCTAGTTTTTTGTTTTCGGACCATCTCAAAAGTGATATGCTACTTCAGCTAACTATTAATCCAACGTATCAGTATCCATGAAGTCCGATTACGGTTTAGACATTTAGTTGTATTTGTCGAAAAACTCTAATGACATTACAGATCTCAGTGGTCTTCGTTTTGGAAAGGACGGTTTCAGTTCAAATGTTGCGAATTTCTGCAAAAGAAACAATTTCGACAATTTCTTGATATGTGTTCCTCTTTTCCACAGGCACTGCATTTGATAACTACCTGCCGTTTTTCCGAGACTTTCATCTCTTCCAGAAGATCTGTCTCTGTGGCTAGGTCTTGCTGTTGGAAAACGCCGCTTATCACTGAAACCACAATCTTGTTGTTGTCTTCTATCACGTCTCTCGTCTCCCCATCATACTCAAGAACTGCTTCGTTCCTTTGATCAATTCACGCTGTTTGTCATCTACTGACAATCGGTTCACTAGCTTGATGACGGCCTCTACTAAATCCTTTGTTTCATCCCGTCTAATGTCCGCAGCTTTTGGTGTCTGCTCTTCCTCTTCTATTTTGGTAGCAGCTTCCAGATGCGACGCTTGTTTCAAAACACTTTCGATTTTTTTATCCTTGTTGTCGACTTGCCTCTTGACATCTAACCTCACCTGACTATGGCTGACTCTTTCTAGAATTCCTCTCGAAATCAGATGATTTCTGATATCTTGCGACGCAGTCGAATACGACTTCAAAGCCAACTCCTTTAAATCTCCATTAAAATTTGTCAGTTTTTTTGCTGGCTGCTGTACGCGGCAAACTAATCACCTCGAATAACGACCTGTTTTTCGCAATGGTGTTCTCAAAAGCTTTTAACGCAGTAATCCTATTTTTCTCTTGTAGCTTGCGTTGAAGTGCGATAGATCTATATGGCCTAATTTTTTTAGCAAAGTGCAAACCATTCATCAACTTGGCGGGTTGGATCTTTTTCGGTTCTTTTCCAATGTTGTATTTCCGCTAACAACACAAGGTGCGTCGCATAGCTCTCCAAATCGTTTGAAAAGGTGAACGCTTCCAGTAATAGCACCCTTGAAGTCGAGCCTGTTGCCATTCTAATGTTCCCTTTCTGGAATTGTACCCTTTCTAAGACTTTTTTATCTTGTTTAAAATACTAGTTTCTTCAAGATGTTTAGAAAATTCATGGTCACCAAAATCTATTCTATCTTTTTATGTCTGAATATTTAATTTAATTGATTTAATTTACTGTTTCAAAATTTAATAAAATGTTTTTTTTGAAATTTATAAATTCTAATATACCGTATTTTTTGATGACTGTCCCACTTAGGTTGTTATAAATTTCAAAATGTTTTATCTGAGCTCCAATTTGTATTCCTCTTAGAAATTTTAATTCTCTTTTTTGCTATGATTACTTTAAGAAGAAAACTATGTGCAATAATTTTCCATTATTATTCCATTTTATAGATGTCTGATTGATTTGAACAATTTATTTTTGTTTACAGTTTAAGGATTCTGCAGTTTTATTGTTTTAGTTGTCTTCTTTTAACCGTTGGTACCCATCAACTCACAATTACAACTGGGTATGAAAAAAAAATGTTCGGCCAAGAATAGCAAAACTAACGGAATGGTTCGCACTTTAAGTTATCAACGAAAACAACAACTGTGTAAATATTCTACTGCCTTGATATGTTGTTTTCCCCCACTGTATTTTTTCCCACAAACGAGTAAAACATAGCTCCCACAAGATTAAATTCTCACTAGGGGTTCAGATTTCAAACTCTGTTAAAAAGTCCTTTTTTTCAGGTTATGAAGGGAGCTTCAAATTTTGTCAAGAGTTTTTTCTAATCGTTGGCATATAGGCCAAAAGGGCCATGGCTTTCATCGGATTTTATAACAGATTTCATAACAAATGATTAAGGCCTTGATTTGTCAAATATGGACTGATGATATGGTAAAAGCTGCTGGAAATGCATTCACAATAGATAATTCAATTAAATTTGATTTGCCTTGTTCTGGAGATTTATCGCGTAGGACAGCAAGGGCTGTTTTCTGGTGAAATTTGTATTTCTAAATTTATTTCAATTTTCAAGTTTTTTGTCTCGAATAGAAGTGTTTTTCTTGTTTGTCTTCCTACCAAAATTTGTTTTTTGAAATATTTAGTTGGTTTTAAACCTCTGTCGCCAGTAAAATGTCCATGCACAATATGCTGATACAGTTTGAGTCAGGGTTTCTAAGACACTTTAATTTTCGAGTGTCAAATGAAAAAAAAGTTCGAAGACAAAGCATTTATATAAAATGCAAAATAGATCATTTCAGCGAATGTTACGGAGTTAAGTCAAGTTTCTAAGAATAAATTTAAAAAAAGAGTTTTTACAGATGCAAATATGAAGACGTTTTTTTTGCTCAAGAGAAAGTCAGCTCAATTTTATGTTTTGGGGTTTTAATTATGTTGTCTGCTTGTGCTCATATAAGTGTTTAAATTATCTTGGGTTACTTTATCATTTTCTCTTATCGGTTTGTGCTTTTCTCATGTTTGTTTTTTACCGCATGGGTCCATTTTAGTAAAACTAACATTTAGCAGATTTAACGAAAAGATATTGCGGGATTTTATTTGTATGTGGAATTTTTTAATGGATTAGGCAATAGCTCAGCGTTGATTGATTTCTCACATCTATTTTACAGGACTTCAATATAAGGTGCTGTTCCAGATAAGGAAGTCGATTTATGCTGAACCAATGAAATGATCAATTTAAAAAAATTCTGAGGTGAAGCATTGGCATGAAAGGCAAGCTTTCTTAAACAATACTTTTTGCTGTTCTAGCTATATCTATATATTTTTCTCTGCATAAGCAAATACTACTACGCTTCCTAGTACCTTACAATCGTCATTTATTTCCACTATTTTGTGAAAAAAACCTGCTGTGTTTTTTTCAAGCTGTTGTTTTTTTGTAAAAACATGGTGCTTGGTAAGATTGTATCCAAAAGGAGGACTATTTTGTTCAACATGTCTTTTTTTCCAGATTATCAAGGGAGCTTTAAGTTTTGGCAGGAGTTTTTTCTATTCGCTGGCATCTTGGCCAAAAGGGCCATGGCTTTCATCAGATTTTATAGCAGATTTCGTAACAAATGACTAAGGCTTTCAATTTGTCAAATATGGACTGATGCTATGGTAAAAGCTGTTGGAAATGCAATCCCACTAGATAATTCAAATTTGATCTGCGTTGTACAGGATGTTAATTGCATTGGACATCAAGGACTGTTTGCTGGTTTTGGTTGAATTAGTTTCGCCGGTTGTACTAAAAAACTCACAATTACAACTGGGATTGGAACAAATTTTTTGGCCAAAGTTAACAAAACTTTTGGAGTGGTTCGCACTTTAAGTTATCAACGACAACAATAACTGTGTAAATTTGCTATTTCTACACACTTGATTTTTTGTACTGTTTTGCCCCCCTGTAGTTCTTGTTTCCTTAAACGAGTGAGAGATAGCTCCCACACGAAAAAATTCTCACTAGGGGTTCCGATTTGAAGCTGATGAGAAATATGGTACTTGTAATGATAGCGAGAACAATGAAGGGCTGATTTGAATTCTGATTTGTTATGCCAAATCTTGTTGTATTTTCAAAATTTATTTCAAGTTTCAAGTTTTTTGTCTCGGATAGAAGTGTTTTTCTTGTTTGTCTTCCTTCCAAAATTTGTTTTTTGAAAGATTTAGTTGGTTTTAAATCTCTGTCGCTAGTAAAATGTCCGTGCACATTATGCTGATACAGTTTGAGTTAGGGGTTTCTAAGATACTTTAATTCTCGAGTGTCAAATGAAAAAAAAAGTTCAAAGACAAAGCATATATATAAAATGCAAAATAGGTAATTTCAGCGAATATTACGGAGTTAAATCAAGTTTCTAAGGGTAAATTAAAAAAAAGAGTTTTTACAGATGCAAAAACGAAGACATTTTATTGCTTAAGAGAAAGTCAGCTCAATTTTATGTGTTGGGGTTTTAATTTTGGTGTCTGCTTGTCCTCATATAAGTGTTTAGATAAACTTGGGTTACCTTATCATTTTTTCTAATCGGTTTGTGCTTTTCTCATGTTTATTTTTAACCGCATGGGTCCATTTTAGTAAAACTAACATTTAGCAGATTTAACGAAAAGATATTGCGGGATTTCATTTGTATGTGGAATTTTTTAATGGATTAGGCAATAGCTCAGCGTTGATTGATTTCTTACATCTATTTTACAGGACTTCAATATAAGGTGCTGTTCCAGGTAAGGAAGTCGATTTATGCTGAACCAATGAAATGATCAGTTTAAAAAGATTCTGAGGTGAAGCATTGGCATGAAAGGCAAGCTTTCTTAAACAATGTTTTTTGCTGTTCTAGCTATATCTATATTTTTTTCTCTGCATAATCAAATACTACTACGCTTCCAAGTACCTTACAATTGTCATTTATTTCCACTATTTTGTGAAAAAAACCTGCTGTGTTTTTTTCAAACTGTTGTTCTTTTGTAAAAACATGGTGCTTGGTAAGATTGTATCCAAAAGGAGGACTATTTTGTTCAACATGCCTTTTTTCCAGACTATCAAGGGAGCTTTAAGTTTTGACAGGAGTTTTTTCTATTCGCTGGCATCTTGGCCAAAGGGGCCATGGCTTTCATCAGATTTTATAGCAGATTTCGTAACAAATGATTAAGGCTTTCAATTTGTCAAATATGGACTGATGCTATGGTAAAAGCTGTTGGAAATGCATTCCCACTAGATAATTCAAATTTGCTCTGCGTTGTACAGGATGTTCATTGCATTGGACATCAAGGACTGTTTGCTGGTTTTGGTTGAATTAGTTTCGCCGGTTGTACTAAAAAACTCACAATTACAACTGGGATTGGAACAAATTTTTTGGCCAAAGTTAACAAAACTTTTGGAGTGGTTCGCACTTTAAGTTATCAACGACAACAATAACTGTGTAAATTTGCTATTTCTACACACTTGATTTCTTGTACCGTTTTGCCCCCCTGTAGTTCTTGTTTCCTTAAACGAGTAAGAGATAGC
Organism: Convolutriloba macropyga; assembly: GCF_964194025.1. NCBI lineage: Eukaryota > Metazoa > Xenacoelomorpha > Acoela > Convolutidae > Convolutriloba > Convolutriloba macropyga. Next base: position 6,600,375 of record NC_134472.1, read on the forward strand.
TCCCACACGAATAAATTCTCACTAGGGGTTCCGATTTGAAACTGATGAGAAATATGGTACTTGTAACGATTGCGAGAATAATGAAGGGCTGATTTGAATTCTGATTTCTTATGCCAAATCTTGTTGTATTTCAAAATATATTTTAATTTTCAAGTTTTTTGTCTCGGATAGAAGTGTTTTTCTTGTTTGTCTTCCTTCCAAAATTTGTTTTTTGAAAAATTTAGTTGGTTTTAAACCTCTGTCGCCAGTAAAATGTCCATGCACAATATGCTGATACAGTTTGAGTCAGGGTTTCTAAGACACTTTAATTTTCGAGTGTCAAATGAAAAAAAAAAGTTCAAAGACAAAGCATTTATATAAAATGCAAAAAAGATCATTTCAGCGAATGTTACGGAGTTAAGTCAAGTTTCTAAGAATAAATTTAAAAAAAGAGTTTTTACCGATGCAAATATGAAGACGTTTTTTTTTGCTCAAGTGAAAGTCAGCTCAATTTTATGTTTTGGGGTTTTAATTATGTTGTCTGCTTGTGCTCATATAAGTGTTTAAATTATCTTGGGTTACTTTATCATTTTCTCTAATCGGTTTGTGCTTTTCTCATGTTTGTTTTTTACCGCATGGGTCCATTTTAGTAAAACTAACATTTAGCAGATTTAACGAAAAGATATTGCGGGATTTTATTTGTATGTGGAATTTTTTAATGGATTAGGCAATAGCTCAGCGTTGATTGATTTCTCACATCTATTTTACAGGACTTCAATATAAGGTGCTGTTCCAGATAAGGAAATCGATTTATGCTGAACCAATGAAATGATCAATTTAAAAAGATTCTGAGGTGAAGCATTGGCATGAAAGGCAAGCAAGCTTTCTTAAACAATGTTTTTTGCTGTTCTAGCTATATCTATATATTTTTCTCTGCATAAGCAAATACTACTACGCTTCCAAGTACCTTACAATCGTCATTTATTTCCACTATTTTGTGAAAAAATCCTGCTGTGTTTTTTTCAAACTGCTGTTTTTTTGTAAAAACATGGTGCTTGGTAAGATTGTATCCAAAAGGAGGACTATTTTGTTCAACATGTCTTTTTTTCCAGATTATCAAGGGAGCTTTAAGTTTTGGCAGGAGTTTTTTCTATTCGCTGGCATCTTGGCCAAAAGGGCCATGGCTTTCATCAGATTTTATAGCAGATTTCGTAACAAATGACTAAGGCTTTCAATTTGTCAAATATGGACTGATGCTATGGTAAAAGCTGTTGGAAATGCAATCCCACTAGATAATTCAAATTTGATCTGCGTTGTACAGGATGTTAATTGCATTGGACATCAAGGACTGTTTGCTGGTTTTGGTTGAATTAGTTTCGCCGGTTGTACTAAAAAACTCACAATTACAACTGGGATTGGAACAAATTTTTTGGCCAAAGTTAACAAAACTTTTGGAGTGGTTCGCACTTTAAGTTATCAACGACAACAATAACTGTGTAAATTTGCTATTTCTACACACTTGATTTTTTGTACCGTTTTGCCCCCCTGTAGTTCTTGTTTCCTTAAACGAGTGAGAGATAGCTCCCACACGAAAAATTCTCACTAGGGGTTCCGATTTGAAGCTGATGAGAAATATGGTACTTGTAATGATAGCGAGAACAATGAAGGGCTGATTTGAATTCTGATTTGTTATGCCAAATCTTGTTGTATTTTCAAAATTTATTTCAAGTTTTAAGTTTTTTGTCTCGGATAGAAGTGTTTTTCTTGTTTGTCTTCCTTCCAAAATTTGTTTTTTGAAAGATTTAGTTGGTTTTAAATCTCTGTCGCTAGTAAAATGTCCGTGCACATTATGCTGATACAGTTTGAGTTAGGGGTTTCTAAGATACTTTAATTCTGGAGTGTCAAATGAAAAAAAAAGTTCAAAGACAAAGCATATATATAAAATGCAAAATAGGTAATTTCAGCGAATATTACGGAGTTAAATCAAGTTTCTAAGAGTAAATTAAAAAGAAGAGTTTTTACAGATGCAAATACGAAGACATTTTATTGCTTAAGAGAAAGTCAGCTCAATTTTATGTGTTGGGGTTTTAATTTTGGTGTCTGCTTGTCCTCATATAAGTGTTTAGATAAACTTGGGTTACCTTATCATTTTTTCTAATCGGTTTGTGCTTTTCTCATGTTTATTTTTAACCGCATGGGTCCATTTTAGTAAAACTAACATTTAGCAGATTTAACGAAAAGATATTGCGGGATTTCATTTGTATGTGGAATTTTTTAATGGATTAGGCAATAGCTCAGCGTTGGTTGGTTTCTCACATCTATTTTACAGGACTTCAATATAAGGTGCTGTTCCAGGTAAGGAAGTTGATTTATGCTGAACCAATGAAATGATCAGTTTAAAAAGATTCTGAGGTGAAGCATTGGCATGAAAGGCAAGCTTTCTTAAACAATGTTTTTTGCTGTTCTAGCTATATCTATATTTTTTTCTCTGCATAAGCAAATACTACTACGCTTCCAAGTACCTTACAATCGTCATTTATTTCCACTATTTTGTGAAAAAAACCTGCTGTGTTTTTTTCAAACTGTTGTTCTTTTGTAAAAACATGGTGCTTGGTAAGATTGTATCCAAAAGGAGGACTATTTTGTTCAACATGCCTTTTTTCCAGACTATCAAGGGAGCTTTAAGTTTTGACAGGAGTTTTTTCTATTCGCTGGCATCTTGGCCAAAGGGGCCATGGCTTTCATCAGATTTTATAGCAGATTTCGTAACAAATGATTAAGGCTTTCAATTTGTCAAATATGGACTGATGCTATGGTAAAAGCTGTTGGAAATGCAGTCCCACTAGATAATTCAAATTTGCTCTGCGTTGTACAGGATGTTCATTGCATTGGACATCAAGGACTGTTTGCTGGTTTTGGTTGAATTAGTTTCGCCGGTTGTACTAAAAAACTCACAATTACAACTGGGATTGGAACAAATTTTTTGGCCAAAGTTAACAAAACTTTTGGAGTGGTTCGCACTTTAAGTTATCAACGACAACAATAACTGTGTAAATTTGCTATTTCTACACACTTGATTTCTTGTACCGTTTTGCCCCCCTGTAGTTCTTGTTTCCTTAAACGAGTAAGAGATAGCTCCCACACGAATAAATTCTCACTAGGGGTTCCGATTTGAAACTGATGAGAAATATGGTACTTGTAACGATTGCGAGAATAATGAAGGGCTGATTTGAATTCTGATTTGTTATGCCAAATCTTGTTGTATTTCAAAATATATTTTAATTTTCAAGTTTTTTGTCTCGGATAGAAGTGTTTTTCTTGTTTGTCTTCCTTCCAAAATTTGTTTTTTGAAAAATTTAGTTGGTTTTAAATCTCTGTTGCCAGTGAAATGTCCGTGCACATTATGCTGATACAGTTTGAGTTAGATGTTTCTAAGACACTTTAATTCTCGAGTGTCAAATGAAAAAAGTTCAAAGACAAAGCATTTATATAAAATGCAAAATAGATAAATTCAGCGAATGTTACGGAGTTAAATCAAGTTTCTAAGAATAAATTAAAAAGAAGAGTTTTTGAAGATGCAAATATGAAGACGTTTTATTGCTCAAGAGAAAGTCAGCTCAATTTCATGTGATGGGGTTTTAATTATGGTGTCTGCTTGTGCTCATATAAGTGTTTAAATTATCTTGGGTTACTTTATCATTTTCTCTAATCGGTTTGTGCTTTTCTCATGTTTTTTTTACCGCATGCTTCCATGTTATTAAAACTAACATTTAGCAGGTTCAACGAAAAGATATTGCGGGATTTTATTTGTATGTGGAATTTTTTAATGGATTAGGCAATAGATCAGCGTTGATTGATTTCTCACATCTTTTTTTACAGGACTTCAATATAAGGTGCTGTTCCAGATAAGGAAGTCGATTTATGCTAAACCAATGAAATGATCAATTTAAAAAGATTCTGAGGTGAAGCATTGGCATAAAAGGCAAGTTTTCTTAAACAATGTTTTTTGCTGTCCTAGCTAAATCTTTTTTTTTCTCTGCATAAGCAAAAACTACTACGCTTCCAAGTACCCTACAACCTTCATTTATTTCCACTTCTTTATGAACAAAATATGCTGTGTTTTTTCAAACTAATTTTCTTTTGTAAAAACATGGCGCTTGGTAAGAGTGTATCCAAAAGGAGGACTATTTTTTCAACATGTCCTTTCCAGGTTATCAAAGGAGCTTTAAATTTTGTCAGGAGTTCTTTCTATTTGCTGGCATCTAGTCCAAAAGGGCCATGGCTTTCATCAGATTTTATAGCAGATTTTGTAACAAATGAATAGGCATTGAGTTTGTCAATTAAGGACTGATGCTATGGAAAAAGCTGCTGGAAGTGCATTCACAATAGATAATTCAATTAAATTTGATTTGCGTTGTTCTGGAGGTTTATTTGCGTAGGACATCAAGGACTGTTTTTTGGTAAAATTTGTCACTAATGAAAAAAAAATTTTCAATTCTTCACTGAGATTTCGAAAACCGTTGGAAGTTTTTCCTTTTGACTTGTTATCAATAAATGCTTTGTGATCATCAGAAAATCGCTTTGCTTTAATTTTCCTTATGGATTTTTTGGCGTCAAGAATCAGGGAATCTATTTCATCCTGAGGCGTCATCCTCCGTTGTTTTTCTTGCAAGAATGAGATTATGCATCACTTTTGCGGAACACATAACCGCTTCAGCGTTAGAAGTAATTAAAGTACATACCGGCTTCCATTCAACAAATTGTTGAACTTGAAGCCAGTCTTGTATATTGCTAGCGTAAAAACATTGCTTTCCAAAGAACAATTTGATGATGTTGTTCATGAGCTCTTGTTTTCTTTTCGTTGAAGTTAAGCCAGTAGCTGCTGAGTTTAGAACAGCTTCACTAGCAACTTGCGATGTCTGGCTAATAAACATTGCAAAGCTTTTAGATTTGCTGAGGGTTCAAGAGTTGCTTTCCTTTTGCAGCTTAGGCAGCAAAAGTTCTCATGGCGTTCTCTTCTAGCACTGTTTCACCTACACTCAAGGTGTTGATAAGTGGTGGAAGAGTAAAACTAAAACCCCTCATTTTTTAAGATGGTTTGAACACCGTAAGGAATGTGAAATTTTGCACATAAGGGGTGAGATATAAATAAAAGAGGCTGTTAGTAGTCTGAAAAGAAATGATTTTTATTTCAAAATGCAAGTTTTCAAAATGCAGGTTAAAAAACCAGCAAATATCCAATTAACATAAAAATGAAATGCATACCATCTCTGCTGAAGTGAAGCAACTGGATAATAAAAAATGCAGACAAAATTTGTGCGGTTGTATGAAAAAACCTCTAAATGAATTAGATAGATTAGAATTTACATCATTATTGTGATCTTTTATAAAAGGATTATTTTGTGGAGCCAATAGTTTTTGGGACAGAGAAAAAGCAAGTATGAACAATAAATTTCATGTTTATTAGGTTTGTGCAGTTATTTGAAATCATTTGAATTGGCGTTTTGATCATTAAAATCAGCAATTTCTGTTACAGTGTGTAATTTCTTCGCTATACAATAATTGATTGTGCTGATCAGGACCTAAAAAGAAGCACCTCTAAAACATTGTATCATCGCTTTTGTCTGCCTACGGTTCGCGTGTAATCGTTGCGTTGACTAAATTCAACGAGAAGCCTCGAATTCTCCTCTGCTTGTAACTTGTGGTCAAAATTCACCTAAGAAACGCTATGGCACTACATGGAGAACACATAATAAAACGGATTCTTTGTGTATTTTTGTGAAAAAACTGAAAAAATTGATTTCAAAGCAAACCTAGTAATGGCGTCTCAGATTGTGTTCTGTCGTTTGTCGCCGCACTCAATGGTCAAAACAAGATGTGAGCACTCAGGATCTTTTATTTGAATGGGTGACCGACTAATCATACCTCAGGTCCAATGCGTTTCAAAGAATGTCAAACGCACAGCTTGTGTACCTGACAAATTACCCTGGCTCGTCACCGAGGAGAATGTTACGGTTAAAGGACCAACTTGGGTTTGCCGACCTTGGATATAGGCCTTGGTTCTTCAAGGCACTCTATCGGCCCTGTCATAACTTGTTGTTTTGCTGTCAACTTCGCTGCGTGAAGGGACACTTTTGAAAATAATTTTTGATCTGGCCTGCCAAATTGCTTACTTATTTTTGATCTTGATTTGCGGAAGGAAATCAAAAGACATCCCAACAACTGAATTTGATTTAATAAGACAAGATTATAACAAAGCGGTTATACACATATTAAAAATGAATGAACAGACTTGTCTGATCACGCAGCGCAAAAAGAAATAAATATGAACGAGAATTAAGTTACAATCGGAAAACAATATGTTTGGTTTGAATAAAACAAAAGAATGACGTGCAAATAAATAAAAATTAAATTATTGCATCTTTAAAGATTTACTGCACTAAAATAAATTAATAATGAACAGGTATACCTTACCGCCTTGAACTTTGATAAAAAATTGTACAATTAGGACAATTTTTAATAGAAGTAACATATTTACACTATTAATACTTGGTCCCCGGTTAAATATATATTAACAACATGAGCACTTGTTATCATAGCCATTGATATTTGAAAAATTGTTCTGTTTTTGAGTTTTAGAGGATCTAATCACAATTCGTGCTAACTTCCTCCACCTCGTAAACGATCATAGAGATTGCGTCGTTTTTTATGGTCGGGCTTCTGTATGCTGCCAAATATCTTACTCACGGTTCGGGAGGAGATGCATTTCCAATTACCGGAGAAATTTTCAAATCTTCTGGAGCTTGTTCTGCTGTTGGCTGAACGTGTTCACTAACAGAGATATTGCAAGATTGGAAATTTTTGACATCACCAGTTCTGCTTCGTAATTTTCGGTAGAGAGGTGACCAAAGAGTCTGAGGATGTTTCTTCGCAACAGTAATAGGTTGGGCTTTGTCTAGTTTTGTGACTGTTTGTCGCTCATAGCTCTAGAGGTTTTAGTTGTAATAGTGGGAATATGTCGCGGCGTTTTGGACCATGCATCTGTCGTGGGGATGATCTATTCGGCCAGCGAGTTGATATATGTTTCAACATGTTGTTTCCTGATGGCCGCGATTTTGGGTACTTTAAGGATGCCACCACCCAAGGCGCGTTCAAATCTGACTTCAAAGATGAAACTCCAGTGCCCGCGTTGCGCTTTTTATGTTTCATCTTCTTGTGGCCATTGATTGTGCGTATAAACTCTTTTCCATGGCTTCGGATCTTTTTCTCCACCAATTTGTTGCTTGTTTTGTGCCCGTGGCAATCCGCACACAACTTGAGCGGGGTTTGTAGTTCACGTTGCGTGCCGGTTTTTGCAGTGTCATTATTGCGTACCGTGACCATCGACTTTCCCGGTTCCTTCATTGTCAAGGTCGTTAGGCTAACCCTAATAATGTTCGATACTGGGTCAAGCAGTTCGTTTAAGCCCTCAAGGTTCTTCTTTGACCTCCATTCTCCGTGTTTTTTTGGGCCAACTTAAATTATACAGCGCGCTCTAAGCGAGTAATGGGACGACAGAGGATCGAACGGATGTTTCTGGATTCGCCGTCTGTACTTTTCTTCTCTCTTTCGTTGGCCTCTCTCTTAGCTCTTCACATTTGGTGTCGAGACAAATGGCCTCCGGAAAAAGTTTGCCTTTAAGTGATTAACATTTTGAAATCTTCTCGTATGAGAATTTAGACAAGCCATGTGTAGTACAGATTACCCTCAGCGGGGTATCAGCTTTTCTGCAAAATGGCCAGATCTTTATTGTTTTCTGATACATTTCTGAAGTTGATGTAAAATTGTTTTTAATGCACTCTTTATGTGGAACGAGTTGTTAGCTATCTTTTTTTCTGTAATACAAGCAAATCTATTTTTAACTGTCCGTATTATTCTTTCGACCAGTCCAATTGTCCGATGATCATTAACTGGAGCTTCAATCACATATATGTTATTTTTATTACAAAAAGTTTTCACTTGATAGTTTTTAAATAATTTTTTACCCACGAGACATTTTTCTTCATCCAGTTCAATTGATTGAGGCCTCCCATGATTTTTATATACATGTCCCAAAATTTTGGTACTTTTGAGCCATTTGCTTTGGTATACAAGTATACATGCAGTATATACATACTTTCTCAAGTATACATGCAGTGGGGTTTTTAGAAAGACAATCTACTGCGACAAGAAAATATACTTCATCGCCTTTTCGTCATAGATAGGTCCTCCAAAACCAATTTGTATTTTCTTGTTGGGTTCATCACGAGTTATATGGGGGTTGAATTGCTTGGCGGGAAATATTTGATTTAAAAATACAGTGCAGGTTTTTTACTCTGTGGATCTGACGACCAATTCCCTATTCATGTATGGATTCATGTGTGGCTATTCATATCATGCCCCAGGAACCCGAGTGGCAAGCATGTCTAGTGGCGTTATCTAGTGGGGCTTCTCGCAGGAGGCGAGGAATGGCTACCTTTTCATCAATACATGCACATCCCGAACGTACATGGAGATACCGCCAGTATGAGTGCATGTACCGATTGATTATTTAGGCTTACATCTAGACATCTTACTTTTGTTTTAATCTTACTTCTAGAACAAACTACACATAAAAGTTCTACTTCATTAAATCTGCTGTATCTTTCTTCGAGAAGTTTTTGAAAACTAGATGTAAATGCAATGAGTTTCCACCGGTCTACTGTTAGTTGTTCTAGAGCAGCACGAAGCCCAGCACGTGAAGTGTCACATTTGACTCGTGTTTCGAGTTGCGGGTTATAATGACAATTTTCAGCTGCATTGGCAATACGATTCTTCATTCCAATCTATTGGGAACGATAATCCTAAGATTTTCCTCATCAGGTTTTTGAAGACAATCGAACACGTATTTTTTGTGTTCTTCTCCTAATCCTTTGCTAACAATCACTATGTCGTCTGGAAAACAATGATAACTTTCAATCCTATTTTCAAAAAATCCGATGTTTTTTGAAATTCTTCAGGTATATCAGTGAGGCCATCGAACCCTGTTTGAAATGAGTATGTGCCGTCATATTGCCACTTATTATGATAAAATTTCTTATTTGGTTGTTTCCAGTTCTAGTTTGAGTTGACTATATGTATACTTGAGATATTATGTTGAAAATTAGGTAGTGGTTAGCAACGCCGGATCACTTATTTGCAGTGAAACGAATATTATTCTATATAGGGCATTTGGTATTTGTTTTTGTGAACCGTTTTATTGAGAATTTTTGAATCAAGTGCAATTTTATAAGATGATCCGTTTTAACAGTGAATACGATTGGTGATATAAAGTATTTGTCTAAATATATTGTAAATTTTTTATGTGTTTTTTCTCGAGTAGTTTTTTAAGTTCAAAGTTTACTTTATCTTGTAATTTATCAGATTTGCGTCTCTGTTTTGGTGTCCTGGTGAAAAATGTTGGTAAAATTTCCATTTTGCTGCTTGATTTTTCTATCTTAATGTTCAAGATATCAGATTCGGGAATTCTAGAGCTGTCTTTTCTTTGAACGCGCAATGTGGTGAGTTATTATTAATTTGTTTTCATCTTTTTGAGATGAAGATTGTGTGACTACAAGTCCCGAATGGTCGAGGAGATTGTGATCGAATAGTGGTTTTGAGGCAGAGGCCATAAGCAACAACTGTGGAAATGGCAGGTGGTATATGCCAGCCATTGTTTGTCAGTGGATTTTAACCTCGACGTGAATTGGTTCAAATGAAATTGTCCGCAGTTTTTGTTTGTTGTTTTTGCTTACCCATATCACATATGGACTAAAACTGAGTAGTCGTACCGCAAAAGATACATTCAATTCTGCATGCACTTCCCAAATCAAACAGTAGTTGAGATTTTTCCAGTTTTTAGGAGCATATTGAGAGGTTCAATTTTCTCGAGATAATCGTTTTTTGAGGCAACCTTGTTGTCTTCTCCGCTACTGTAGTCTGATTCTTGCAATAATGAGGTTGCTTGTGAAAAATTAACGAAGTGCTTGGCGAGAGGTTCTTCTTCTATTGTGTTGACTGACTTTTTCAATGGATTTGGGGCTTTTTGTGTTTTTTGTCTTCATCAAATTGGGCGAAATTATTTAACGGACCCAACTATTAAAAGTTTTATTTTTGGCAATCTCGATGTTCAGGAAGCCATGGGGCCCTACAATTGATGCGGTTTAATTTTGTTGGTCGAATGCCTTGTCTGCAGAAATTGTTTGTGAGAAACGAATTTGAGGAGTGAGTTGTGGGTAGGTATTGCAATGCATTAACTTTTATTGTATTGAGAATCTTATTGTGAGCTTGTACATGGTGCTGATTTTGCATCCCGAGTTCCAGTATGATAGCCAGCTGAAAAGCTTTCTTCAGTTCCACTGTTCGTTTCATTATCTTTTTTTGAATTTCAATATTGATTAGGTTAGTGATTGAAACATCTCTGATTAATGCCACATTTGCTTCTTTATTTTCCAAGCCACATTTTTCCATTAGTTTTTTAGGTTTCCGTAGAAATAATCAACTGTTTCTCCCGAGAGTGGTTTTGTGATGAGAAATACGTGCTTATCAATCCCAATCCGGAGAGTTCTAAAGCACGCGTCCCCTACAATCTTCAAAAATTGAGCAGTTGTGAGAGTGTCTACCATAATGTGTGGATTTTTGCTATTAGGACGTCTGTGCCCCACCACGTCGATGCTAAGAAACAGCATTGAAAGGGTTTTTGGATCTGCAATTGGCCACGGTTTGGCAGAATTATGCCTGCTTAAGTAAATCTTTGGCATTTATTTCGCCAGTTGATCATCTGTTCAGCGCTTCGGGCATTACGTTCTCGTTCCAATTGTGCTGAAGAACAGATGATCGTTTCTTTGTATATAGGTTCCAGGGGCAATTCTACCATTTCTGGTTTAGGATTAACAAGTGTATCCAAGATGATATTCTCCGTGGCTAGCAAGGCTAATTTGTATTGTAAGTTCCACTTTTCCCGTCGAAGAGTTATTTCGAGTGTAGGTTTGTCCCAAAAAGCATCGATTCCTAGAGTAGTCTGTGTGTTGGCTGGGTGCGGCTGGTTTAGGATTAACAAGTGTATCCAAGATGATAATCTCCGTGGGTAGCAAGGCTAATTTGTATTGTACGTTCCACTTTGCCCGTCGGAGAGTTATTTTGAGTGTAGGTTTGTCCCAAAAAGCATCGATTCCTAGGGTAGTATGTGTGTTGGCTGGGTGCGCAATGTCGCACTTTATTTTTTTGCTATAAAAATTGCTGCGCGAAGTTTCATTTTTTAAATGAATATTGCATCTCTCCACGCAAAATGAATACTTATTTTTGAGCCTGACTCACGGATCAAAATCAGAAGAGATTATGTCAGCTGATTTTGAGTTAAAAAGAAAAGATTCTGAACTGAAGTTGTTGCCATCAAATTTAAATTGGTATGAACAGACATGTCTGATTACGCAGCGGGAAACAAAATAATTATGAACAAGAAATAGGTTACAAGAAGCAAACAAGAAACTTGGCTGAAAAGAATAAAAAAATGAAGGGCAAATAAATAAGAAATAAGTTAATGCACCGTATAAAATTACTGCACTTACATAAAATAATGATGAACAATTATCACAAGCCCAAATATTTTCAATTTTGTTTTTGACCATTTGCAAGTTAACACCAGTTTGTTTGAATTGAAAATTATGTTTGCAGATTATTTATTTTCTGGGAAATTTACAGTAGTAATAATCATTCGAGTAATGTTCTCAATCACATTTATCTATGGTTTTCCAACGCGTTTAATTGTTTGTTAGATAAGGAAAATGTCAAAGGCTTAAGCTGGTTGTTGGTATTGCCCAGCAAAAACAGATGCGTCTCCCTGGTTTTGGTCTTTCTGATAATCTAAATTTCTATAAACATTTCAGTCAATGGTTGGGAGGGCATTTGCTACAGGCGCACGTGCTATTTTTTACTGTGTAACGTTCTAAATGACAGAATAAAGTTTGTAACTGGGGCGTAAAAATACGGGGGGGGGCAAAACAGAGAAGATTCGGACAAGACTCATATCTTGCGTAATTTCGTCAACGATCGTTCACAATACACAGAAATGCAACTGAGGGAACCTTCTGCTGTGATCAAACGGAAATTTTGTATCAATACCTTTTTCCCGGAGAGAGATTCTGCTATATAGAGACAATAGTTGTGTATACCATTATGTATAAATTTATCGTACTGAACTTGTGTCGGATTCGAGTTTAAATTATTTTTTTAAGGTTGAATTTATATTTAAAACGATGGCATCTTTGCTGATTTCCAACCATAGCGGAGAAAGATACCATCACAAAATTCCTTTTTAGGTATATTAACATGATATCGTTTCAATGACAAGGCGTTCAGGCAGCTTTTTTTTTCTATTAAAAAGCTAAACAGAGTGAATATGATTCTTATTCATTTTCTTTTTAATTATCGTCTTTTTTTACTTGATATCAAGCTCTTTTCTTCTTTTTTACTCTGTGGATCTGACGACCAATTCCCTATTCATGTATGGACTCCAGAAATGTGTGGCTATTCATATCATGCCCCAGGAACCCGAGTGGCAAGCATGTCTAGTGGCGTTATCTAGTGGGGCTTCTCGCAGGAGGCGAGGAATGGCTACCTTTTCATCAATACATGCACATCCCGATCGTACATAGAGATACCGCCAGTATGAGTGCATGTACCGATTGATTTTTTAGGCTGACATCTAGACATCTTACTTTTGTTTTAATCTTACTTCTAGAACAAACTACACATAAAAGTTCTACTTCATTAAATCTGCTGTATCTTTCTTCGAGAAGTTTTTGAAAACTAGATGTAAATGCAATGAGTTTCCACCGGTCTACTGTTAGTTGTTCTAGAGCAGCACGAGGCCCGGCACGTGAAGTGTCACATTTGACTCGTGTTTCGAGTTGCGGGTTATAATGACAATTTTCAGCTGCATTGGCAATACGATTCTTCATTCCAATCTATTGGGAACGATAATCCTAAGATTTTCCTCATCAGGTTTTTGAAGACAATCGAACACGTATTTTTTGTGTTCTTCTCCTAATCCTTTGCTAACAATCACTATGTCGTCTGGAAAACAATGATAACTTTCAATCCTATTTTTAAAAAATACGATGTTTTTTGAAATTCTTCAGGTATATCAGTGAGGCCATCGAACCCTGTTTGAAATGAGTATGTGCCGTCATATTGCCACTTATTATGATAAAATTTCTTATTTGGTTGTTTCCAGTTCTAGTTTGAGTCGACTATATGTATACTTGAGATATTATGTTGAAAATTAGGTAGTGGTTAGCAACGCCGGATCACTTATTTGCAGTGAAACGAATATTATTCTATATAGGGCATTTGGTATTTGTTTTTGTGAACCGTTTTATTGAGAATTTTTGAATTAAGTGCAAGTTTTATAAGATGATCCGTTTTAACAGTGAATACGATTGGTGATATAAAGTATTTGTCTAAATATATTGTAAATTTTTTTATGTGTTTTTTCTCGAGTAGTTTTTTAAGTTCAAAGTTTACTTTATCTTGTAATTTATCAGATTTGCGTCTCTGTTTTGGTGTCCTGGTCAAAAATGTTGGTAAAATTTCGATTTTGCTGCTTGATTTTTCTATCTTAATGTTCAAGATATCAGATTCGGGAATTCTAGAGCTGTCTTTTCTTTGAACGCGCAATGTGGTGAGTTATTATTAATTTGTTTCCTCTTTTTGAGATGAAGATTGTGTGACTACAAGTCCCGAATGGTCGAGGAGATTGTGATCGAATAGTGGTTTTGGGGCAGAGGCCATAAGCAACAACTGTGGAAATGGCAGGTGGTATATGCCAGCCATTGTTTGTCAGTGGATTTTACCCTCGACGTGAATTGGTTCAAATGAAATTGTCCGCAGTTATTATTTGTTGTTTTTGCTTACCCATATCACATATGGACTAAAACTGAGTAGTCGTACCGCAAAAGATACATTCAATTCTGCATGCACTTCCCGAATCAAACAGTAGTTGAGATTTTTCCAGTTTTTAGGAGCATATTGAGAGGTTCAATTTTCTCGAGATAATCGTTTTTTGAGGCAACCTTGTTGTCTTCTCCGCTACTGTAGTCTGATTCTTGCAATAATGAGGTTGCTTGTGAAAAATTTACGAAGTGCTTGGCGAGAGGTTCTTCTTCTATTGTGTTGACTGACTTTTTCAATGGATTTGGGGCTTTTTGTGTTTTTTGTCTTCATCAAAATGGGCGAAATTATTTAACGGACCCAACTATTAAAAGTTTTATTTTTGGCAATCTCGATGTTCAGGATGCCATGGGGCCCTACAATTGATGCGGTTTAATTTTGCTGGTCGAATGCCTTGTCTGCAGAAATTGTTTGTGAGAAACGAATTTGAGGAGTGAGTTGTGGGTAGGTATTGCAATGCATTAACTCTTATTGTATTGAGAATCTTATTGTGAGCTTGTACATGGTGTTGATTTTGCATCCCGAGTTCCAGTATGATAGCCAGCTGAAAAGCTTTCTTCAGTTCCACTGTTCGTTTCATTATCTTTTTTTGAATTTCAATATTGATTAGGTTAGTGATTGAAACATCTCTGATTAATGCCACATTTGCTTCTTTATTTTCCAAGCCAAATTTTTCCATTAGTTTTTTAGGTTTCCGTAGAAATAATCAACTGTTTCTCCCGAGAGTGGTTTCGTGATGAGAAATACGTGCTTATCAATCCCAATCCGGAGAGTTCTAAAGCACGCGTCCCCTACAATCTTCAAAAATTGAGCAGTTGTGAGAGTGTCTACCATAATGTGTGGATTTTTGCTATTAGGACGTCTGTGCCCCACCACATCGATGCTAAGAAACAGCATTGAAAGGGTTTTTGGATCTGCAATTGGCCACGGTTTGGCAGAATTATGCCTGCTTAAGTAAATCTTTGGCATTTATTTCGCCAGTTGATCATCTGTTCAGCGCTTCGGGCATTACGTTCTCGTTCCAATTGTGCTGAAGAACCGATGATCGTTTCTTTGTATATAGGTTCCAGGGGCAATTCTACCATTTCTGGTTTAGGATTAACAAGTGTATCCAAGATGATATTCTCCGTGGCTAGCAAGGCTAATTTGTATTGTACGTTCCACTTTTCCCGTCGAAGAGTTATTTCGAGTGTAGGTTTGTCCCAAAAAGCATCGATTCCTAGAGTAGTCTGTGTGTTGGCTGGGTGCGGCTGGTTTAGGATTAAGAAGTGTATCCAAGATGATATTCTCCGTGGGTAGCAAGGCTAATTTGTATTGTACGTTCCACTTTGCCCGTCGGAGAGTTATTTTGAGTGTAGGTTTGTCCCAAAAAGCATCGATTCCTAGGGTAGTCTGTGTGTTGGCTGGGTGCGCAATGTCGCACTTTATTATTTTGCTATAAAAATCGCTGCGCGAAGTTTCATTTTTTAAATGAATATTGCATCTCTCCAGGCAAAATGAATACTTATTTTTGAGCCTGACTCACGGATCAAAATCAGAAGAGATTATGTCAGCTGATTTTGAGTTAAAAAGAAAAGATTCTGAACTGAAGTTGTTGCCATCAAATTTAAATTGGTATGAACAGACATGTCTGATTACGCAGCGGGAAACAAAATAAATATGAACAAGAAATAGGTTAGAAGAAGCAAACAAGAAACTTGGCTGAAAAGAATAAAAAAATGAAGGGCAAATAAATAAGAAATAAGTTAATGCACCGTATAAAATTACTGCACTTACATAAAATAATGATGAACAAGTATCACAAGCCCAAATATTTTCAATCTTGTTTTTGACCATTTGCAAGTTACCACCAGTTTGTTTGAATTGAAAATTATGTTTGCAGATTATGTATTTTCTGGGAAATTTACAGTAGTAATAATCATTCGAGTAATGTTCTCAATCACATTTATCTATGGTTTTCCAACGCGTTTAATTGTTTGTTAGATAAGGAAAATGTCAAAGGCTTAAGCTGGTTGTTGGTATTGCCCAGCAAAAACAGATGCGTCTCCCTGGTTTTGGTCTTTCTGATAATCTAAATTTCTATAAACATTTCAGTCAATGGTTGGGAGGGCATTTGCTACAGGCGCACGTGCTATTTTTAACTGTGTAACGTTCTAAATGACAGAATAAAGTTTGTAACTGGGGCGTAAAAATACGGGGGGCCAAAACAGAGAAGATTCGGACAAGACTCATATCTTGCGTAATTTCGTCAACGATCGTTCACAATACACAGAAATGCAACTGAGGGAACCTTCTGCTGTGATCAAACGGAAATTTTGTATCAATACCTTTTTCCCGGAGAGAGATTCTGCTATATAGAGACAATAGTTGTGTATACCATTATGTATAAATTTATCGTACTGAACTTGTGTCGGATTCGAGTTTAAATTATTTTTTTAAGGATGAATTTATATTTAAAACGATGGCATCTTTGCTGATTTCCAACCATAGCGGAGAAAGATACCATCACAAAATTCCTTTTTAGGTATATTAACATGATATCGTTTCAATGACAAGGCGTTCAGGCAGCTTTTTATTTTTCTATTAAAAAGCTAAACAGAGTGAATATGATTCTTATTCATTTTCTTTTTAATTATCGTCTTTTTTTATTTGATATCAAGCTCTTTTCTTCTTTTATTTCATATACAATTTGTTGTTGCTTTAGTTCTTCGTCTGGCAGCAATATGGATGAAATATTTGAAATTTGAACTGATCTTTTGTTCTCTATAAAACGTGTTTCAGGTTTAGGCTAACCTCCCTCGTCAAAAACAAAAAAATATTCCGGTTATTTTGATTTTGGCGATATTGTTTACTAGATACGGTAAAAGCTCATAGTTGATTGGTTTCTCACATTCTGAACTGTTCACATTTTTTTGTTTACCAGTTCCTGCGGTTGCTCTTGTTGTTTCATTATATAGTTTCAATGCTTACACAAGCAAACAGTTTCAACAAACAGTTTTCAAACAGTTGTATCAAATAGTTTTCATAATTGTCACACAAATTTAGCCAAAAAGTAGAAGTGAATTGTTTCAATGTTTAGGTTTTCAATTGTTACTTTCGTTGTTTTGACACTTAATGTTAAATTTACTCGTCTAGATGGCTAAGACATAATGTTTTGAGGTTTTTTGTTCTGTTCATTTATAAATTTTTACAAAATTATTGGCAAAGCCTCTTTTCATTTAAAACTATTGCATGCTTTCTCTTGTAGGATAGTGTCATGGATGATGAAGTCTACTTTTAGCTACTTTTTTCATTAATTTCCATGCCTATTATTTTTAGTGACAACTGTAGAAAAGAGTTTTTTGCCAAAGGTTCTCCTTTATTTTTCAGTCAGTCGTTTTCAAAACGTTGGTGTCGTCTAAATTCACATTGTGTAAGGTTTTTAAGTTGTACATATTACAACGTTAACCTTCTTTTCGGATAAAAACAGTGAATCAGTCTTGATTCAGATTTTCCGAGTTTCAGATTTTCAGATTTGAAAAAAGAATCGCTTAACCATAGAAATTTTCAAATAGAATAAAAAACATTAGTTTGTCAGTTGATTCTGCGGTGCCGTTTGCAACCCGGGTCGAATGTCCTCCCCAAAAATTCTCTCATTTGGTTGTAAAAGTGGGGGGGGGGGTAATTTGTAAATTGATGTAAGAGTGAAAAGGGAGTGATTTGGGCTGGGGGGGGGGGGTAGAATGATTTAAAACTAGGGCTGCAATGGGAGGACTTTTGAGGAATTACCCCCCCCCCCTCCGACCAAATCTGCAATGTAAGAAAGGGCTGCAATGGGAGGACTTTTAGGGAATTACCCCCCCCCCCCCCCCTCGACCAAATCTGCAATGTAAGAAAGGGCTGCAATGGGAGGACATTACCCCCCATTTAAATGCGCCACTCCTCGAAAACGCAAATGTCGAAATGACTCGAATGCATTAGAATATGATTCTTCGCAAAGGTCAGGTGTGCGCTCGAAATGGTCTGGAACAGGACGATTTCGAGCGCACACCTCATCCTGGGAAGAGAGCATTTTGTTCCAAATGCTGAGTGACAGTTCTCAGAAATACTGGAAGAAGCTACTCTGTAGCCTTTCAGAAAATTAGATGACTATTGTTTGAGTTGAGATGTAGAGTGACGATGTGAAGGCACAGAAACTGAAATCTAGAGAAATGAGTTCAAATGCTTGTTATTTTTTTAAACTCCGTTCGTTTAAAGAATGTTTTTTGTATTTCAAAGAGAACAACTGTTTTAGATTGGTCTTTCACAAAGATCGCCGTTGATTAAAAATCTGTAACCATCAATCTTTACTTAGCCAGGCGTTTTTGAAGCTAAGTCTTGTATAAATTGATAACAAGAACTAAGTGAGCTTCTCTTTCAAATAATCAAAAGTTTAGAGAGCACAATTTTGAATATTTTTTGATATGCTCTGCTGAATCAATTTAGTTTTGTTAGAAATTACGCAGTGATGAAAGTACAACCTGTTGCAGTTTTGAAATACTGATCTATCAGTTTTGAAATACTGATATATATATATATATATAGATATATATATATATATATATATAGATAGATAAACACACACACACACACACACACACGCATATATATATATATATATATATATATATATATATATATATATATATATATATACAATGAAGCGAACGAAATTTTTGCGACAGAATTTAATGTATTTTTGTCACTTTTGGTGGAACTCAACGAAGACTTGAATAATTAACTAGTATTTTAAGTGTATGACTAATTCGAGAATCAAGGTTCAAATTAGCAGTTGATATTGCTGCACTTTTGATTTTAGTGGTGTTTTTGTGCATTTAAAGTTTTTCATGAAACTGGAAGTACACATTCTCCCAGTTGAGATACAAAAACTGGGCTATGTTTTTTAAAATACTGTTTTTCAACTGCAATCTATTAAGTAATCTAGTAAAACAGCGCTAAACATTAATAGTAGTGTATTGATTTCCGTTTTCTTCGACAAGAGATACTTTAAGCGGAGCACCAACTAACATAACAAGATTTGCCATAAATATTTGTAATTTCAGTTGAAATTAATTGTTTCTCTGAGTAATTCTTTTTTCTCGTTTATTCTTTTTTTCTGCAGGCGCAAGTATCAAAATGCCAAATTTCTGTTGTTCCACCTCCGAAAATGCCAGATTTCCATACGAACCGTTCCAGATTTTCAAACGAGTAAATTGTGAGTTTCTGGCAAATTTAGTTGACCGTGCTTTAATCAACTCAAAAATCCAGCTTGAATCTTCAACTGCTGCAGTTTTTAATTACTGCCAGATTTTTTGATTAAATCATGCATGATTCAATCCGAAAAACTGGCAGTAATAAAAAACTGCAAGAGTCGCGTAACTTGTTTCATTTCTTAAGTCACGTAACCTGTTGATCATATCTGAGATTGAAGCTGTCAAATTGTACTATTCATAGTCATGTATTCCAGTTATTCTTCGAAGCTTCTCATTCAGCTAATTAACACTTTAGAATGCACAATTTTGTATATTTTTTTGATATGGTCTGCTGAATTAGTTTAATTTGGTTAGAAAATACACAGCGATGAAAGTACAAACTGTTGCAGTTTTGAAATACTAATCAAAGAATATATATATTTATATATATATATATATATATATACATACATATATATATATATATATATATATGTATATATATATATATATATATATATATATATATATATATATATGGATATATATATATATATATATATATATATATGTATATATATATATATATATATATATATATATATATGTATATATAAATATATACAATGAAGCGAACGCAATTATTGCGACAGAATTTAATGTATTTTTGTCATTTTTGGTGGAACTCAACGAAGACTTGATTACTTAACTAGTATTTTAAATGTATGACTAACTCGAGAATCAAGGTTCACATTAGCAGTTGACATTGCTTTAATTTTGATTTTTGTGGGGTTTTTGTGCATTTAAAGTTTTTCATGAAACTGGAGTCACAAATTCTCCAAGTTGAAAAATAAAAAATTGGCTACTATTTTTTTAAAAACTATTTTTCATCTGCATCCTATTCAGTAATATAGTAAAACAGTGCTTAGCAATAATAGTAGTGTTTTGTTTACGTTTTCTTTGACGAGAGATACTTTAAGTGGAGCACCAAATAACAAAACAAGATTTGCCGCAAGTATTTTTAATATTAGTTGAAATTTATTGCCTCTCTGAGTAATTTTTTTCCCGTTTGTTCTTTTTTTTTACAGAATTATGAAAATGCCAAAATTATGTTGTTCCACCTCCTGGAACGCCAGATTTCCATAGGAGCCGTTTCAGAATTTCAAACGTGCAAAGTGTGAATTTCTATTTTAGTTGAATTTAGTTCAAAATTTTAGTTGACTGTGGTTCAAAAAACTAGAGAATCTAGCTTGAATCTTCAACTACTGCAGTTTTTGATTACTACCAGATTTTTTGATTAAATCATATATTATTCAATCCAAAAATCTGTCAGTGATAAAAACAGCAGGAGTCGAGTAACCTGTTTCGTTTCTTAATAGTCACGTAACCTGTTGATCATATCTGAGAGTGAAGTTGTCAAATTGTACTATTCATAGTCATGTATCCGAGTTATTTTTGCTGGCAATTATTTTATCCTTAGAAAAGTCAATAGATGATGATGAAAACTTTGCTAGACCACTTTTGTAATCCTAAAAATGCTATCCTTGTAGCATTAGAAAGCCTCACAGAATAGTAGAGTTTTTTAGGTTCGATTTGAAGGTTCCGTAAAATTTCTCTAGTCTCAAAGAATCCGGCAATTAAAAAAATAATTTGTTCCCTTTTTTTCACCTTGATTAGATACGGACTTCTTTGTGATCCCTTGCGGCAATTTGGGACACTGGAAAACAATTTTCAGGCAGTGGACAAAAAAGATTTGTTCCTTTGGAACATAATCAGTAAAAAGCACGGAGCTTTTCTTCTGTCAAACGAATGCATTAGGCAAAGAAGCTTGAAATCAATGTGTTGTCTATTGGCAAACAATGAAGTCTGTAGAGCAGGTTGGCTTAGAGTTACTGGCTGATATTGACTGATTTGCGCCAAAGACAAATTTTGCTAAACTATTCTGGATGCGCTGAAGTTTTGTCACTAACTTCGGATTTCTGATTTAGCCCAATGTAGAGTGCTTTGCAGTAGTTCTTACAGGAGAGATGAAAACCGCCAAATAAATTTTTCAACCGCCAGATCAAAATCGACTTCACTTTCAATTGCATACAATTATCTATGTTGTAAATAACATTGGCGGCACAGGTTGTTTACTTGTTTTTCAAGAGTTAGTTTGTCGTCTAGATAAAAAACCCAATAATCTGGCTCTAACTTTGATTTAAATAATCGACAAGTTGAGACCAAAATAAGCTGGACAAGAATTTATATCACAAACTGTTTTGAAAAGAATCATCTAACTCTTCATCGTATTAACTTTCAGTTTCAAGTATTTGAAAAACCCAACTAGGGCTGAAATTTTTTGCTCTTCCTCTTCAGAAAAATCGAAAATGAATTGACTATCGTCTGCGTAAAAAATGGTAAAGAATCTTTTCTTGGTAAGAAAATCTAATTTTGGTTCAAGATAGAGAAGGAAAAAATGGCCCCAAAAAGAGCCCTGTGGCACTCCTCATTAAGTAGGTAACTCGGAATACAGACCGTTCCCAATCTGAACTTAGAGCTTCCTTTCTCGTAGATAGCTCGTGAGGAATTCCAGAACAGTATCATGAAAACCATATTCTTTATGAAGAATATAAATAAGGATGTTGAAGTCCGCAGTATCGAATGCGCTTGTTAGATGAAGGCTAATCACCAATGCAAATTTACCCCTGCTCAAAAAATTTTTCAATTGCGTAATGCACAAATTGAGAGAAGTTTCTGTCGATTGACCCTCTCTGTAAGCTGATTGATTTCCGGGCAATAGCGAATCTGTCATTAAGTAGTTTTTCAGCTAAAGAAGAAAAACTTTCTCCATCAGTTTCGCAGAAAAATTTCAAATTGGTAACCGGCCTGTAATTTATTATTAAATTAGTATCTCCTTTTTTGAACAGTACTCATTTTTTGCAATAGTACTATGCTTCAATTCTTACAGGAAAACTCCCAAAACTAATACACAGTTTACAAGATCAGCACAAACACTTTAGTTGATTATTGAGAAAAATTTCAGATAAGCTATTGGTGCTATATCATTAGGCGAAGTCGAGTTGGAGAAATCCGTCACAATTTTCTCAATCTGTTGGCCATTATTTGAGTGTAACTTTTCCAGAGTACGCTTTGTGTGACATTAAGATACGGGGTTTGTGATTCACAAAGGGATTCACGAAGATTTTGAATTTTTTCGGCAAAAAAATTGTTAAAATCATCGGCAATTTGAAAGGGTTTTTAAAAATTCGCAACATACTGTTTGTTTTTGCAAATCTTAAATATCATCAAACATCAAAAATCGAATTTTTGAGCTATCATTATTCAACCGAAAATGGAGGTTAGACGAATGATTTTCCCCTAAGAGATCATGATATGTCTGTAAATACCCTTCAAATTTTACTTCATTATATGTGGTTGGGTTTTTCCGAACTAGACGTTCAAGTTTTGTTTCAAGACAATTAGCAGCTAAGCGCACTCTTCAACGAAATAACAGGGTTTACCACAAATTTGGGCTTTTTTTCCATAGGATGCCAAACAATTTCGAGCATAATCCAATGATCCATAAAATATTCAAAACTTTCATTCACAATTTCGTCGTTTGTGTCGTTTGATTGTGGACGGTAATAATCCATCATGTTTATGAATTCCGTTGAAAATTTTCTTGTGAAAATCTAGTTCACCAACTTTCCTCCATTTAAAACCGTATGTATCAACTTTGTTTGTCGCTTTCATTTCTACTTGAATATCAAAGAACACATGCATGTGGTCTGATTGGCTGCGTTTAATTTTCACACTAACTTGTTAATCGATATCAAAAAGAACCACGTCAAGGACTTCACTCCTCGAGATAGTCGGAACAGTAACTCAATTACTGAGATTGAACTCATTAAGCACAGAAATCAGGTTCAACGTGGCTTGAGAGCAATTTTTCGGAGGAAAGTTGAAATCGCCCGTAACCATGCAATTTGTAAGTCGAGGATAATAAAAAGAAAGGACTTTAACTTCTTTTGGAATGCACAAGTAAACCCATTTCGAATGCGATAAATAACGAGAACTAAGAACACGGTGCCGTAAAAATTTTTTTTTACAATATCACCTTCCCAATCATTGCAAAAAAGTTTTTCTAGAAATTTAACTTTAAAGCAATTTTTAATAAACAGTGCAATGCCAACACCAGATGAAGAATTTCTATTGATATGATAGTCACAGTAATTTTTTCCAGCGAAAATTTTTCAAGGAAAATCTGTAGATTCTGAAAACCATTAGCTGAATTAGTTTAATTTGGTTTGAAATTACACAGCGATGAAAGTACAACCTGTTGCAGTTTTGAAATACTAATCAAAGAATATATATATATTTATGTATATACATATACATATACATATGTACGAAGACTTGATTACTTAACTAGTATTTTAAGTGTATGACCTACTCGAGAATCAAGGTTCAAATTAGCAGTTGACATTGCTTTAATTTTGATTTTTGTGGGGTTTTTGTGCATTTAAAGTTTTTCATGAAACTGGAGTCACAAATTCTCCAAGTTGAAAAACAAAAAATTGGCTACTATTTTTTTAAAAACTATTTTTCATCTGCATCCTATTCAGTAATATAGTAAAACAGTGCTTAGCAATAATAGTAGTGTTTTGTTTACGTTTTCTTTGACGAGAGATACTTTAAGTGGAGCACCAAATAACAAAACAAGATTTGCCGCAAGTATTTTTAATATTAGTTGAAATTTATTGCCTCTCTGAGTAATTTTTTTCCCGTTTGTTCTTTTTTTTACAGAATTATGAAAATGCCAAAATTATGTTGTTCCACCTCCTGGAACGCCAGATTTCCATAGGAGCCGTTTCAGAATTTCAAACGTGCAAAGTGTGAATTTCTATTTTAGTTGAATTTAGTTCAAAATTTTAGTTGACTGTGGTTCAAAAAACTAGAGAATCTAGCTTGAATCTTCAACTACTGCAGTTTTTGATTACTACCAGATTTTTTGATTAAATCATATATTATTCAATCCAAAAATCTGTCAGTGATAAAAACAGCAGGAGTCGAGTAACCTGTTTCGTTTCTTAATAGTCACGTAACCTGTTGATCATATCTGAGAGTGAAGTTGTCAAATTGTACTATTCATAGTCATGTATCCGAGTTATTTTTGCTGGCAATTATTTTATCCTTAGAAAAGTCAATAGATGATGATGAAAACTTTGCTAGACCACTTTTGTAATCCTAAAAATGCTATCCTTATAGCATTAGAAAGCCTCACAGAATAGTAGAGTTTTTAGGTTCGATTTTAAGGTTCCCTTTTTTCACCTTGATTAGATACGGACTTCTTTGTGATCCCTTGCGGCAATTTGGGACACTGGAAAACAATTTTCAGGCAGTGGACAAAAAAGATTTGTTCCTTTGGAACATAATCAGTAAAAAGCACGGAGCTTTTCTTCTGTCAAACGAATGCATTAGGCAAAGAAGCTTGAAATCAATGTGTTGTCTATTGGCAAACAATGAAGTCTGTAGAGCAGGTTGGCTTAGAGTTACTGGCTGATATTGACTGATTTGCGCCAAAGACAAATCTTGCTAAACTATTCTGGATGCGCTGAAGTTTTGTCACTAACTTCGGATTTCTGATTTAGCCCAATGTAGAGTGCTTTGCAGTAGTTCTTACAGGAGAGATGAAAACCGCCAAATAAATTTTTCAACCGCCAGATCAAATCGACTTGACTTTCAATTGCATACAATTATCTATGTTGTAAATAACATTGGCGGCACAGGTTGTTTACTTGTTTTTCAAGAGTTAGTTTGTCGTCTAGATAAAAAACCCAATAATCTGGCTCTAACTTTGATTTAAATAATCAACAAGTTGAGACCAAAATAAGCTGGACAAGAATTTATTTCACAAACTGTTTTGAAAAGAATCATCTAACTCTTCATCGTATTAACTTTCAGTTTCAAGTACTTAAAAAACCCAACTAGGGCTGAAATTTTTTTCCGAGATTTGCTCTTCCTCTTCAGAAAAATCGAAAATGAAATGACTATCGTCTGCGTAAAAAATGGTAAAGAATCTTTTCTTGGTAAGAAAACCTAATTTTGGTTCAAGATAGAGAAGGAAAAAATGGCCCCAAAAAGAGCCCTGTGGCACTCCTCATTAAGTAGGTAACTCGGAATACAGACCATTCCCAATCTGAACTTAGAGCTTCCTTTCTCGTAGATAGCTCGTGAGGAATTCCAGAACAGTATCATGAAAACCATATTCTTTATGAAGAATATAAATAAGGATGTTGAAGTCCGCAGTATCGAATGCACTTGTTAAATGAAGGCTAATCACCAATGCAAATTTACCCCTGCTCAAAAAATTTTTCAGTTGCGTAATGCAAAAATTGAGAGAAGTTTCTGTCGATTGACCCTCTCTGTAAGCTGATTGATTTCCGGGCAATAGTGAATCTGTCATTAAGTAGTTTTTCAGCTAAAGAAGAAAAACTTTCTCCATCAGTTTCGCAGAAAAATTTCAAATTGGTAACCGGCCTGTAATTTATTATTAAATTAGTATCTCCTTTTTTGAACAGTACTCATTTTTTGCAATAGTACTATGCTTCAATTCTTACAGGAAAACTCCCAAAACTAATACA
Organism: Convolutriloba macropyga; assembly: GCF_964194025.1. NCBI lineage: Eukaryota > Metazoa > Xenacoelomorpha > Acoela > Convolutidae > Convolutriloba > Convolutriloba macropyga. The sequence continues at coordinate 6,626,176 of NC_134472.1, forward strand.
CAGTTTACAAGATCAGCACAAACACTTTAGTTGATTATTGAGAAAAATTTCAGATAAGCTATTGGTGCTATATCATTAGGCGAAGTCGAGTTGGAGAAATCCGTCACAATTTTCTCAATCTGTTGGCCATTATTTGAGTGTAACTTTTCCAGAGTACGCTTTGTGTGACATTAAGATACGGGGTTTGTGATTCACAAAGGGATTCACGAAGATTTTGAATTTTTTCGGCAAAAAAATTGTTAAAATCATCGGCAATTTGAAAGGGTTTTTAAAAATTCGCAACATACTGTTTGTTTTTGCAAATCTTAAATATCATCAAACGTCAAGAATCGAATTTTTGAGCTATCATTATTCAACCGAAAATGGAGGTTAGACGAATGATTTTCCCCTAAGAGATCATGATATGTCTGTAAATACCCTTCAAATTTTACTTCATTATATGTGGTTGGGTTTTTCCGAACTAGACGTTCAAGTTTTGCTTCAAGACGTTTAGCAGCTAAGCGCACTCTTCAACGAAATAACAGGGTTTACCACAAATTTGGACTTTTTTTCCATAGGATGCCAAACAATTTCGAGCATAATCCAATGATCTATAAAATATTCAAAACTTTCATTCACAATTTCGTCGTTTGTATCGTTTGATTGTGGACGGTAATAATCCATCATGTTTATGAATTCCGTTGAAAATTTTCTTGTGAAAATCTAGTTCACCAACTTTCCTCCATTTAAAACCGTATGTATCAACTTTGTTTGTCGCTTTCATTTCTACTTGAATATCAAAGAACACATGCATGTGGTCTGATTGGCTGCGTTTAATTTTCACACTAACTTGTTAATCGATATCAAAAAGAACCACGTCAAGGACTTCACTCCTCGAGATAGTCGGAACAGTAACTCAATTACTGAGATTGAACTCATTAAGCACAGAAATCAGGTTCAACGTGGCTTGAGAGCAATTTTTCGGAGGAAAGTTGAAATCGCCCGTAACCATGCAATTTGTAAGTCGAGGATAATAAAAAGAAAGGACTTTAACTTCTTTTGGAATGCACAAGTAAACCCATTTCGAATGCGATAAATAACGAGAACTAAGAACACGGTGCCGTAAAAATTTTTTTTTTACAATATCACCTTCCCAATCATTGCAAAAAAAGTTTTTCTAGAAATTTAACTTTAAAGCAATTTTTAATAAACAGTGCAATGCCAACACCAGAAGAAGAATTTCTATTGATATGATAGTCACAGTAATTTTTCCAGCGAAAATTTTTCAAGGAAAATCTGTAGATTCTGAAAACCATTAGCTGAATTAGTTTAATTTGGTTTGAAATTACACAGCGATGAAAGTACAACCTGTTGCAGTTTTGAAATACTAATCAAAGAATATATATATTTATGTATATACATATACATATACATATGTACGAAGACTTGATTACTTAACTAGTATTTTAAGTGTATGACTTACTCGAGAATCAAGGTTCAAACTAGCAGTTGACATTGCTTTACTTTTGATTTTTGTGGCGTTTTTGTGCATTTAAAGTTTTTCATGAAACTCGAGTCACAAATTCTCCAGGTTGAGAAACAAAAAATTGGCTACTATTCTTTTAAAAACTATTTTTCATCTGCATCTGATTCAGTAATATAGTAAAACAGTGCTTAGCAATAATAGTAGTGTTTTGTTTACGTTTTCTTTGACGAGAGATACTTTAAGTGGAGCACCAAATAACAAAACAAGATTTGCCGCAAGTATTTTTAATATTAGTTGAAATTTATTGCCTCTCTGAGTAATTTTTTCCCGTTTATTCTTTTTTTACACAATTATGAAATTGCCAAAATTCTGTTGTTCCACCTCCTGGAACGCCAGATTTCCATAGGAGCCGTTACAGAATTTCAAACGTGCAAAGTGTGAGTTTCTATTTTAGTTGAATTTGGTTCAAAATTTTAGTCGACTGTGGTTCAAAAAACTTGAGAATCTAGCTTGAATCTTCAACTACTGCAGTTTTTGATTACTACCAGATTTTCTGATTAAATCATATATGATTCAATCGAAAAATCTGTCAGTGATAAAAACAGCAGGAGTCGAGTAACCTGTTTCATTTCTTAATAGTCACGTAACCTGTTGATCATATCTGAGAGTGAAGTTGTCAAATTGTATTATTCATAGTCATGTATCAGAGTTGTTTTTGCTGGCAATGATTTTATGCTTCGAAAAGTCAATAGATGATGATGAAAGTTTTGCTAGACCAATTTTTCTAATCCCAAAAATGCTATCCTTGTAGCATTAGAAAGCCTCACAGAATAGTAGAATTTTTAGGTTCGATTTGAAGGTTCCGTAAAACCTTAAATCCCTTGCGGTAAATTGGGACACTGAAAAGCAATTTTCAGACAGTGGACAAAAAAGATTTGTTCCTTTGGAACATAATCAGTAAAAAGCACTGAGCTTTTCTTCTGTCAAACGAATGCATTAGGCAAAGAAGCTTGGAATCGATGTTATGTCTATTGGCAACTAATGAAGTCTGTAGAGCAGGTTGGCTTAGAGTTACTGGCTGATATTGACTTATTTGCGCCAAAGGCAAGTCTTGCTGCACTATTCTGGATGCGCTGAAGTTCTGTCACTAACTTCGGATTTCTGATTTAGCCCAATGTAGAGTGCCTTGCAGTAGTTCTTACAGGAAAGATGGAAACCGCCAAATAAGTTTTTCAACCGCCAGATCAAAATCGACTTGACTTTCAATTGCATACAATTTTCTAAGTTGTAAATAACATTGGCGGCACACGTTGTTTACTTGTTTTTCAAGAGTTAGTTTGTCGTCTAGATAAAAAAACCCAATATTCTGGCTCTAACTTTGATTTCAATAATCAACAAGTTGAGACCAAAATAAACTGGATAAGAATATATATCACAAACAGTTTTGAAAAGAATCATCTAACTCTTCATCGTATTAACTTTCAATTTCAAGTAGTTAAAAATCCCAACTAGGGCTGAAATTTGTTTCCGAGATTTGCTCTTCCTCTTCAGAAAAATCGAAAATGAATTGACTATCGTCTGCGTAAAAAATGGCAAAGAATCTTTTCTTGGTAAGAAAATCTAGTTTTGTTTCAAGATAGAGAAGGAAAAAATGGCCCCAAAAAGAGCCCTGTGGCACTCCTCATTAAGTAGGTAACTCGGAATACAGACCGTTCCCAATCTGAACTTAGAGCTTCCTTTCTCGTAGATAGCTCGTGAGGAATTCCAGAACAGTATCATGAAAACCATATTCTTTATGAAGAATATAAATAAGGATGTTGAAGTCCGCAGTATCGAAAGCACTTGTTAAATCAAGGCTAATCACCAACGCAAATTTAGCCCTGCTCGAAAAATTTTTCAATTGCGTAATGCAAAAATTGAGAGAAGTTTCTGTCGATTGACCCTCTCTGTAAGCTGATTGATTTCCGGGCAATAGCGAATCTGTCATTAAGTAGTTTTTCAGCTAAAGAAGAAAAACTTTCTCCATCAGTTTCGCAGAAAAATTTCAAATTGGTAACTGGCCTGTAATTTATTATTAAATTAGTATCTCCTTTTTTGAACAGTACTCATTTTTTGCAATAGTACTATGCTTCAATTCTTACAGGAAAACTCCCAAAACTAATACACAGTTTACAAGATCAGCACAAACACTTTAGTTGATTATTGAGAAAAATTTCAGATAAGCTATTGGTGCTATATCATTAGGCGAAGTCGAGTTGGAGAAATCCGTCACAATTTTCTCAATCTGTTGGCCATTATTTGAGTGTAACTTTTCCAGAGTACGCTTTGTGGGACATTAAGATACGGGGTTTGTGATTCACAAAGGGATTCACGAAGATTTTGAATTTTTTCGGCAAAAAAATTGTTAAAATCATCGGCAATTTGAAAGGGTTTTTAAAAATTCGCAACATACTGTTTGTTTTTGCAAATCTGAAATATCATCAAACGTCAAGAATCGAATTTTTGAGCTATCATTATTCAACCGAAAATGGAGGTTAGACGAATGATTTTCCCCTAAGAGATCATGATTTGTCTGTAAATACGCTTCAAATTTTACTCCATTATATGTGGTTGGGTTTTTCCGAACTAGGCGTTCAAGTTTTCTTTCAAGACGTTTAGCAGCTAAGCGCACTCTTCAACGAAATAACAGGGTTTACCACAAATTTGGACTTTTTTTTCAATAGGATGCCAAACAGTTTCGAGCATAATCCAATGATTCATAAAATATTCAAAATTTTTATTCACAATTTCGTCGTTTGTATCGTTTGATTGTGGACGGTAATAATCCATCATGTTTATGAATTCCGTTGAAAATTTTCTTGTGAAAGTCTAGTTCACCAAATTTTCTCCATTTAAAACCGTATGTATTAATTTTGTTTGTCGCTTTCATTTCTACTTGAATATCAAAGAACACATGCATGTGGTCTGATTGGCTGGGTTTAATTTTCCCACTAACTTGTTAATCGATATCAAAAAAACCACGTCAAGGACTTCACCCCTCGAGATAGTTGGAACAGTAACTCGATTACTGAGATTGAACTCATTAAGCACAGAAATCAGGTTCAACGTGGGTTCAGAGCAAATTTTCGGAGGAAAGTTGAAATCGCCCATAACCATGCAATTAGTAAGCCGAGGATAATAAAAAGAAAGGAGTTCAGATAACTTCTTTTGGAGTGCACAAGTAAACCCATTTCGAATGCGATAAATAACGAGAACTAAAAACACGGTGCCATAAAAAATATTTTTTACGATATCACCTTCCCAATCATTGCAAAAAATTTTTTCTAGAAATTTAACTTTAAAGCAATTTTTAAAAAACAGTGCAATGCCAACACCACAAGAAGAATTTCTATTGATATGATAGTCACAGTAGTTTTTTCCAGCGAAAATTTTTCCAGGAAAATCTGTAGATTCTGAAAACCGTGTTTCCGTGACCGCAAGAAATGATGAATCATTTGCCAGAAAAATTGTTGATAAAATTTCAAGTTTGTTTTTCAAAGACCTTGCATTCCATAGACACCCATAAATACGTCTTGGTTGTCAATTTTCCGCATATTGACCATCTCTCAGAGTTTTGAGTTATGAACAACCCTCATCATCTAAAAAAATAGCGTCGTAGAACAATGTTTTCAGGTCATGTGTCACTCGACTCAACTAAATCAGTCTTGTTTGCCGGAAAAACCAGATGAAAAGATTTTTGATCCGAACTTCTACAGGGGATTTCTCTGCTTCCAAGAAGTGCATCCAGATTATGAGCTATGCAGTACTCCACCAATATTGAGATGTCAACACTATTATCCACACGGCTAAGAAAATAATGATTTCTGGGTGGTTTTGGTTCAACCGGCTTCAAGCCTTTAAAACGAGAATTATTATTCGATTTGTTTCCTTGTACAACTTCTATTTGCCGCACTTCCCTCTTTCGTTTTTTGTTGTTAGCTCCTGTTGAGACAATGAAGCTGTTGCGTCGATGAATATTCATGTGGAATAATTTTTTTTGCAATATTTGAGTTTTTCATTTTTCGGAGTAAAATGCATTTGTATTTCTTTCAATGTCTCTGCATTTTTTCTTTCCTTGACAGAATCACAGATTAAAAACTTCGTCCAGTGAGGTTTGCTCATTTTGTCTGCTCATTTGTTTAAATTCATCTTGAAGAAGCAAAACTTCTGATTGAATATCATCCACAATATTCAACTTGTTTGCGATGGAAGTCAACAGCGAATGAATACTTAGCCTCAAGCAAGAATTTCAGCTCCACATAGACGAAGTAGGGTTGATCACAATTGAATCCAGTGGGCAACACCTTAAACACACAGCAGCCTTTCGACAACAGACGCAGAGAGAAGGCTCCTCACTCATACTTTTATTGCATCCGCAGCAAATGATTTTTACTGACTGATGACCATTGTCACCGTCAGTTTCGTTCATCTCAATTTGAAAAAAAAATTTAATAAGTTTATCACAACATTAGGCTAAAAAGAGGAGCCGTTCTATGTTTCATTTAGGAATGGAGATTTTCATACACTTCTATTTAAACTTTTTTCCTGGATCAAAAGTTCTACAGAGCAGATGCAATTTTCAGATCACTCCTGTTGTCCCGGAAGCTTAGAAGGAAAGTTTATTAACGCTAAAGACTTAACGGAAGACTTTAGCAATGTCAAATTCTGAATGACTTATGACATCAGGTCTTAAATGGTTGTGGAGAACGTAAGCAAGATCTTTTAATTTGAAAAAAAAGGATGCTTGTTAAGGTGTGCGCTCGCACATCAAGCTCCAACTCAAGATGCTCTACATTAAAATCATTAGCTATTATCTAATTTATTTATTCCAATTAATATCTATACTAATCGAGCTGAAAAAATACCAAACGATTAAATAGGTTCACTTGGGTTTCTTATAAAATAATTGAGAAAAACTACATAAAGAATAAATAAACAGCAAAAATAGAAAATTCTAAAAAAGGAGACAAAATTTTCGAAACGAATAGAAGTGAACTTTTCAGTACAAAGATTTTTTTTCTGTCAATTGTGTAACAACAACAATTTTTTTCTTTAACTAGAAGACTTCAAGAAATCAACAGATATGAACGAATATTTTAAAAGCACGAAATCTTTGAGAAAACCCGTAGTATCAACGACATTAAATTCAATAGCTTTCACCGGAAGTCAATAAATACGCTACATTATGCGTCAATGGGATGAAAACGCTATTTATTGTTGATCAGTCATCAATAAGACATCAGAATAAGTCTTCTGACTATTGAAGCGGTAACAAATACAGGCAAAAACAAAAAATTCTTAAGAGAAATGGGAGAAGAAAGCTTCAAAGCCATTTAATCCACAAGGTTTGCTATGAAAACTTTATCCATGATTCCTATAACGTCTTCTTTGAGACAAAGGGAACTATCAAAACTGGGATATTGTGATAACATTCCGAGCAGAAACTAAATTATGAACGAAAACATCAAAAATTAAAGAAAATATATGAAACCTCGTCGAATCAAAGTCATAAAACCAATAATTGAAATTAAAACAGCTAACCAAAAAAATTTGGCTGCACTAAAAATTTTGGGGGTCCTATCACTACTGAGACTGATTTAGAGTTCGCGAAAACAAGTTTAAGATCGGCTAACGTTCAGAAATGTTTTTTTAAAATTTTTTAAAAGCCTTAATAGCCATTAGCTGTCCACTCAAAGCACTAAATAGGCTCACTTAATGCTCATTAGGAAGACTATTGCACTTTTAGTCAACGTGTCTATGGCATAGGACTTCTAACATTCAGTAAAATCTCAAAAAAAATTTCATTAAAAATTACGATCATTCAGAGTCGAAGCCAAAAAAATATGAGCGATTCCTTGAAAACCAATTTTTTGTTCATTGGGCATCATTGGACTTCAAATGAGGTTTGTTATTAACGGAACCTTTACATGAAAGGTGACTTTTCTCTTAGTGACTTAAAAAACAAAAAAATGTTAAAGTTTTTCTAAAAAAATAGCTCTCAAATAGAACTTTTGATAGTAAATTGCTGTATGAGACCAGAACTAGTCCTTTTAATCGCTTTTTGTCTATTAGGAACACCAAGTTGATGCATTTTGTAGCGTGAAAGGTAATTTTGAATTAAAATTTTTATAGAAAAATATTTAATTCGAGCAAAAACTACGCTAAAAGTGAACAAAAGTGAACCAAATATGCTGTGTTCACATGAATTTTTAAAACTCGATAACTTATCGAAAAAAATGAAATTCAAAAAAATCATTTAATTTCTGATTCTACGCTGGACGAGCTTTTTAATGATACCACTCGCATTTCTCTACGAAGAATATATCGATCGGCCAAAATTGTCTGAAAAAAAACCCATGTGAGTATATAGTTCCTCCCCCCACATGTGGGATCGGAACAACTAGGCTATTTTGCATCTTTAGGGAGGTATAATATCGAAGTTTTTTAAAGTATGAATATTTGCTTATTTTTGCAATTCTAACTGGTTCAACTAGGGTCCCTATTTGTTCTTCAATTATGAAACCAATATTCCGAAATCAAAGCTGTGTTGCGAATGTTTTGCTTAACTCGGCAATAAAGCAGTTTTATTTTACAGATGCTTGAGATCTTTGTCTATGTTAATAGTGAATTACTTAGAACAAAACTGTCCATTAATGCTGAGTATCATGTCTACAATCCAATAATATTTCTGCGTGTAACATCAACTCAATAATAATTGTCATTGCTTAAAATTGCCACAGAATTGGTATTAGGTCAGTTGAGCTAATCTTCAGTATTGATGAACAGTTTTTTCAGTAGAATAGCTATATTAACGCATGAAAAGAAGCACGCATGCTTCTAAAATAGGCCCATTAGACTACCTTTTTTGACGTTATCGTCATTAATATATTTTACTCTCTGGACTCGCTGCAATCCAACAATAACTCGATAATTTCAAAAGCAGTAGTTTGTTTAATATACATTTAATAAACCGTTTTCAAAGCTTAAAGACCAAAATAATGGCTGAAAAAAGACTATCTACTCTGGGAAACTATTCCGTACCACCCCCCCCCCCCCCCCCCCCGCTTAATAAGCAGCTACCGCTGGTCGCCACTTTTCGCACGTGCTACTTTTAACGTAGAAACGTGCTATATGGCAAGAGAATAGATCTGATTATTGGATAGCTGGTTTAAAAGAATTAGAGTGCTACTTCCCGCGCCGGGGATTCCTACTTACTTTTCGTCGGATCGAAGAGTTGTTCATTTCAGTTCAAACTCATACCCAAAGTTTGTCTTTGCAGATAGTTTTTAGAACTCCAAGTTTTTTTGGTCTAGCCTGATTTTGTAAAACCGTGCTCTAGTTTGGTTCCATCTTTGTGCACACTCTTATGAAGGAACAACAAGAGTTTAAGAGTGTAATGAGAAACGAAAGAAGTCATAAGGGTTGAAAAAAAGAGTATTTTTTTATTAGTCCACCATAAATTACACTCTGTAAATAACAAGGCTGTAAGAGTGTAAAAAACTGATTGATACTTAGCATAATGGTGGAAGTAAAGGTAATTGTTTTTCATTCCACAATAAATTACACGCTTTGCAAAGAGTGTAAAAAGAGTGGAGAAAGGAGTATAAATGCAATGTAGTATTTTATAATTACACTATTACACTCTTTTCCCCAATAAATAGGAGTGGAAGACGGATTACACCCTAATCCGCTCTAATTAGGGGTAAAATAGGGGTGAAACCTCGGCCCGGGTTTTGAATTTCTCTTTGATTAGTGTTTGGCCTCGTCTCAACTCTGCCCGGTGCAGTATTCAATTGTTGCATTCAAAAATAGTTCTCTAACTATTAGACAGGAAACCACGGAAACTGCGGCAAAACTGTAAGTAACGGAATCAACTGATGACTTCTTATTTCACCCAAAAGTCACGTGTTAAGATTTTCCACCAATATGAGAGCGGAGAACGTTGCAATAACGTTTTTGATTGTGTCATGTCCGTGTTCAGGGATGTTACCTTTCAACTTATGATTTTACAACCTCATTTTGTTCTATTTTGGCCCAAGAATCATGAGCTCTAGTAAAACTGCGTCAGGTACGGACACTTTTTCCGTTTTTGATCTGTTTCTCGTCTTCTCTTACCGTACCCTTTTTGGAGCTAATATGCTTCACCCCCCCCCCCCCCCCGCTTAGTGGGTATATATTTTTTACGCCCCAGACACACGAGCTAATTTTTACATAGCAACGTGCTATAACAGTTTATAAACTGCGGGGTGGTGGGAGGGGGAGGGGGGATCTTTTTTTGTTTTTGTTTTGAAACGACTGGGCTAACAAATTAGATCATGTTTCGCTCTAATACGGGTAAATAATTTGGTGAGTGGGTGGGTATCCATTGTACAAATAGAAAATTCATTCTAAGAAAAAAACTGGCTTGGAGGAAACAGTTTCCGTATTTTTCTCATATCTTTCCTTTTGGGTCAATAATGGAAAATATCCGAAATTTCTGTATCTTCTCCGATAATTCTCCTTCTATGGACTCTGTGTCTTTCCCGGGGAGAGAAACAGAACAATTCCCACTTTTTCTTTAGTTAAACTTTTTGTGAAATTTGGATGGGATTTTATCTTGAATTTTTTCGAAGACCTCTTTTGATCCATTTATCTTAAGAAGATTTTAAGACCTCGAATATTTTTTGGTGAATTAAAATGATCTGTTGTTTTAGCGGTGCTGATTGGACTCCTGGTAAGAACTATTTCAAGTGGCATAGTTTCCTAGGTTTAGACCGCAACTTATGAAAAGACTTCATAACTCAAGTTGGGGGTACAACATTGACTTTAAATACAGAGTCCTACGCCTAGTTAAAGTCAAATGTAAAGTCATTTCATCGGGCCGGCTAAGATCTTTTAATAGCCCGAGCAAGAACTTTTTCTTAAATTGACTTGAGTCGAGCATGGCCTTTTCATGAGTCGAGGCAGTCACTTTTTGTGATCAATATTTTTTTTTCATTTCATAACCAAATGATTGGAGTTGTTTTCCATACCCTTTCAAAGACATACATAAGCCATTGCAATTTATAAGGTTAGAAATTAGCAATCATAGGTTGCCGGGGAGGAAAACTAAACATATCCGATCCCTTGGTTATGATATGAAAAAGTCACCATCCTTATTATGAAGCGCAAATAAGCTCCAGACAGGGTGGTTTTTTTGGTCAGTGGGAAAAAGCAATAAATCATCTCAAATCATCTCCCTTAATTTACAACTCATGCTCTTGATAAAGAAAAAATAATTTTCTTGGATATCAAAACACATGAGCACAATTTATTTTGCTGAATTTAATTAGATTAGATAGTAACAAGACTTCAGGTTGGGGCTATACTCAAACTTGGGCCCCCAATTACTTTTTATCGATTTTTTCAATGTATGGAGATCATTGGTTTCCCTAAGGTTCTCAAGTATGCATATACAAAACTTAGCTCATTCAAAAAAAATCGATTGAACAAAAAGGTGTTGGGCATTCAGATCAAAAAGACTACAATTAATTCTGTTCTCTACTTAAAAGAAAAAAATAATAGAAAAAAATGATAAATGGTATTGACACAACAGCGTTTTCAGACATTGGAATATCGCTCTATATCGCATTTTCACTCTATATTGCATTATATTAATTTTTCAGAAACCAATTAGTCTTTTAAAATGCCTTTTCAAAGACAGAAATCAACCAGAAAAAATCAGTTCGAAGTTTTTGGATGAAATTGCAATTAATCATGGCGGCCCTCAGGGAACAGTTATAGGCCATTTAGTTTTCTCTCATATGAAAAAAGAGCGTGACTTTGATATGGTTCGAGTTGCTGATGAAACCAAGTTGCTTTATGATCTACTCTGTTTCGGCGGCTCTTTTTTTGTACCCCATTACATGTTAAATAGCGCGTTGCTATGTTAAAAAATTTTGTGCCCACGCAGCTGGGGGGGGGGAGGAGGGGTTGTGTGATGTGCAACAAATATATCCTCAGCATCTACCTATATTTTTTAATTGCTCTCAAACGAAGTTTGTAGCAATTACATTAGTCCTGTCGGTCTTTTTACGACTGGAAGGGGAGTATTGATATTCTACAGGTTTTTACGACTCGAACAGGAGTATTGAGATTCTACAGGTTTTTACGACTCGAATAGGAGTATTGAGATTCTAGAGGTTTTTTTTAGCAGAAAGCAAGTTTGTTCATGACTTGAATTTTGACTTCTTTCTGCTCGAGCATTTACCTCCATTTTTGATTGTTGACTTCTGTTTTCGAACATTGGACTCTAACAGTAGCTTTGTTTGTAATGTATAGTAATTAGGAACTGCTGGTAATGTTCAAGGTGATGAGGTCATTTTGAGATTTTTTCTTCCTATATAAGTCATCCCTAGTTATCTAAACTACACCGCGCAACCCCCCCCCCCCACCACCCATCTACCCCCCCCCCCCCAACCACCTATCTACCTCCCAAACACCTACCTACACCGCCCCCGCACCCCATCTTACTCCCCACCTATCCCCACCGCCTCCCTTCACCTAGCTACCCCCACCTACCCCACCCCCTCCCCCAACTACCCCAGCACTACCCACCCACCAAAATACTTACCCCCACCACCTATCTAACCCCCACGCCCCACCTCATCTAGCCCCCCCCCCCCACACCCACCTAAAAAATTGTCGGCATTTTTGAAACACTTTAATGTGGTTTGTTGGGCTACTTTTGTTTTTTTTTCTCTTGTCTTTTTTGATGTTATGATTTGGTAAAGTTAGGTTAGAGATTATATGCACGACGATTTGGAGCCGTTTCCAGTATTCTACCGGGCTATGTATTTTTTTATTTAGCAGAAAGCAAGTTTGTTCATGACTTCAATTTTGACTTCTTTCTATTCGAGATTTACCTCCGTTTTTGATTGTTGACTTCCATTTTCGAACATTGGACTTTAACAATAGCTTGGTTTGTAATGTATATCAATTGATAACAGTCTGTAATTTAAGGTGAAGAGGTCAAATTTGAGAAAATTTGATCCCTTTTAAACTACCTACCACCCAAAGAAACTACCCCCCCCCCACGTACCTACCCCCCCCCAAACGTACCGACCCCCCCCCACGGTACCTAACCCCCACCCCAACGTACCCCTCCCCTCGTAGCTAACTACCCCCCACCCCTGGTATCTACCTATTCCCCCCTCGTAGCTACCTACCCCAACCCCCCCCCCCCCCCCCACGTACCTACGCCCCACCAAAACTACTTATACTCCCACCACCACCTATCTGCCCCACCTACCAACCCCACCCCCCAACAGCACCTACCCACACCCCTGAACTGAAAAAAAGTTAACGCTTTTTATGTTATATTGGTCTCTTATTTTTGTTATTTCTTGTGTTTTTTTCGATATTTTGGTTTTTCCAAGTTAGTGTAGAAATTAATTTGCACGACAATTCGAGTCGTTTCCGGTATTATACCGGCTATGATTTTTTTAGCAGAGAGCAGGTTTGTTCAATACTTGAATTTTGATTTCTTTCTATTCGAGTTTTTTACCTCCGTTTTTGATTGTTGACATCTGTTTTCGAATATTGGACTTTAACAATAGCTTAGTTTGTAATTTATATCAATTAATAACAGTCTGTAATTCAAGGTAAGAGGTCAATTTGAGAAAATTTGATCCCATTCAACTACCTATCCCCCAAAGAAACTACCCCCCCCCCCCCCACGTACCTACGCCCCACCGCAACTACCTACACCTCCACCACCACCTACCTGTCCTCACCTACCAACCCCCCACCAGCACCTACTCACACCCCTGAACTGTAAAAATTTTTAACGCTTTTTATGTTATATTAGCCTTCTATTTTTGCTATTTTTAGTGTTTTTTCGATGTTCTGATTTTAGGATAGAATTAGGGTAGGAGATTGTTTTGCACGACGATTCGAGTTGTTTCCGGTATTCTACCGGCTAGTTTTCTAATGCGTTTTTTTGCTTAACTGATTTTTCGTCCGACGCTTTTGACTTTTTGTCTTCAAAAACAGGATAAACAGGCAGCACCCATTGGGCATTAAGTGTTCTTAGAGCCTATGAGCTTTGTTTCAGCTAAATCTCTTTTGGAGACTTATACTTATACTTATGGTGTGAAGGGCGGTTCTTAGAGTTTGAAGACACCCCCACTGTTGACCCCCCGCCACTATTGTCCCCCACCCCACCACCGCGCTGTTGCCCCCCGCACCAGTGTAGCCCTTATCAGCCCGCCCTGGTGCAACCAGCGACCAGACAACATTCTAATAGTTTTTCAACTTTTTATGTTACAAGTTTTAGCAATTTTTTTGATAAAAACTTGCTACTTGCTTTTTTCAGCGTTTTTTAATTAAAATTTTGTGGTTTAGGATTTTTTAGCCTCAAGAGCCAGGGAACCTCCTCTAGGATTTGGAAATAGGTTACTGTATTATTTCTAGATTATATAGAATGTCTTGCAAGAATTTAACATCACGAGTTATAGCATATGTTTTGGACAGTTTTTGCCATTTTTTTAAAAAATTTTTTCAACATTTATAGTCATTATTCTGGTTTATTGAGCCTCAAGTGTCAGAAACCTCCGTTAGGATTTGATAATAAGTTACTGGAGTTTTTTGCCGGCCATTGATTAGTTTTCAAATATTAATATCACAAACTTTTGCAATTTTTTTAAAATAAAACTTGATTTTTTTCAAGTTAAAATTTTTTGTCACCTTTTAGGTTTCTCTAGCCTCAAGAGCCAAGGAACTTCCTTTAGGGTTTGATAATATGTTATTGCATAGTTTATAGTCGCAGTGGAATGTTATTCAAGATTTTAATATCACGAATTTCAACAATTTTTCCAAAATAATTGCAATTTTTTCATATTTGGAATTGTTTCCGGCAGCAGAGGCCCTGGGAGCTCCTTCAAGTTTTGATAATAAGCTGCTGCATTGTTTTGCTAGTTAATGGCATGCTTTCCAACAATTTTTTTTTACTCCAGTTTAGTAATTTTTTGGATAAAACTTAAATTTTTCAAAATTTTGGAAAGTTTTTATGTTCCAAAGGTTTGGATCTTATGGGCTGTGAAACCATTTTAAGTTTTCTCCTCAGGTGAAACCTTTTCTTCTCTTTTTCGTTCACGTTTTATCTCTCTCTTTCTCTGACTCTATCCCCTCTCTCTCTCTCTCTCTCTCTCTCTCTCTCTCTCTCTCCTTAATGATGCCCGCACTTCAGCTGCTGTTATGTGGCGTAAGGTCATCATCTGTGATCTTCATTAACAATGAGTTTTAGTAGAATTTTTTTTATCATGAATGAAATAACAGGTATATTTTATGAAATCATTGTTAATTACTCTCAAAAACTATTTGTAGCAAATATATTAATCCCGTTTGTCTTTTATCCAATTTTTTGCTTGGCCGATTTTTTCAATTTTTCCTCTGACCCATTTGACTTTCGTCTTCAGAAACGGGATAGAGGTCAATCACAACCGCGCTAGCCTGCTGACGAAGCCAGCCGCTCGCCGGTCGTTTGAGAGCAATTCGCCCGACGTTAGTCAGTTATGTTAATATCTTTACCTCTATGATACATTTAGTTGCAAAATAGTGATCCGCTTAATTGAACTATTTACGGATTCTATTTATTAATTGGATCAACTTCTACCGGGTTGAAAACACACTGGAGCGCTGAAACAGAATAGATCCAATATCTTTACCGATTGTGTGATATCCGGTTAAAAATCAAAATTTTAACCATACACTTTTATGTTTCAGTGTCTGTTGGTTCTGGGATTTGTCATTGTTCTGTGTGTATGTGTCTTTCGCAACAATAAGTTAGTACATAATAGTGCAAGAGCATATTAGTTAGTACATGTTAGTACAAGATAGTGCTATGTAAATTAAATGTTTTAGGTTGTGCCGTTTTTAGCACCCATCACAAATTATATGCTGTTATGAAGCTATTCCCCCCAGCGTTTTTATGATCCCTAGTTACAATTTATGTGTTATTTTATAGCACGTTACTATGCAAAAAAAAATAGTTGTGCTT